>NW_027271938.1:315000-677500 GCF_040938485.1 Diadema antillarum | reverse complement strand
ATCGTGCGTAGAAGGGGTAAATGAAATTCATTGGAACGCCTAGTGGGATATTCATGAAATGATTGGTTTTTTAGGAACATGGAGTTAAAAATAGACGGAAGCAAATTGTTACAATACGTATACATAAATTGGAATAAATCATACAAAAATAAATCTTTAACTTTTAAGAGCTTATTGGAGGTAAACAACGTGTTTGTATGAGAACGTACAGGGAATGGCAGATAATGCGGAGGGCTTTCTTTTGCAAGAGGGACACTCTTTCAAGTAAATTCTGATGCGTGTTGCCCCATACTAAAACTCCATAATTCAAAAGAGGCAATATTAACGACGAATATAACATAAGTAATGTTTTTTGAGGAATATGAAATTTCAATCTATTAATAACACCTGTATTACGCGATATTATATTACAAATATTATCAACATGTGATTTCCAGGAAAGTTTATCATCTACAATGACCCCTAAGAATTTAATATTTGATACTCTTTGTAGATGAGAATCATCTAAAACTATATTTGTGTTTAAACTATCAACAGTATTGCTGAAAATCATATATTTCGTTTTTTGAGCATTAAGTGATAACTTATTAGCTCTGACCCAATTTGTCACTTTATTCAATTCAATGTTAATTTTGTGAACAAGAAAATCAATATCATTATGGGCAAAAAATATGTTTGTATCATCTGCAAAATGAATAAAAGAGAGATCATCAGATACACGACAAAAATCATTGATATAAATAATGAACAATATAACGGCCCTAAAAGACTTCCCTGTGGGACGCCACATTTGACTTCTCTGATAACTGAATCATTGTTTTTAATTGTAACAAATTGTTTTCTATCGAACAAATAACTCTTGAACCACTCCAAGGCCTTCCCACGTACTCCATAATGCGATAATTTATAAAGTAAAATGTCATGATTGATGGTGTCGAAGGCCTTGGAGAAGTCCAAGAAAATACTAACTAAATGAGAATGATTATCAATGGCATGAACTATATCAACGAAATATAAAAGAGCATGCGAAGTACTATGTTTCTCACGAAAACCAAACTGATAGTTCGTAAAAACTTCATGTACCTTCAAAAATTGCTCATTCTTTTATAAATAAGTTTTTCTAAAACCTTGGTAAGTGAAGACAATAATGAAATTGGGCGATAATTACTGACTTCAAATGTACGTGCTCAATTCCACAATGAGAACAAAACACAAATTCAACACAATGAGAAATGCAAATTAATTTGCAAAAATAAACCCAGGGGCGGATCTAGCTTTTTATAAAGGGGGGGGGGGGGAGGGTGTGGGAGGGGGGTGTCCCCCCTCCCACAGTAGGGAGAATTTTTGAAAATCTGTGTGTGAAAATGGCGTTTTCTTGCATCTAAAACACCACTATTTTTGGTATAGAGGTCATTGCCAAATTAACCCAATAAAAAATAAAATAAATATATAAATAGAAAAAAAATAAAATTACAAGTTAAAAAAAAGATAAGATAAAAAAAAATGGTCCCCGGATTTTTTTTTTTTTTTTTTTTTTGGGGGGGGGGGGTTGCACAAACCCCCCTCTAGATCCGCTTCTGCAACCTATGATCTAAATGTCTCGGTGACCCTCCAAAGATAAAGAAAGGAAAAAAATAATGGAGGAAAATGACGAGTCTTCTGTAAAATCCATATTCAAAAAGACATGAAATAATATTTGGTTATTAAAGTTGCCTCATGAATTCTGAAATTCTTTGATTAAAAGATGTGGGAATAACGAAATTCTGTCCATTTTATCACTTCTTGCGGCTTACTTCCCTATGTTCCCCTTCAGTTTCCCCATTATGTTTTTGCTTGAGAATATAAAGAGAAACTCGATGAGAACAGAAACTTATTTCTGCTTTTGAATTCGTGTCTCTCACTGCTTTGAATTGGTCTTTTGTTGTCATCGCTATCTTGAAGGGCATTTGCAAATGAATGTCAATGTCCATTTCTTCAATTTTTACTTAAATTGTGCCTCGGAGGACAAAAACGAATGTGTTCACTCATGCGTAAAGTTTCCCTTTGCATAAATCCACCAAGTCTATAGCCAATTAAATCACCTTTCATATGGTATATGGCACAATTGTTTTTATCAAAATCTTCTATGAAAAATATGAACTGGAAAAAGTGTTACTTTCTTTTTTTCGCTGTGTAGATCTATAGTACAATGCGTTCTGCATGTCACGTCCTCGACTGTCGCGTGAGTACCCTTTACAGCTACCATCGAATTGATATATCACGTTCTTGATCTGCTACATCAACCTCATTTGGACTAGATGTATATACTAGACATCAGTAAGCTTTAACGTAAGATAAGGTGATTATTAGCAAGCTGAATGCATGTGCAATATCAATGCATGTCTTTATATTAAAATGTATAATATTATATTTCTAACTTTATGTTTGAATATGAAAGTTACCGTTGGTAATTTCTATTTGTATCTCTGTCCAAAATAATAGCGTTTGATATAATAGACTATAAAGCTAAAAGTTTGCAGCGGGTTTGCTGTGGATGTTTTTTCACGGCGCATCACTGTATCACCACACGGGTAGGCTTGATGAATTGTGCTGGTGCTATTACATGTATGTGTTGTACAGTGCACCGACGCGACCTACCTCCTTCTAGCTCATCGACATTGACTGAGAAATAGTGATGCTCCTGGCCTGGCGTTGACTTCGACCTTTCACGGACACGAGGAACCTGAAAGTGTTTTTGAGATATTTTCTACTCGTTAGTCGAGCAGTTTGATCGAGTAAACGGGACTTTACATCACCACTGATCACAGGCACCGGTCATCACTTTGACATCAGTCGGTAAACGAAGGCAGATATTATTATTGTTCACTCTCTCTCAGTCTCTGTTTGGTCTGCTAGGAGTGCTAACCGTTAGATCTGCAGTGTTGTGTGCACCATCAATGATGACCATTTGACCGAGATTCTCTACTAGGTCGATGTGTGCACGAACACTATGACTATTTTCCCCTGAGCTGAGTCTCCATTTTTATGTCTGATGACGAGTGATGTGTTGTTTAATGGAGCTTGGAGGTGTGCATGATTGATGATGATGTAAAAAATATGGTAATACACGTCTGACGTAGATGGATCAGAATTTAATGGAGGGAGATAAGAAGGAGAAGGTTGGAAAATCAAGGAGATAAACATTTGTAAATAGTATAGATACTAGACCCTACAGTGTAAAGAGAGCTCAAGAGCTACAGAGCAAATGAATGAATGGTGAACTAACCTCCAGCTCCATCGCATCCTTAATTCAACCCCACTCACGCAGCTCCACCCCCCCCCCCCCCCCCCCCGTGTCGCTACGACGCTAAAATCTGGTAATCCTGGTATTGTCAAATGAAAATCCATAGACCATACATTTGCAGAGACTCCAACCCCATGCACATGCACCTTCTGATCCAGAGACAGAGATTCTCCCACCTGAAACCGCTAGCAAACTGTGGACTCCAACTTGATGTGCGCAAAGCACACATCACAAGCGTGAAGTCCCTTGCAGCCAAGGTCCAGGGCCCACTTAACCCATTGAGGACGGACTGATTTTTCTACAACACGCATTTCCCATAGACACCTGCCCGAGTATACTCGGGACTCGTCCTCAACGGGTTAAGGGCCCTTGAATTGAATTCCGCTCTAGGGTTCTAGAGATGCTCTCTCGTGCTATAAAGCAGGAGAGTTGGAGTCTCTGCATTTGCTTCCATGTCTAAATCAACCACAGTCGAGTTGTTTTAAGTTTGTACACTGGATATTTATTTCATTAAAAAAGTTGCTATGAATGATACAACTCGACTCTTACTGCAAGGTGGCAAGTGTATGTATAGACACTATACAGGTATGGTATTACCGGACAACATGGTAATTCCGGACACGCATATTTTTGCGTACCGGTACTAGTGACATTCAGTACGCGCGAGACTTCGCAGATTGGCCTCAAAGAACATTGTCTGGACCGAAATCGCAAAAAAACAGGTCATCAAAATGTAAAAACGAGACGAAATTCACATGTTACTGCAAATTTATAGATGAGTGACCTGCACCTCATCATAGTTAATAATTATGCGTGTTTGAATCACATTTCGTCTCTGAAATTCTATGAAATCCCACTAAACATACAGGAAAAGTGCTGAAGATTCCAATTTAGAACCACAAGTTAACTGATTGATACCGGAAATTTGAAGCTTTCGTCCTCAAAGGCAAATGATGCATTAGTTGCGCGCTCAAGGAAGGGGCCTGCAACTCGTCACCCGTGCTCCCATAGACAAAGCATGTAAAATAGAAGTTGTCAATTTTTTATCGCGTGAACTGTTCAAAATGTTCAAGATAGACTTTTTACTGTAAAATATGAAATTTGAGCCTCATTTGCTAATTTTTTCTTTGTCGTCCGCTCGGGAAGAATGTGTATGGTGATTCGTGGGATGAATTGTGATTCTGGAGCAAGGACAAGGTGCAAAAGACGTCGATTATTTCATTACGAAAATCGTGTCCGGAATTATAATGCGATTTTACACCGCGCAAAAAGACAACTTTTTGGAGAGGAGTATATTTTCAGGACTTTGTGAATAACTCGTGCAATTTGTGGCCGAAATTTCATCTTCTGAGTACGGAATTCAGAGCCACGAAAAAAAAAGCATCTGGTGATACGATCAACTCTCCTTTTATGGTAATAACAAGAATCTTGCTTCCTGATTGGTTGTTGCCACAAGAAGTTGTCACTCTATAGCAAGAATTGCTATAAGTATCATAATAGGAATGGCATGAGACCCTTGAAGAAGGTGGGGGGTGGGGGAGGCTAAAGGTCACAGCACATTTTATTTAGCAAAGTTGCCTTCACATTTTACATAAACTTTTAACTTATACTCAGTACCTATTCTTACCCCTTTAACCTGGTGAGGACGAGTCTCGAGTATTCTCGGGCAGGGGTCTATGGGAAATGCATGTTGTAGCAAACTCAGCCCGTCCTCAACAGGTTTATTTGTTCCCAGACATAACACTTTATCACCACTTCTCTTTTCATTTCTGTAGTTTGTGATCTTCAAGAAGCACTGAACCTGAGGCCAGCATGGATTATGAATTCAAGCAGCAGACTGCCAAGATCCGCGAGAGTGTGGAAGACCTCTTTGACTTTGAGGGATGCAAAGTTGGCCGTGGCACCTACGGCCATGTGTACAAAGCCACCACAAAGAAGGAACCAAAGAGAGAGTACGCGCTAAAGCAGATTGAAGGGACGGGTATCTCAATGTCTGCTTGCAGAGAGGTGGCAGTAAGTACACTTGTAACGCATCACCATGACGATGCGATGGACTTTGATACCAAACTTTTTTTTTTCTCACATTGTGCTATGATAGTCCAGTCTCTGCCTTCTTCTAACAAGAAATGATTTTGTCACATTTTATATAAAATTTCCAAAAATCAATGACTGAAGTGGCAAGACAGCCAGCCACCATATAAACATAATAAATAATAAACATAAATAAAACGAAATAAATTTAAAAAAATTGACATTTAGGTTTAGATGCATGGAAGTGTGCTGGTGATTAGACATTTGAAAACAAGGTCAAATCAAAACATAGTATTATGCTTGCATGATGAGAAAATGAAGATATAATAGCTCTACAGCATGAAGAGGATGTAGTTAAGATATTACATTTCTTTATTTCCAAAAAAACCCCCAAAAATCTGACTATTCAGTAATGTTGCCTATTTTGCAATTTTCTTTGCAGTAATATCTGCAACTTTACTGTGGCATTGTGAGAGATCACATTCTCTACTGTTCGTTGCCAGATAAGGTTTGAGCATATGCAATGCCTGTAATAATGAGACAGAGTGTAGGTCTGGTTTAAGTATACATTTTAGTGTCATTTCATTATAGCCATCAATGTTACCTTTTGATATTATGTACTCCCTTTGAAAACAGGTAAATCCTCATATGTTATTTTGTGGAAGGTGTATTTTTAGGGTCATCAAATGAATATCAACATCATAGCCTGCATTCATGTACGTTGAAAGGATTTGCATTTGCCCCCTTTTAGCCTACCAGGTACCATCTATTTTCATTTGGTATCAGAAGTTAGGTTAGTTGTATTATTTCAAATCCTTTCTCATTGTGTGCTTGTTCCTGTCTTTAAATACAGTTTGTACCATCCTCAGTGTTTTGGATTAATGAGTTTAACTATCTGGGATGTATTTCACATGACTACATTTGATCATCTGAAGAGTTCCAGCAACAGAGTAATGCATGTAGTAATACTTGAAAGCCTGCCTACATATCTCACTACTTTGATGATGTTTGCTCTAACAGTACTCATTATGGTGAAAATTGAAAAAGTTTCTTGCAATATTCTGTTTTGCTTTCAGCTTCTCAGGGAATTGCGACATCCTAACGTGATATGTTTACGAAGAGTGTTTCTGTCGCACAGTGACAGAAAGGTGTATCTTCTTTGTGATTTCTCAGAGCATGACTTGTGGGTAAGTTGAATTTCCTGTGCTGGATGATATATTCTCTTTCCTCACTTAGTGGGTGAATGTGCAACATGAACACTGTGGTTTTGTATGTTTTTGGAAAATATTGGTACTAGAAACCATCAATATCATTTGGCACTTTAAAGTATTTCGTCAAATGTACTGATCCCTGAAAGATACTCAGCAAAGAAAATCTATCCATAGAACCAGAATGCTCTCATGTTATGAGGATGGGCAATGTGTTATGATTTATGTGACAGGATTGTGTCGATAAAATGTGTCATGTGTGATCTATCATTTATTCCACTCTAGAAAGAAATATTCTCTTTTGTAACTTCTATATATTTTTTTAAAAGCAAATCACTGTCCAAGCTGGAAACAGTATTGACTTACTATTAGGGTGTCAGCAGTTTTATGCAGTGCATTATAGAAATTGTAAACTGTAAAGAGTATTCAAATTCATGAAATTCTTCCGTTGAGATGTTTTCATCGCAACTGATTGACAAATCGCCCTACATCGACGTAAATAAGCACTGAATTGATCAGTGTTTTAGTAGTAGCCATGATAAAAAATCATGGGCGTACATACTCGAGCAAGATTCGAACCTACTACCTCCTGATCACTGGACAGGCGTCATCTCCGCTAGACCACCGAGCTTTCGCCCGACAGCAAGTGTTGGTTCTAATCCTTATAGCATGCAGCAGGTACTGCGTAATTATTCAAATTCATGAAATTCTTCCGTCGAGATGTTTTCATTGCAACTGATTGACAAATTGCCCTACATAGACGTAAATGCTATAAGGATTAGAACCAACACTTGCTGTCAGGCGAAAGCTCGGTGGTCTAGTGGCGATGACGCCTGTCCGGTGATCAGGAGGTCATAGGTTCGAATCTTGCTCGAGTAATTACGCCCATGATTTTTTATCATGGCTACTACTAAAAAACTGATCAATCCAGTGCTTATTTACGTCGATGTAGGCAATTTGTCAATCAGTTGCAAAGTCAAGAGTATGTTGTGCATTTTAGAAATTGTAAACAATCAAGAGTCAGATTATGTTATGCAATGACATTCTTGGGTTTTTTTTGTGATAATTTTTTTTTACCGACATTTGCTAGGTTAGCAATATGATAGCCCCTGCATGCTTTGTTGATTAGTGACAAGAAAGAGGAAAGCATGATTTGAAGACTTGCAACTTGTGACCATCATTTTCATCAGTTGATTGACCCTGTATGTGCCCAGACTCTTAGCTTGACTTGCCAAGCGTTGGCATTCAGTAATCCTTCCAGACTAGACTTGATCACGTAAAGTTAGCTAGCCCACTCCGTGCCTCAGTCCAACAGGAAGGCTTTGGTGATGCAGTCAGGTCTGGGCAGTTTGGGTAATCTCTGTTCGTTGACAGTTAGTTGCCAGACATCTTTGCCAATCATCAAGCACAGTATAAGGGTTTAGTGAACACATATCTTCGTATAGCGAGATTTGCTTACAACAGTGCTACATCACTTCAGTGTATATGTCATCAAAACAAATCCGCAGTCAACCTCGCCAAAGTTGATATCTCACAAGTCGAAAAATTGGCTAAGTTGAAGAAAATTCTACCCCAGATGGATATAAATACATGATGATTTTATTGTTCAAATCGAAATTCACATGTGTCGAAGGACTTTCTGCTATCCCTATTGACATAGGCAAGGTTGACTGGAGTTAGTGGCAGGAATTCACTTTTCTTTTTTCTTCAATACGATACAGCATATAATCAAGTATCACCGTGCCAACAAGGCAAGCAAGAAGGGGCCAACCTCCGTGCCTCCGATCATGGTGAAATCACTTCTCTACCAGATCCTTGATGGCATTCACTATCTTCACTCAAACTGGGTACTACACAGAGATTTGGTAAGTCCAGGTTTTTATTTCCCCCCTTGATAATCCTTTCTGCACATATTTTCTTGATAGTCCTTGCTGTGCCAGAGACTTTGTTTAGTGTGTATAATGCCATGGAATTTTCTGTGCCAACTAGCTCCTATGCAGCCAAAGGGTTAAACTTAAGTTTGAGTTACAGATCATTTGTTATGGCCAGAGTCAGTTTTCTAAGACATCTCAAGAGCACTCGACGTAGCTCCTCCATAATGCATATAAATTTGACTTTGCCATTGCATACCTTTATACTGGTCAATGGAATGTGTACTTTTCACAAAATGAACATTTGTGCGATTCCATGTCTATTTTCATTATGCTGTTGACTTGTACTTGATATCACACATTTTCACATTTTGTGATTTTCTCAAATTTTCACCGAATGTGTCATAAACTTGTCTTTATTTGCTGATTCTATATAGGGTAAAATGATATTTTCACTACTAACATAAAATTTTGTGAATTGGAGCCTACAGCCTTTTTCGTGACATGAAATTTTTGTGAGGTGCCTCTAACAATCAATGTATTATAGTGTAGACAAAAACTTTTGTTTGTGTGCATTGCATTTTAAATTTCATGAACCCTTGCTCTCACAAAATTCACGAAATTAAAATGCATGCAAACATTCCTCATTTTACAATGTATTTTGCTTTTGAAGACTTACCCTCAAAGGTGATAATCAGGCATTTTGTTGTTGTTTTTTCCTACACTTTGTGCAGAAACCAGCCAATATATTGGTGATGGGTGAGGGGCCAGAAAGAGGAAGAGTAAAAATAGGTATGTGTCAGTGTGATACCGGTACTGTAAAAGTGGATATTTTTGCGCGACTTATTTTTCGCGCTTGGCCCTGTAAGAAGAATTTCGCATGTTTTTAATTCAGCGGAATCAAGACATCAACTACTGGAACATATGGCATGCAAAAATATTTGCATGCTTTTATTTTTTCGCTGGCTTCTGGTTGTGCGAAATGCACGAAAATTTCAACCCCACAAAAATTTCCACTTTTACAGTACTGTATGGTAGTACCATGATGTGATTGTACAAACTTGCTGTATTAGATCATAGTGGCTTTGGTTCCAGTTCGTTACTCAGGGCTTCTCTCCGAGAGTATCATCATATGTAACATTGTGATTGTCATGTTCATATATGTTCATATTTTATGTCATGATTAGACTTTTTCTACATATTGTAAGCAACGCTAAACACTGACACTGGTCCGGCAGTCCCAGACCGGTCACTGTCAGGCCACTATAAACTTTTCAGCACAGGTAGAGAGAAAACAAGGAAAAGTAGAAATTACGCGGTGCGTAACATATGTCCCCGCCGGAAGTAGCATTTTGTAACAAAATGTGCAATATAGGTAAAAAATCAAGGTCAAAGGTCAAAGAAGTCAAAGGTCAAAATTCTGTGTAGAAGTTTTGAAGCCCTCACCTAGTGCCATCACATAAAGCAAATGGAATCGAAATTGGGTTAGAAATGGCGAAGGAGTAGCATTTTGTAGCCAATGTACAATATAGGTCAAAAATCAAGGTCAAAGGTCAAAGAAGACAAAGGTCAAAATTCTGTGTAGAAGTTTTGAAGCCCTCACCTAGTGCTATCACATAAAGCAAACGGAATCGAAATCGGGTTAGAAATGGCGAAGGAGTAGCATTCTGTAGCAAAATGCACAATATAGGTCAAAATCAAGGTCAAAGGTCAAAGAAGTCAAAGGTCAAAATTCTGTGTAGTAGTTCTGAAGCCCTCAACTAGTGCCATCATATAAAGCAAACGGAATCGAAATCGGGTTAAAAATGGCGAAGGAGTAGCATTTCGTAGCAAAATGTACAATATAGGTCAAAAATCAAGGTCAAAGGTCAAAGAAGTCAAAGGTCAAAATTCTGTGTAGAAGTTTTGAAGTCCTCACCTAGTGCCATCACATAAAGCAAACAGAATCGAAATCGGGTTAGAAATGGCGAAGGAGTAGCATTTTGTAGCAAAATGTACAATATAGGTAAAAAAATCAAGGTCAAAGGTCAAAGAAGTCAAAGGTTAAAATTCTGTGTAGAAGTTTTGAAGCCCTCACCTAGTGCCATCACATAAAGCAAACGGAATCGAAATCGGGTTAGAAATGGCGAAGGAGTAGCATTTTGTAGCAAAATGTACAATACAGGTCAAAAATCAAGGTCAAAGGTCAAAGAAGTCAAAGGTCAAAATTCTGTGTAGAAGTTTTGAAGCCCTCACCTAGTGCCATCACATAAAGCAAACGAAATCGAAATCGGGTTAGAAATGGCGAAGGAGTAGCATTTTGTAGCAAAATGTACAATATAGGTCAAAGGTCAAGGTCAAAGGTCACGACTGAAATTCTGTGTAGAAGTTTCAAAGCTCCCATGTAGTGCTATCTCTCATATAAAGCAAACAGAATCAAAATTGGCTCATAAATGACAGAGAAGTAGCAAATTGAAGATTTTGATCACACACGTACGCACACACGGACACACGGACGGACGGACACACGGACGGACGGACACACGGACGGACGGACACACGGACACACACACGTACGGAGCCCGTTTCATAGTCCCCTGCTCGAACTCGTTCGGCGGGGACAAAAAAATCTGGTCCATTGTGGGGCCAGTCGAAAGAAAGAAAAAAATCATTACCAGTAAATTTTCAGTTTGGATGGGTCAGTAAAAAAAGGAGAAACTGAGTATCTACTCGTCCAACAGGGACAGGCCGGACCAGTAGAAACAATTGGTTAGTGAGCAGCCCTGTTGTAAGTGATGAGTGTTTGATTTGTATTGATTGAAATTGTTGATGTTATGAAGTGATTAAGATTTTGAAACATTGGCTGACATTTGATTGCATTTTGGGGCTATTCTGATCACTTTTATAGTTAGTTATCCTATGTAGATTGATGAAGGATCACCTGCTCAATGCTCAAGACTTGACTTGCCAACTTGTTTCTTCTTGCAATATTTAGAATGCTGTTGTCTCTGAAGGAAACATGGAAAGTTAAAATTATACAGTCGCTGTGATAAAATGTAATTTCTTTATTGTACATCAGAATGTTTTTAGATCTGTCAAGATTGCCTTGTACATCATCTCACCTGACAAGTTTTGTGTATGTTGGAAATCTATAACAAAAGACTAACTACTTATAACCCTTTCCAGCTGATATGGGGTTTGCCAGGCTGTTCAACTCACCTCTCAAGCCCCTGGCTGATTTGGACCCAGTGGTGGTAACCTTCTGGTACAGAGCCCCGGAGCTCCTTCTGGGGGCCAGACATTACACAAAAGCAATAGGTGAGTTGACAACATATCTACACTGTACGATGCAACAAATTGTGTATGTTCCCCCCCCAAAAAAAAAACAAAACAAAAACAAAAACAAAAACAAAAATACAATTGGATTTCCACATTGATAACACCCAATATGATTAAACTGTCCAAATGCTACTTCAGGGTCTTAAAATATAACATCTTAGCTCTATTTTCCAGGAAACCCCATTCCATTTGGTTTAGCAGTTAGAGAGAAATGTGGATTGTTGTAAATCATGTCATGAGTCTGATTCTTCCAAGTTTAGCACTTGGATGCTCTGAGCTGCATATCAATGTGTAAACACAATAGACAGAACTTGGAGGGAAGAGATTCCTGACATGCTCTACAAAATTTCTCATTTCTCTTTGACCACTGAAGCAAATGGAATGGGGTTTTCTGTAAGATGTGGGCAATGAGTTATAGTGTCATACCCTGAAATTGTATTTGGATTGATTTTACTATTTTAAAAGTTACAATTGCAGAGGGTCCCATTGTAATTTTTGTTTGGACATATGGTATATACCTCAAACATTATGGGGGGGGGGGGGGGGGTTAAGTGGCTGTTTTGAGTGATACATCTCTAGATTTGTTTGATTTCGTTTCCTGAACCCTTTCTGGTGTGTTTACAAGACTATTGGGTTTTCTGTGCAAATCAGCACTTAGTGCAACACAAAGGTTGTAGCTTTCCTGTGGGCAAAAGAAAACTTATAACAACTTAACCTGTACATTAGTGATATGTCTTTGCATGAATACATAGTTCTGAGTGAATTCAGTGTCTCAGCTGGAGTTTGTTGAGTAAATTGTGAGCAGTTCATCCTCTGGCGGACATATGCACATTTTTATAAAAGCACAATTTTGTTTTTACCTATCATGTCCCTCTTGACCCAGGTGTAAGAATGGTTACCAGCAATACTAGTGTAATAACAATGGCAGGGCCCTCTGGTAGAACATTGGCAACACTGAAGAGGCCACCTTAGATAAAGAAGATGTTATTTTATTATGATAAACAAAATGAATTGACAAATAGCTTTGCGTGTGATAGGAATAGTCTTGATACATTGTAGTTAACAGTTAAAACTATGTAGCATGTTGTAGATCACTCAGCACTGATTTAAAGGGACTGTACAGTACTGGTTGAGGTGGGGATTCATTATTTGAACATTCCTGAGTGAGATAATGAGAAGCCTCTTATGAAATATGAAAGAGGCATATAATTTTAAGAAGGATCCAACATTTATTTGATGAAAATTGGTTTTCAAATGGCCGAGATATCCAAAAAAGTGATAATAATAAAAGGCGACAGACCACGCCTTTTATTAGAATCTCTTTGTTTTACCTTGTTTTTGGATACCTCAGCCATTTCAAAATCGATTTTCATCAAATAAAGTTTTGATACCCCTTAGAATTGCATACTCTTTGACATCTTATAGAGTGGTTTCTGAATATCTCGCAAAACATTAAAAGCTAAATCCTCACCTCAACCAGAACTGTACACTCCCTTTAAGCACCAATCACTGACACAAAATAACATTTTAGATGTGAGATAACCAGGATGATTATCAACAGAGAGATATGAAAAAAGTCATTCAATTCAAGTTTATTTAATTAAATTCAGTTCAACTCCAATCCGTGCAGTTCAGTTCAATTCACAATTCAATTCAGTTCAATTCAATTCAATGCATAACAGTAAAATTCAGTTCCATTCAATTCATTTGAATTCAGTTCATTTCATTTCATTTGAATTCAGTTCATTTCATTTCATTTCAGTTCATATCAATTCAATTCAATTCATTTCAATTCAATTCATTTCAATTCAGATATATGGGCCATAGGCTGCATCTTTGCTGAGCTTCTGACATCAGAACCCATCTTCCACTGCCGGCAAGAAGACATCAAAACCAGCAATCCGTACCATCACGACCAGCTGGACAGGATATTCAATGTCATGGGCTTCCCACAAGGTTGGTTTTATTTCTTTCTTTCGTTATTGCTTCTCTGTGTATAATTGTGCCTCATTAATGTTGTCTGCCAAACAGTGGCAACTGGGTATAGATGGGCCCTATTGAGAGGAAAATGTTATTCATCATAACAGGAACTATGCTATATCAGTAGCCTAAACGATTAAACAATAAAAGCTAACAACTCACTATAAAGAGGCTTGTGGAACAGGAAAATTTGTTTGTCATAAAAACAGGTCTTAGGAACAGGAAAATTTTATGATTTTAATTATTTAACTCTTCAGATTTCATCATTCTGAACACCAAGATTCCACTGTGATGCATTTTTCTGTTCTCATTCATGTGCTCTGTTAACATCGTTTCTTAACAGTGCCAGCAGATTGTGTTTGAATATTTTTATCTTATTATTTTTAAAGTGAAACAAGGTACATGTAGTTCATGTACCAGGCAACATAAAAAAGAACTATTGCTTTTTGTCTTGTACAGCATCCCTAGGTCATGATGATTATGTGATTTTTTTTTATGCCTCCGCAACGAAGTGGCCGGAGGCATTATGTTTTCGGGTCGTCCGTCCGTCCGTCCGTACGTCCGTACGTCCGTACGTCCGTACGTCCGTCCGTACGTCCGTCCGTCCCGTTTTGTTTTTGTCGATATCTCAAGAACCGTGTGGTGGTTTTACATCAAACTTGGTATGAGGGTATATCCTTGGGGGATAATACTTTGTGTGGATTTTAGGGTCACAGGGTCAAAGGTCAAAGGTCACAGGTTATTTTGTGAAAAAAAAATTGAAATTTCATGTTTTTCTCCATATCTCGCAAATGGTTCAAGGTATCTTCATGGAACTTAGTATATATGCTTGTACCGATAGGCAGTGATTATCTAGGAAGTTGGGGGTCATGGGTCAAAGGTCAGGGGGTCAAAGGTCAAGGTCAACACCTCAAAATATCACTACTTTCCTTAAAATGCAATATGCCTGAAGGTTTCTTTTTTTAACTTGATGTATGGCATGTATTACCCAATATATATTCTGTGGGAAGTTTCTTGCCAAAAGGTCAAAGGTCAAAAGTTCAAATGAAAGTGCTGAATTGCACTTTTTCCTCCATATCTCAAAAGTAACTCAAGGTATCATCATGAAACTTACATATTTATGCATGTTCAACCTAACAGTGATTCTCTTTGGAACTGTGAGGTCAAAGGTCAAAGGCCAGGTTTAGATAATGCTATTTTCCCATTTGATACTGAAATTACACTTTTTCTCAATACCTTGAAAATTACTCAATGCATAAACTTATAAAAGGGTCAAAAGTCAAGTAAAAATCATCAGTTCCCCAAATACCTGCACTCTGACATTTTAATCATTCATCCAATTGAACCTAGTTCTAGGAAAGTGAACATTCAGCACATTTGTGTCAAACCTGTCATTTTAATATTTTGCCAATTGTGTGAAACTGTCATCACACATTGTCAAGACATTGTACTATAGACCTATTAGGAGAACCATGCATTATGGCGGAGGCATATCAGTAGCCGTAGCGATATATCTAGTTCCCCCTGCAAGACCAGCCAATGTAATTTGCATGTACTTTTCAGACTGACTATTGTTTTACATTGAATACAATGCATATTTTGATTTTGACTCTCTATCATGACCGTTAATTCTTTATGTGTCTTATGCAACCTATGTCTTACATAACCTTTGTATCATGACCTTTGTCATACATGATCTTTTTCTTGCATAATGTCTTTAGTACATGACCTTTGCCTTTGACCTTTTATCACATGAACATTATCTTCCTTCACCTTCGTCTTACATAACATCCTTATTGCATGACCTTTACCTTACTTTCATAGTCTTGTATTACTTGACCTTTGTTTATGATTGTTTATAATATGATGACCTTTGTATTATATGACCTTTGTATTACATGATCCTTGTTTGCATTTGACCTTTATATGGCAGAGAAAGACTGGGAGGACATTAAGAAGATGCCTGAACACAGCAACCTCATGAAAGACTTCAGGAGAGGAGGGTAAGTTTGCCCCCCTTAAAGGTCCTGTTTACCTTTGGGAGCAGTGATTTAAACGATTTTCAAAATATCACATTTGATGCATATGTGTAGGTCTGTTGTATCACAAAACATCCTACCATATAAAATTTTCATAATAAAGCCTAAAATATAAGGAGATATCAGAATTTTTCTAAATAAGCCATAACTGTAGACGGTTTAGTCTGGAAACATTTTTATTATAACTATTGTTCACATTTTGTGTATTTAACAATACTTAAGATCGATTATAAGGATTCAAATTTTTACAGTGGTTGTTTCTATCCCTAACTCACAGTTTAGAACTATCTTAAAGCACTAATGCCAGGTTTTTGTTTCATGTGCAAATGGTAAATTATGCCTTTAAAATCTTTATCTCTTTTCATGAAGGAGAGATGTAGAGAAAAAGAGATACAGGTAGATGAAAATGTAGAGATAGAGAGAGGAAAGAAAATGAGAAATCCTAGATGATGATTGCTATACCACACCTTCAAAGATTCTCGCGCTCTGATTGGTTTGACTGCGTACCGCTCATCTTGTGACATGCTCGAAATAGACAGTCATTCAACTTTCATTAAAAAAAAATGGTTGCCATACTATTCAGCAGTCGCCTGGGAACACAAGTGTCGATGTACGAGCTGTCCGACAGATAGATGTGCGACAAATAAGATGTATGGTCATAACTCATGCAGTGGAACAAGATTTGTATGCAGCGAAAGATTCATCTTCGTTTTGCCTCATTGCATGCTGTAGAGTCCCTCCATCTTTCATCTCATGTGAAATCTTGGACCATTGCGCTTGTGACCATTCACTCTTTGTACATCAGAGAAAAACAGCTGTCACTTTTTTCAGTGTTTTGTTTTGTTTCGTCTTTATTTTTGCTAAAATTGACAACAGGTTTCATAGAAAGTGTTGACTACGCAGTCATGTCTATTGCTGGAAAGGTAAAAATACTGTTTTGCCACAAAAAAAAAATTGTGCCTTTTCAGCTCTCGGGAAACTGCAATGCTGTTTACGAGGTTGTCATCCCTAGTATGTCATTACCCCATTGTCCATCAGAATCTGGTGCTTCCTTTACAAAGTCTGCAAAGTTTTTAGAATATCATAAAGAAAAGGTCATTGCAGCAGTCCCTTACAGCTGTACCTACCCTTTGCCTTCCCATAAATCTTCATCTCTTACCGTGCTAGAGAGAGAGAAATACAACCTGACAGAGGCATTGGAATAGTGTGAGAGAAAAGTAGATATCAGATACTTACATTTCTTCTTACATTTGATACTTACACGTGCACATTTGTTCCTTTTTCTCTTGAAAAAAACAACAACAAAGAAACAAACAAAAGCAACAAAATATTGTTCACAGTGGACCAGTGTGGCAGCAGATGTCAGCTCTAGTATATTATTAGTGGCTTTCAATTTCATGAATCTTGTAAAGAGTACCGTGGTCATACTCTGTATTACGTGAGAGAATGTAATTGCTGTGAAGTGTGTAAACATTTCCTGGCAAATTTACATGTATGTACTCAACTTTATTGTCAAATTGTAATTCAGATATTTAACCTTTTCTCTCTTTTCCTTTGTAAATCCAAAAGAGACTTATTAGAATTCTAGGAAGATAGTTAGTTGAAATTGAATGAGAAGGTGGTATGTGATGATATTGCAAATATTTTTTTTTTTTAAACTTCACCCTACAGATATGCTAGCTGCTGTTTACCGAAATACATGGAGAAGCACAAAGTGTCGAAGGATAGTAAAGCATTCCAACTTGTGAGTTCTTGTATAACTATGTATTTTATTATATCCATGTAAAACATATCTGGACTGTCACCACCTTACCATGATTAAGTTGAAGATATTAAAGCTGCCTAATATGAAAAATATGGTGATTGTGATGAAAATTAAAGAATTGTTCCTTAATTTGTCAATAATTTGAAGTTTAGTGTCTCTGGCATTTCCTGAGCAAATTTCAATGTCTCGGAAATGTTTTGAAATCCCAAAATGTATTTTTAATGAAGCATGTTATTTACTCTTACAGTATATTACTAGGTCATTTAAATTTGCCTGTTGTGTTTTAATCCCTACTCGTCCAGCTATCAGCTATACTGCATCTAATCTTCAAAGCCAATTTTCTCGGTAAATTTGTTTATGACATGGTCAGCTTCTGTACGCTTTCTGCGATAGGTGTTATGAAATAAATGTGAGGTGAAATTATCTTTCTTTCAACTCAGTCTGCACATAGAATATGGATTATTTTTGTATATCATTGATAGGTTAAAATCAAGAGAGTGTTGATAAAAACATTTTGTAACTGAAAACCAGTCTTCAAGTCAATGTTCGGCAACTCCATCAGGCTCTCACAGCAACGGGTTGCATGAATGCATTCGTTGCCAACTAGATGGCGAGAAACCATGAGTCAGTGTTACAATTTCTTCACAGTTCCATGACATTTCCTTCTACGACAATTGCTCCGATGAAATATCTGTACACTAAGCCAAATATAACACCTACCCACAAGCATAACCCTAACCCTAACCCTAATCCTCACATCAAACTAAACCTAAAACCCTATCACAACCCTAACCCTAACCCCAAGTCCTTAGAGAAAATAAGACTGGAACAATTGTCGCAGGAGCAAGTGTCATGTCACCTTTCTGTATGCACTTTAAACTTCAACTCAAATGCAAAAAGTAGGAAGATTGATCTTCAGCACATTCTGCTGTGAGACCTACTAGACTATTATGATAGAAAAACACATTACCTTTAGTACTCATAGCAGTGGTAGTAGAAGAAGTAGACATATGAAAGAGTAGTTTCGGTAGTGATGATACAATGAATTAAAGTAAATTGGAAAGGAAAATTGGTCATGATAGATTCGTAGTGATATTGAATGAATTGGTAGTAATGAAGGCAGCAATAGTAGACACAGCAGTAATAAAGCCAATGATGATGATGATGATGGTCGTATATGAAATGAATTGATTTTACAGTTGTCCAAGCTGCTCACGATGGATCCTACCAAGCGGATGACATCAGAGCAAGCTATGAGTGATCTGTACTTCAAGGAGCAGCCTCTTCACACGGCTGAGTAAGATTGATATATAATTGCTTCAGAATCTGAATAACAGTGGTACGTACTGTAAGGGGAAGATATTGCATGGGATGGACTTCAGAATTTGAATGAGATTATGTCAATGTGTACAAGTGGATAGGAGTACCAGTATAGTAAATTGTATGAAGTTTAAAAATGTCAGAAATATTTCAAATTAGTTGAAGAATTGCATGAAGTTGTACAAAAATATTTTTAAAAAATGATTATTTCAGTCACCCAAGCATGCAAATTAATTGTATCAAGCTGTTTGTGGATTTTTAGTTCAATTATCTTTTTTGATAAAGTTATCCATATTTAATATTATGTCACCAGTCAATGCAAACACAGTGTTATGCATATCGAAAGCCTTTTCGACTTTTAGTGCAAGATCTAAACCATCTGACCAGATGGTATCTAATTCTAAATAAGTGCTGACTTTCAAAATTAGGCCAAGAAATAAAAAATGTTGTATTGGCATAATGCGACCGACCCTAAAATGTCCCTGACCCTACAATTCCCCCCCCCAAAAAAAAAAAAAATCTACGCTATAGGGATCACGATAGCACAATATTTCAATAGCAATAGTGCAATCGTTATCGCTTCGGCACGCTCTCCATTTTTTCTCATTTGAATTTCACAACTTACATTTTTTGTGAGTTATCCGCTTCTTTTTATTTAATCTGCGTGTGTAGTAGCACAATTTTTTACAACATTTGGTTTTTTTCACAAGTTTTTGCGGCGGTAAAAAAAAAGATAAATCGACCTACCGATCCTATTTTCATATGGCCCGTTATGCCAACACAATTTTTTATTTGGGGAGGTGGGGAGTGGGGGCTTATAGACTTACATCGCATAATAATAGAGACATATAAAATTCTCACTCTATTTTTTGTTTCCTTGTTTATTTGTTTTCCTTCAGTGTATTTGACGGCAAACCCATCCCGTACCCCAAGCGAGAATTCTTGACAGATGATGACAACGACGATAAATCGGACAACAACAAGGTAAGACCTTGTGCCCTCCTCCAGCTGCTGATAAAATGTGTGAAGAAGCAATGCTCTGCTAGCCTTTCAAGGGTCCACAACATTTTTGTGCAGTTGTTGAAAGAAAAAAAAAAATGACATGAGCAGGGTTCCAAGGTTTACATGACTTGTAGAAAACACAAGCTAATCCATCATTTACTTCACATTCCTAAACAGTAAATGCATAATGTGGATTTATTATGAATTTATTATCAATTTTTCTCTCAAAGCATCTTGGGTAAAGCAAACAAAACAAAACAAAAAACAAAAACATTTGCAGTTTCTCTTTCATATGACCATAAATGCTTATGTAATATGTTTGATGTGTTGAGATATTGTTTGTTTGTGATTGTCAGCTACAGACACTTAACTGATTTTCATTGTTTTGTCTTTAGTGTGAGTAGAATTTAATGTTCAGTTCTGTGTGTATGTTTGCATATGTGGGAAACATTCAGATATATTTTAGTTCTCTTTGTGAAAGAGTGTATTTACAGCATATGTGACTACAATGTATACCTTGTCGAGGCATTAAAAAGAATGATTCATTCTTTTATCTTTTAGTATGATTTCTTCCGCCTGAACATGAGAATAACTGCATAATCACTGTTTGTGTATTTTAATAGTTATCAATTTCCTTCCTGTGAGCCGGGTTTTAACAGAATGACACAGAAACACACAAGAAAATTGTAAATTTATACTGTGGTCGAGTTTAATATATGCAGGTACATGCACATTTGCACAAATTCCAAAATTATAACCACATGTGTTTTATGTGTGTGCATGTGTGTTTGTGTGTGTATTATTAATATTTTGGTTGTGTGTCTGTATGTGTATGAGCATGTGCATATTACATTGTGTATGTGTTTGAATATGAATGTGTGTTCGTGTACATTTCTGTACAAAAGTCTGTTTGTGCTCATAATGTTACATTTGCATGGGAACTTCACAGCTACTGTGTACAGTTCAAGCTCCTTTGTGTACATACAATTGCAAAGTATTATGTGTGTATTTGTATTGTTTAAATAAACAATACACATGATGGGTTGTGACAAAATGTATTGTTGATATTGTCTATTGTTTTAGTGCAAAGATCATTGTGCTACTTGCGTTGTCATTGTTCTCATGTACTGTAGAATTCAATTTACCCTGTAATATATGTACGTGTACATAATTTCTCTGTTTTATCATTTGTATCCAAACCTCACACTTTCTTGTTCTGTTATCATCGTCTTCTTCTTTGACTTGTCATTTCATATGACCTAGTCTTGTTTCCTTGTCCCTGCTGCAATGTTAATCATACTTCTTGTGTGTTTGAGAGTTTGTGTGTGTGTTGTCACCATTAGGTATAACTATATAACACTGAATATTTCTCATGTGTAAATACATGACGATGTATTTGTCTCCAGTTAGGATAATTCTGTCTGTGACATTGAGTTCAAGTGACCTTCAATCTCTTCCCCGCCAGATTTAATGAGAATTTCAGGGGATGTCCATCCTAAAAATAAGTTTGTTTGAATAGAACCAGAAAATATAAATGAGGGGAACAGGATTGTGAAGCTTTGACAAAATTCTGATTAAGGATAAGAAAGTTATGAAATTTTTGAAAGTATGACCAGTGACCAATCAAACAGAAATTGACAATTCTATTATGGTGTATAATGCTCCCCTTCCATTTGCTGTGAAGAGAATACAGTAGAATTAGAAAGCAGAAGAATTCAAAATAATTTGTGTCTCTTTATTGTGATGGGAGGGGGGGGGGGGATAATTATCCATTCCTCAATGAAATTAGTAGATGAACTTGATCCTGTTTCTTTCTGTTTTTTGTGTATTAAACAACATAGCGTAAACATCTGAGCTCCCATGTGATTTTGTTTGTGTCAGCGTTTGTTTGTATGTTTAAACCATGCCTGGATGTAATGTCTGTTATAGATTTGTATTCATCATGTGGTTTATGTACTTGTACCTGTGGCTTTGTAACTATATAAAGGTAAATGAAATGAGTTGCATTTTTTGTGGTTTGCATTTAAATTTTGCATCACTGTGTGGAGTATGCCTTTCCTTCGCATTCATGTTTGACTATTAAAGAACATTTTGTGAGCATAATGCAAATGCCTACTGATTTAGACTTGAATTTGATGTGAAAAAAAAAAATTACCTGAATAATGCCAAAATACTATGATATCATGTGGTTTTCTACATTTTGCAGCCCTGCCCATTGTATTTTCTTAAGGAACATTTTGTGATTACGTGGTGTGGTGGTGATTAATGTGATATCATGTGGGGTCTATCAAAGGTTTTGAAAAGTCACCCTTCATTCATCAATGAAGTGTATTTTGGACATTCATTTTGTTTTGATGCATGAAAAGCTCTGCTTCCACTTTGCTCTTCATCAGATCATCCTCTCGAGTCTCCATCTCATTTTTACGCTCCCATCAGAGCATCCATTCACAAAGCATCACTGTCTTTTCATTTGCTTCTCCAATTTGTCTTCCTATTTGTTTCTGCCCCTCCTCCAACCGCTTTAATATCTTGCACTATGATTTTTTAAAAGTCACCTGGGCTCATAGCACATGTGGCATAGATAAGTATAGCACACCACTGATGTAAGATGATAGCCGTTTCATTTTTTTGTTATCGCACTCTTTTTGTTTTCAAACAACTTTGCCCCCCTCCCCTTCCTCCGATCTGCAGAAATCGTCATCCAGCCGCAACTCCACCCACATGGTCGATGCACGTCGCCAGCGCGTTGCTACGTCAATGGCTGGCACTACGTCGCAGCAGGGCAGTGTAGGTGGAATGGTGTGTCTTATCACCAGCTGTTTGAACATAGACAAGGGAAAGCCAGGGCTTAGCATCATATATCATGTCAATATCAATATCATATCAATCTGTCAAACAAGAACAATAATGATAAATATGTATACATGTACATGTAAATGTAATATTGATAATAATTATAAAATATGTAGAATGCTTATGTGTGTTTTCCTTGGCAAACTGAAGAGATTGCACTCACATTTATGTGCATGTATCAGATGCCATTGCCTGCCCCCTTGTGCATGCCTTGTTCGATGCCCTGTACCTGTAGACAGCTGGTGATAAGATACACGCTTTGGAGCCAACAACATCAAATGAAAAACCTTGCTTGTTTCTCAGAAATGCCATGACAAGAACAGAGGTCTTGCAACTTACAAAAACAAAAACAAAAATAAAAAGCCCCCAAAAGAAAAAAAACAACCTCTTGTCGAGGTATTTCTGATTTATGTATAAGTCTGTCACATCAAGGAAGAAGTTCTCTAAGAGCACTGACCTCAATTATCTGGACTAATGTTTCATTGGGGATGCACAGTCCTGTTCAAAGGCAGATTGCCATCTATGTTTAAAACTGAATGCATCAAGTATGGCTTTAATACTCTCTCTACAAGACAGAATTTGTTTCTATTAAAATGATTCTGAATATTTGATTCTGACCTGTTTTGGAAGATGCAGACCAGGCAAACTTGTTGTGACTATGTCGGCTGAAAGCAGTCATCAAAAATGTTGTTTCGTTGGATGAGAATTTGTTCAAATGAAGTTATTTTAGTTATAATGGAAAAAATTTTAAAATCATTCTGCAGCATTGATCACAATTTGAATTTCTTTTTCCAGTGTTATATGTAGGAATTTTTTTTTCAACATAATTCCTTGAAAATTCTTCTAAATTTTTCAGATTAGTTGATTTGTGTCAGAAGAAGGAGTAGAAGTAACTTTTACTTTCTAATATCCCCCATATATAATAGGTGAGGAGGGAAAATTTGTCATTTTCTGATAAACAAGCAAAGAAATTTATCAACTTATGCTGAATGTTGCCTTGATTTATGTTCTAGATTTTTTGCTGTGATAATCCCTGATTTTTGCATGTTTTGTTGTTTTAATTTGTTAGTCCTCTTTGCATATATGGCAAGCCAGATCACATGTTTTGTTTTTTGTTTTATTTTGCTGCAAAGCTTCCAAACCTACATAATATACTTTGCTGGTAGCGGGAAAAACACAAAGGCCTCACCCATGCAATTACTGTACTCCCCAATGGTGGTGCATGCTGAGAATATGTGATCCACCACAACAAAAGGATCCGAATGTTGAGGGAGGTTAATTTTCTGAAAATGACGTGACATTATTCCCTTACTCTTCCTCTTTAATTTCATATATAACACGACTCATAAAAGTACTCGGTTGCAGAGATAGTGATGATTTTATGAGACCATGTTGAGTGGTTTAAGAAATCAGCGTCTCAAGAAAACCGCCTTCAAGGTTTTCTTTCTGATGCAATCGTGATCAAGGAGAGATAAGACAGTTTTCACCTCTTTTACAATAGAAGGTCCGCTCACAGCAACCTCCGTGATGTTCAGCCAGCGGTCTACTCACGACCAATCAGTATCTAGGATGCCACACACTGACAAATAAGATCACTCCCTCGTTGCTGGGGGCGTAGTCTATCTGTGGCGCTAAATCCAAATCTTTGCACATGTTTGTCTTCCGTTGGAAGTCAGAAAATCATAGCCCAGAAAAACGCTTATTTCTTATCTTTCCTTTGATCATTTAGCTTCAGAATGTCAGCAGATGATAAACGAAACATTCAACTAGAACATTATGCCAACAACAGAAATTTGATGGTTTTGACCAATTTTAATGATATGACTTCAAACTCAATTTTCTCGGCTCAGCTGTCAGCGACTTTCGGATCCTTTTGTTGTAGTGGGTCACATATACCTTCAGAAAGTCTGTGATACAGTGTAAATGGTAGAGATTCAGTGTGTTCCATGTTTAGAATCCTGGTATGTTGATGTGTTTCATATAAGATTGAAGTCTGTGGTTTATATTTGTTTATTTTTTGTCACTTGTCCATGCATTGCTCCCGTCAGGGAGTTTCAAGGGCAGATTAGCTCTATCAGTATGGATGGAACATGGTCTGAAAGATGCAAAGTCTCTGTAAATGTGGGTGAAAGCATCGTGATGTACCAGATGGATTCCATATTTATAGATGAAGCTACCCTCGATAATGCCAGAAAAACATTGATTATTCATCTCTACTGGCACTTTAGTATGCATGAGTATTCGATTCCCAATATCTCTGCAAAATAAGTGTAAGCCTTATTTTTGTATTTGTATCCACTAAGGTCTGTTCCAGTAAGAGGTGTTAGACCTACATGTACAAGTACATTACATTTATGTTCATAGCGAAGAGAAGTGACTTAACTCAAAATATTGCTCACAGAATATGTGGTAAACCTCAAGGCATACATTATCTGGTTTGTGAAGTGAAGACACATTGCAACAAGTGACAAGTGCCATCAGATTACTGTAGTTGGTGGGCTTTCTGCAAGAAGGCCTCTGCTGGTACTACAAAAGTGTGGTCATACTAATCTTCTGCCATGGAGTAGACAAGTTGCAAGCCAGCAGTATACTCGGGCATTATTCCTTGGCTTGTAGTCTATAGATTACATTTGAAATGGAATGAATCCCAAATGTAATTGTGTGGCTTGAGTCAATGAAGGAATAATAGTAGATCATATCAGTGAAATTTGACGAAAATTGGACGATCCGTTCCAAACTGATTAAGTTTTGAAGTTTTGGTACTGCCATTGCTGGATAAGAAGACTACAACAATTCGTGATAGCACTAACACAACACTGAAACAAAAGCATCTAAAACTTATTAAACTATTGAGAGAATGTGCTTTAAAGCTTAGGGTCTATTTAAGTCAGTGGAAGTCAACCTTTCTTGTGTGTATTGCAAAAAAAAAAAGGGGTTTGAAACTCCATTGAAAATCGTTGTGAAGGGATCATCAAATTGGGCTTGACCTTGATGTACTCGATAACATGAGAATATGAAATTGTCATGGAATGTTAACATTTGTGTATATGTACCATTTGTATCTCCATTATGCAGGAACTTCATAAAATGTATAAGGTATTTATATTCAACAACATCATAAGAGTCTTCAGTAGCTTTAAGTAGTTCTCTTTTCAAATTGAAGCACGGCAGGATGTGGTATTCTATATTGGGAATGATGAGGGTATTTATAAGTAATCACACCTTTTGAAGCCACATATGTGACTGCCTAACTCAAAACCCATAAAAAGTAGGCTGAATTGAATTTCTACTTTTCTACTGCTGTAGTTTTAAAGGGTAAGCTCTTAGCTGTAAAATGATATAACTTGTTCAAAATTCAGCCATCTTAACCCATTAAAAACGTGTTTCAAATTAGATGGAGTTTTATAGGTAGGCCCCCTACAGTTTCATAGAAAGGGGAGAATACCCATGGTAGTGTATTTGAAACTTAGGGTCACTGTGGTTTGCTGTGCAGAAGAATGAAAAAAATATCATTCAGAAAAAAATTATAATGTCTCAATTTTAGCTCTGTTTTGTTTAAGCTGCCAAGTTTAGATAGTTTGTAATCATAGAAAAGATTACTCTTTCAGGTATTAGGACAGACTTTAAAAATTTGAATTGGTCAACCAAAAGTGACAAATTTTGATATATTACACAGCGAATCTTAATCTGCAACTTTTTGTAGGTTTTGAGCTGGGCAGTCACATATGTGTGCTTGTAGAGTGACTACAACGTATTTAGTAATTCTGGTGAGTACCAGCCGTACATGTGTACTGTATGTGTGTCACCCAGATCGCTACAGTTTGATTTTGATTTAGGCCCATATACAATTAGTGCTAACACAGATGACATCACGTCTGCAGTTTTCTTCTGCCTTTCGCAATGTGTGCACTGGTTAGTTGTATCACTTGTGCAGTATTTTGAAGTGATGCTGTGTAACGCAAGAGTTTGGGGGGGGGGGGTGTGCAGAGGCGCTCAAGGGAATGGTTGTTCAGTCACCTGGGGCAAACACCCACATTTAATTCATGGATGAGTTTTCTGTTACCTGATTGAGAGGAGATATTTAAGCTTATGTGGAAAAAAATTGACAGCAGCAGAAGATAAACAACTTTTAATAGCGTTAGCATTTGAGCATACAGGCTAAGAAATTAACAGTAATGTGTAGTAGATAGTTTTCTATTTTGTTTGATTCCTTCTTCTTATCATTGAGAAACAACAAAAAATTTAGGAGTCATCTTTCAGAAGGGTGAAATACACAGATTTCTCAGAATACAAAAGAATGACAAAAGAAGCGAAAAATGAATAGAAAATTGAGGAAATCTATAACCAATTTGGGTTAGCGGATACTTTTGAAGGAAGATCTCAAACTCACCAGACACACATTTGTACAAACGTAAAAGGAGTGTGTTGCAGAATCTTTCTACATTATGACTATAGAGGGAAAGATGTGTAATTATTGATAAAGATGCATATTTTCATGCAAGGATGAAATGCAACTGTTCATCCATCTGGTGATGAAGTTAGAGATGGAAACTAAATTATGTACTAGTTACCTTTGATCCTGCCGTGTCTTCGAATCTCAATCTTTGTTCCTTCCTGTTTCTTTTTGACCATCTTTTTTCCCATTTGTTGTATTTCAAAGAAGGACTGCCATTAATACCTGTAGCTCTCACTGTTACATTTACTTATACTTATTCTAGTCAGCTCAATTCATTACCTTCAATAATATGTGTGAGGTAGTCAAAGTTATGTCTGTAACAATGAATGGTTAAATCAGTTTAACACAATCACCATTGTCATTCACACATTCCTTCTACCAGTATTTCTTTTTTGTGTGCCAAAAATCGTCACACATTTGTGCTCAAAATCATTAGTTTCCAGAATTCAGTAATGTGCCACCTGAGAATTAGAATAATTCTTTCAGAATCCTTGTCTACTTTTGGTAGTAACAAATTTGGAAATGAAGGGGGGGGGGGTGGTATGTGTTATGAGTATTACATATTTCTGTGTATACTATGTGCATGTGGATCTCCAAATTCATTACCTAATCTCACATATTTAACATAAAGTAATCATCACAAATATACCAGGTGAATAGCATCTGTGGCAATTTTTGTGTCAGCTTATATCATTGAGTGGCACATGATATACGAAGTGCTCTTCATCATTTACTTTTTGATTGGGACAAGATCTGTTGTCACCCATACGTACTCTATTCAATATTTAGATAGTTGTTCACAACTGTATGTACTTTTTTTTTTGGGGGGGGGGGGGAATTCAAGGTTAAATTATGGTAATGCATATTGATCTTTGTAAAAGATAATGATGATTATTTTCTATCACGTTTTGGCATACAGTTTAGCGCGCTCGCTGTCACTAAATGTCTATCAAATTACAATTACAGTTGCCTTTAAGGTGATAATGGAATATAAATAAAAGACAGCATTCAACTTGTTCTTTTCATGTGAAGGCTTCTGTTAGAAACAGTGGAAGGGGCAACTTTTGTAAAAGTGTGATTTTTGTGATTAAGTTTTGTTGGCAATGAGCACGATGAATTTGTTTGGTTTGATTTTCACTGATTGTCGACATGTCACTTTTGAATAATAGCCAGAACGAACTTGGAAAAGATGTAGCACAGGTAAATGAAATATTTAAATGCTTTAATCCGTGTTCTCTCGGTGCAATTTATGGATGGGGCACATTATGGAGAGATTGAGGAGTGAGAAAAAGATTTTTTGATCAGTACAAAACAAAAGGAGCTGGGAAGACAGTAAGGCAACACTGCAATGTGTTGCTGTTCCGACAGAGGTTTGACGTGGTAGAGTACAGTCACTTTCCTGTGGACAAGAAGGGATGGCAGTCCATGAGTTGTGGTCACCAGTGCTGGCTCCAGATCAGCCTCTGTTTTCAAGCTGAATGGACGCTTACTCGCATAGTACAGTGTACAATCAGGACATTGATCATTGTGTCTCACTTACTAATATCTACCTTCTCTTCTCATTTAGCTGTGTTGTCAGAATCAGAAGAGTGTATAATGTAACATTGCCCACACAGTTTGATTAACATTCTGCTTCTCAACTTCTTAACCCGTTGAGGATGAGTCCCGAGTATACTCGGGCAAACGTCTATGGGAAATGCATGTTGTAGCAAAATCAAACCGTCCTCAGCGGGTTATTAAATTGTTCTTTCTAATATTCAAACTGGAATTCCGGACCAGTCAAACGTTTGTCTAAAAATAAAGAGTAAAATTGAATAGGCATAACAGTGAAAAGTTTATCAAAATTGGATTAAAAAAATTATTTAAAAATTACAAAGGAAAAGTATTTTTCTCAAAATATTTTTTTACTGTCAATATGAATATTCCAATACATTTTGAAATTTCTAGGTGTCATAGTTATCTCCTACGTAGTCTCAAATGTCAGTGTATCTAACCAATCATTATTTTGAAGTTATTCAGTTAGTAATATTGTTTTATACTTATACAGCAGAAGACTTCTTTTTTTGGGGGGGGGGGGGGTAGGGTACGTGATGAGTGGGAAAACTGTGAGGGGATAACATCATCAGTTCACTTATTTGCATATTCATATCTACTGTACGAGAAATGTTTTGCAGAAAGTAGGAAATCCTTGAAATTTTGTAGCTTCCTTACTTTTGATCAGATTTTTTTCAAATTTTCACCTCTGTGCTTGTAAAATTTCACTCTTTCTTTTAAGACTAACGTTAAACTGGTCCAGAATTCTTCTTTAAGGTCAGAGCACTTTGTCACGTAACCATATAATCTGATTTGCTGGATGGTTTAAATTCAGCCTGTAACCAGTCTACCACATGAGTGGCACTCTGCAATAGTTCTCTGAAATCCTTTTTATCCTGTTTCTTTGCTTCACAAAATTCATATTCTTGTGACATAATGTGAATAATATGATGAATGTATGTGTATGTGACCGTGCACACATTGTAAGCACATTGTAGTAATCCAATGGCTTTATATTACCTGTTGTGAGAAATAATACCTAACCTGTGTCCTCACTTTTTTGTACTTCATCATTAGCATAAGGATTTCATTGCATGTAAATAACAGAGCTTGCAACAAGTAGCACATTGCATGTAGATTTTCTTGTTTACACATTTTTTTTTTTGTGTCACAATCTGCCCACACTTGCACTATGCTAATTTCCATGTCACTATTAGCATGCATTTGTATATTATGCAACATACATTTTGCTACTCTTAGCTATGTGATCAATCATGTGGTAATCACATTGCATATACAATAAATTCGTTTATTTGTCTTGAATGATTAAGGGGACATTTAATCATAAGTTGCATCCAGGCTCCCCCACCCCCACTTCATTCTGTCCTGAAATGTTACTATGAATATACACGTGCTAGAATATCTCTCAACATGACTGTTCTTATCAATTTAATAATTACACATGTGTTTCTACGTACATCATGACTAAGAATTCATCAAAAGGATAGCATATGGGTACATGTTGTTAGCTGGTGTAACAAAGCAGTCATTGTAGTAAAGCATCCACTTCATTTTAATAGACAGACATCATGTCCTTCTCCTTCTCTCACTTTCTTTTTCTCTAGAAGTCCATCAAGTCAGTCTCTCCTCTTTCAGCAAGCTTAGAGGCTTGTGGTCTCATAGAGTGACCTTGCAACCCTCAAGTTGCCATATCTGCCATATAAGCGATAAAAAGCATCAGTGTGTAAATAGAGGAATGTGGGAAAATTGTCTCTCAAATACACTGTGTTGGTGGGCAGACCTGACAAATAATTATGATGTACAAGAGGGGTATGATAGCACTGAAATTCTATACCTTTGTTGGACCCACCACCAAAGTTTTGAGTTTTATCAGTTGTTTGACAGGTTATTCCTTTCTCTCTGTGGTATGAAATTTCTGTACTGTTCCTTCATGAGAAACCAATCTATCAGTTGGCTCGACTGGCAGTCAAGTGGTGCAGTTGTTCTGTACTGTGTCATTGTTTTTTTATTTGACATTGTATCATGTTTAATCACTTAAATTAATCAAGACTAAAATGAAGTGACGAGTCGGTTTTAACTTTGCACCGTTTCCTTTAACCATCCTACACTAGTCGTACAGTTTGCCAAATGAGACATCCAAGTACAGGAAAATTTTCCTTTCAATTTAACTAATTATATAACATGCAGGTTATTGATATACTTTTTACATTTTTGTTTTCGGAGGGTGAGGGTGATTTCATGTACTCAATACCAGGTAGTATCTATTCATAACTTGGTTAAGAAAGCAGTTACTCTGTATTTGACCAAACTGCTTTGTACCTCTTCTGTCTCTTGCCTTCAACTCTTTATGTGCCATGGTAGAAACCCCATGTGTGCCACATTATTCTGAGACACCAATGTAGTCATGCTTTTGGAAAACATTCTGTTTTGCAGATCTATGTAACTTTTATATAGATTTCTGTTAAGTTGGATATGTAGTGAGCTTGTAGAGAAAATGACTAGCTTTGCTTTGATGTAAATTGTGTGACAAGTTTATGTTTGTTTTTCTTTCAAATGAACAGTAGCTACATAACTGTAAAGGCATGACTTTTGCACACAAAGCAGTGACAGAAACGTAGAATTTACACTCAAATCCAGTAGGAGGGACAGCTTGCGAGTCAATCACCACATAAAATGCAAGCTATATGTGAGAGGAATGGAATCAAGAGAAATGCCTTCATATTAATGTGGCATTTGACGATTTGAAGATCAGTTTTGGCAGGTTTATGCATTTGAGCAGAATATGCGAAGTTGGCACGCCATCGACTGAGTCGGGCGTGCGAATGTGGCACATAAAGAGTTAAACTGCTAGGTCTCAACATCGATTACATCACTCAAAGTCCACTGGCATGACAGGGAGTCTCTTGTTAAGCTTGTATGTGCTCTCTTTTTTTTTACTCTCGCAGACTGGTGGATCATCTAGCCACGCCCAAGGAGCCAAACGTCTGAGGGTGGCGCCCACAAACACCTCCAGCCATGGCGGAGCGCAGGGAGGCATGATGCCCCAGGAATACCAATCTCAACAGGTGTACTTTACTTTTTCATCCAGGACAAGGGGAACTTTTTGGATTTTGCAGCATCAATCGAATAGCGAAATCCAAGAATGTCGTCTTTGCTGATTGTAATACATGGCAAAATTCATGGCAAAATTGTTCCCGAATACAGAGTTAAAAAGAAATTGGGTTTACAGTTCACCGTGTGGTAGTCCTGAAAAGGACTGTTGGAAGAGGAGATAGTAGATAATTGAAAATGGAGAAGTGAGATGGAGAGTGAGAGAGAGTAGAGGTATCCTTTCTTGAAAATGTGTAAATCCTGAAAAGGACTGAACCAGGGCCCTGTTTCATAAAGCAGTTCGTAAAGTTACGAACAACTTACGAGTGGCTGGTGATCAGGTCTGATGTGCTATTCTTATAAGAATTTCCATAATTCAGCACAAGAACTAATCACCAGTCACTCGTAAGTTGTTCGTAACTTTACCAACAGCTTTATGAAACACCTCCCTGAAGAGAGGGCAAGGAGAGCGAAGAGAGAAGGCTCCTTCTCTCTTTGCTCCTTAGAGCCTTCTCTCTTCACTTTCCTTTCCCTCTCTTCTGGTTCACAGTCCTTTTCAGGACACATTTTCAAGAAAGAATACCTCTACCCTGGCTCTTCATCCCGCTTCTCCTTTCTCACTTCTCCATTTTCAATTACCCACTATCTCCTCTTCCAACAGTCCTTATCAGGACTACCACATAGTGAACCGTAAACCCAATCTCTGTTACATGTATGTGCACCACCATCAAAGATCATATGAATATATACAGAGTTTGTCTTATGAGATTTGTTGTGAAAATGCCAGACATTTCTTGAATATTTGGCTTATACCTGTTTTTGTAGTACACAGAACAAACCATACAACTGTATAATTATACATTGTATCAGGTTTTTCCCAAGATGTGTCAAATACATAGAGTCAAACCTGCCTTAGCAGCCACCTGTCCATTATGGCCTCCTCTCTATAGTGGCCTCCTGCCATATACAACAGCCAATAAAAGATCATCCCTCTCCGCCGAGAAAAGCCATGTTAAAGACCCTGTTTATAGCGGCCACCTGTCTATAATGGCCACTTTTTTTTTTTGTCTCCTTTGGGCAGCGGCTGTAGACAGGTTTGACTGTACATTTCAAAGGGCTTTTAAGTGTGATGAGAGAGACCTACCCTTGATTTATCAATACGCAGTTCTGCTAAGCATCTGTTCAGCATAAATGCTGTCAGTAATATATTTGTATTTGGCAACCTACCTGTATGTATTCTGTGTGGCAAGTTGAGATAGAAGTTCTATCAGTGGGTTTGTCAGCATGGCAACAGCATTTTCCCCATACGCTCAAAATAATGCAGCATGGCATCAATATTTGTATCAATACGATCACACTACTGTAAATGTGATATCACTGTTTAGATTTGCCATTTGTGTATATGCAAAATGATTCAAGTTACTCTTTGTACGTATGTCTTGGAAAAATACAACAATCTATGAAAAATTATGTAACTGCATGTATTTAAGTGATGATTAATTATGAGCATGACACAAATGATAAAGTTAGACTCTACATTCACACTAACCAACCCACTGACAAGCAAGGAGCTTATTTTTGCCTCTGTACTGATCTTCCAGAGAATGTCTGGATACCAGAGCAGCAGTGGGTCCCAGGGCGGACCGAGCCAAAACACCAAGCCGCAGCAGGGCATGATGTACTCATCCTCTGGCTCCCAGCACTCTAGCAAGATGCCGCATGGGCAACATCACCAGCATCCCCAGCAACAGCAGCAGCAACACCATCAGGGGCACCACCAGCAGCACCACCAACACCAGCAACACCACCAGGGCCACCACCAAAGACACTTCTGAGGACACGCCCATGAATCTTTGTGGACAGACGGACACACCCTTGTTTGGTCATGGTCCCTGTTGTGTGCAGTATGGGCATCTGCAGCAACACCACTGCATTCACTGTCAAGTGCACCTTCAATTGAACACCACATTCGCAGTCTCAAACAGTCTTTTATAAACCAAGAATGCACAAGCGTGGTACGCAAATTTGCTGGACAAAGGAGAATGACATCGGGAGCCGTAGTGCTCAAGTGGCCATTCCTAAAAACCTCAGTCTTGAGAGCGTGTATTCAGTGCGTTGTTATCTTCCTCACTGCAGTGGGTAGAGTATGATCTGGAGGTGCCTGTAGCCATTCATGCATATAATTATATAAACTTTAAGCACCCTTTCATAATGTGATTGAAGTGAACATGATATTTGGCGTACGACAACAGTATTGTTAGCAGCAGAAAAACACATGTCCCGTCTGCTTCAAAGTACCAATAAATGGTGCTTAGAGTTCTGCTAGGCTTTCCAAAGAGACCTGTACAAAACTAGGGCTTGTTCTGTAGGGTATTAAAATTGTTCAACTTAAGCACAAAAGTAAATGTCAGAGAAACAGCTTACTTTATGCTATATATATGTAGCGAGTATATATTGGAAATTGGGACTTAGGGAGCAACTTTGTGACTGGCTGAATTTGTGATTGAGAACCACATTGACAAGATGAGAAAGAAGTACATGGTATTGTCACTTTTCAAGCAAAAAGTAAGCAATTTTCAACCTTGGAGATGAAATACAATGTATTACTCTTATGGGAGACATTATTTTATTGCAAGTTCGAATCGCAATGCAGAATATGCCACCTATTTCAATATCATATTTGATGACCAATTCCAGTGATAGGCGTACAGCTATGATGTTCCACTGCCTATACTGTAGAGTTTGGACCAGTTCCTTCATGAGTGTATCCATAGCAATAAGAACAAACTTTGCTGTACATGCTCACCTCTCTGTAACATGCAACCCTTGCCATTGTTCACTCTGATATCAACGTGAAAGCATTGTTTCTTTCCAGTTTGGAGAAAGTATGGAAGTCACAGATGGTACATGTATTTATTGTGCCCACAGGTTTTACCTTGAAATGGCATGAATTCCCATCTTTCTTTGACACTCCAGGCGTCGTGGATTTATTACCTCAAGAAAAAAAGAAAAGAGGCTCATTTATCATTCATGATATGTTTTGAGAGTAAATAATGATAATGATTTTTTTTATAGCACGTATAACAAGTGAATGTTCCCTGTGTGCTTTACAATATTATCACAAAACATTATGAACAAATTACTTTCAATACACACACACATGTACAAAGAAAAAGATCAGTTCACAAATAAATAAGTCTATAAGAAGATTTGAATGAAACCAATGATGACGACTGACGGATATGTTGTGGTAATGAGTTCCACAATCTTGGGGCAGCAACTGAAAAAGACCGGTCACCATAAAACTTTGTATTAACTGTAGGAATCAAATAGTATGACCAGTGACACAAATCCAGTCACTTTAAGTCATTATTATCCCGCTTCAGTTTCAGAAGGCCTCGTCCCCACTACAGGGTCACTCAAACTTGTGTTCCAACCTGTTTTTCTTTCTTTTTTTTAACTTTTTTTTTGCCAGTGACATACCGCATAATTATTTAATGCTACAGTCGATTCTCTTAAAAACAAAGTCCTCATGTCCGTCAGTTTTCTTTTGTTAAAGTGAAATTTCCTTGTAAGTGAATTGATAAACAATAAAAAATATAGAGCTGATGATGATGAGGCCTGAATTTTTACTTTGTTGTAACCAGAGTTTCGTTGTAAACGTGTTCATTGTAACAGGAGTGCACTGTATTTACCAACTTTTGGATCAAGCTTTGAGGATTCACTTCCACTTCAGATTTTGCCTTCAGCAAGCAGATACTGTATTCAGAGTCAGAAGCTTCTATTTGGTCCACTCTTGATTCTCTGTCCAATCCACTATCTATTACCCACAGATTCATCTAAGATTCTCTAACCAGACGTAATGTGAAAAGAAAGCTACTAAACATTCAAAAACGTTTCATGTAATGAAGCAAACTAGTGGTAGAAAAATAGGAGAATAATGTTTCTGGAATTTTTTTTTAAAAATAAGTTGAATAATGCATGTTACTCTCCTTTTGCCAATGTTCAGAAAAAGTAATAAACACGTTTTATACGATCTGATTTTGTTTAATTTCATTTTACACTACAATTCACAAATGAATATTTTCATTCTTTTAAAGTGGTTCAATACACAGATATGAGGAAGAAAAGGTTGCAAAAAGGACCATGAATTCAAAACCTGATGTATACCTTTCAAAAATGCATGTATGAAATGCGAAGAGATTCTCAGAAGAAAATAACGCATCTTCAACTCCATCTGGCCCATCCATTATGAACATTACTACAGTGCCCCCATACCCTTAATTACTATGAAATATGTGCATGTATGATTTTATGTGTGAAACATAAAAAAAAAAATCATTTTTAAAGTCAGTGGGAATGAATATAGAAACAAATATGACAGAGTTTGATTTAATATTATCTGAGGTATCTGTAGCACTTCCTTCTTTCCATCTTTGTATTCTACTGCTACTTTTTCATCCTCTTCTTATTTCTTATTTCTCCTTCGAGGTATAAACAAATGAAACGTTTGCATAATCTCAATCACCTCTGGATGTAAATACAGAGATTGTCCTGCACTGTCACAATATGTTCTCCATGACATGCTAAGGCTCAAGCATTTAGAAGATGGGTCAAATTCAAATCTCAAGAAACATGATGTTTAACTGGTTTATACTTTACTTCAAACAGTTTTTATTGGTATCAGATACCACAAAATGGTTATGCTATGAAAAAAATACTAATAGATAAACATCACATTGTATCTTCTTTCCCGTTTGAAATTACTGTATAAGAAAAAAAAATGACCGTGCACTAAAAAAAATAAAGAAATCAACAAATTAGCATTTTTAATAACATCACCTTTAATCTTGAGCATTTTTTATAAAGTTTTAAACGTAAACAATAGTATGTACATGTACCTGTATAATGTACTTCTATACAAGGTGTGGCAATTCATCATGCACTGAGGATTGAGATGTTGATCATGTTGAAAAGGATCTCCCTTCCTGTCTCTTCTTGCTGGCGTACGATATGTTCACCTTGTCCCCAGTCACTGCAATGCGATGGACCTTGGACATACATGTATTGGCTGGTGTTGGTGCATTGGTGATCTCTGTTCAAACAGTTCCTTTCGGTGCACGATCCCCTCTTCAGTCATGTGAGAAACGGTCTTTGTGCCTTGTGCAGCAGTGGCGAAATCTCTGGCATTGGTGACAGTGTTTTTATGCGTTTTTACTTTGCTCAATGCGAAGCCTTGCACACTTCCATCATTTCCATCTGCCACACCTTCCCCATGACTAGTTGCAAAGTAATGCCATTCAAGCGTCTTGTCATGTTTGACATAGACCAATAGATGAATGTCTGACATAGACCACTAAAGATATTACAATGAATGAATGAATGAATGAATAAATAAATAAATAAATGTTTTGCTGGCAGTGCTCCCTACGCTTCTGTCATGAAATGGTTTTTGAACTGGGATGATTGTCCGTCTGACCACAGTGAGACTTTGCTCACTTCAGCTTGGAGGTCTTCCAAGTACTTTGTGTATGTTATGAATTGCTGTCTCTTTGGTATGGTTCAGATTGTCTGAAACTATGACTCCAGAATACAGGTATCCTGAATGCCATGCTGCTGACGTGAATAGGCTGACTTGGCTTTGGTGCCAATTGCGCACTCTGAATCTCATCTTGATGTTGGCACGTGAAGTTATTCGGCAAAGCTAACTTGTATTAGTGCATGATTGGGGTCATACATGGATGGTGTTCCCAGATTCTTCATCTCTTTCCAAGCTAGTGACTGGCATCTGTGATGATTTCATTGTTATGCTCTATAAACTGAGGAATGAGGTCGATCATAATGTACCCGTCAACTTACAGGAAGTGCCTTCTTCTGTGCACTTGTTGAGCCTTCCATTCTCTTCTGCTTTCCATACGCTCCACTGGGTCATAACAGTATCGCACTGGGTAGTATAGCGATTTTTAAGCCAGTGTCACCTCTGCAGTGATCACATTCATTGAGCTTAACCTTCTTTGATTCAGATGAGAATATTATTATCTACAAACTCTTAGTAGTATTCTGGAACCAAAGCATCAACCGTGTCTAGTCCACTTACAGCCATGGAGAAATTGGAGTGGTGCAGACACAAGCAAACATAATGAGACAACTTTCTACTCAGCAGGACATGTGGCCGCAGTTATGTAAATATTTGATTTACGCGAGGGTATTCCTCGAACATGGCGTAGGTCTCTTTTACAGACAACATTAGATGCCCGATTTGTTTCTTTTCTTTACAACCATCATTTGTCAATGAGATAACATTCTCCCTGGTGCCTGTCTGCTTATGTGATCTCTCTCAAAATTCCATGGCAAGTTCCGTGTCTCATCTGAAAGTGTAGAACTTTGGGACTTTTTAGTTGATTTGTTTACACCTCTGGTAACTCTTCAGCCTCATCTGCTTACCTGATGTTAAACTGCAACAGCGAGCGAATAAGTACGTATCTTCTTCCGTTGAGGTGTACTTCATAAAGCTCTCGCAACTTTAGTCGTTGCTTTCAAGTTGAGGACTTGAACATGGCATTGGTGTCTTTTTACAGACAACATCAGATGCCTGATTTGCTTTTTTTCCCCTTACAACCATCACCATTCAGATCCTCACGGAGATAACATCCTCCCTGCCTGGTTCCTGTCTACTTATGCTAGCTCTCTCAAGTTCTATTATCTCATCTGAAAGTGTAGATTTTTTTTTGTGTTCTTGTTGATTTGGGGGACATCACATCTGCTGACTGTTTAACTTCGTCCGCTTTCCTGATGTTAAACTGTAACAGCGAGCATGTAAGTGTCTTCTTTCGGAGGGATGTACGTCGTAAAGCTCTCACAACTCTCGTCGTTGATTTTTTCAAGGCTTGAGCATGGTATAGGTCTCTTTCACAGACATCAAGGTGCCTGATTTGCTTCTTTTAATTTTCCTTAGAACCGTCATAGGTTTCTTTCACAGATATTAGATGCCTGGCTTGCTTCTTTCCCTTACAACCATCATTCCCTGCAGAGAAAACATCCTTCCTGCCTGGTTTCTGTCTGCTAATGCCATCTCTCTCATAAAATTTCATAAGTTCTATCAAGTTCTATTATCTCATTTGAAAGTAAAACTTGTTGGCTTTTTAGTTTATTTGGAGCACAAGTTTTACACCTCTGTTAGCTCTTCAACCTTCAACCTCATACATTTTCCTGAAGTTAGGCTGGTAGAGCATCTTCTTTCGGCGAGATGTACTTGGTAAAACTCTCACAACTCTTAAGTCGTTACTTTCTTCAAGGCTTGAACACGGCAAAGGTCTCTTTTACCGACAACATCAGATGCCTGATTTAATTGTTTTCTTTTACAACAGTCATCATTCCTCACTGAGATAACATCTTCCTGTTTGGTGCGTCTCTTCTTATATCATCTCTCGTAAAATTTCATGACAAGTTCTGTTATGCCATCTGAACGCGTATTTTTATTTTTTATAGTTGATTAAGGGGAAAAGTTTGACGCCTCTGGTACCTCTTTAAAAAATAAAAAAAACTCCCACCGCAACTCGAGCCGTTTCTTCAGCAGTCTGCGAAGGAATGGGCGCACACTCTACCCATTTCATAAACTGTTTCACCATCATCAGAATAAAGTACACACATGTAATTCCCCCATACCACCTTAGGCAGCGAGCCCAAGAAATCTAGGTGGACCCGTTCCATGGGTGCCCCATCGTGGCGATTTGTCGTTGGGGCTCGACCGTGACGCGAAGGTTTCTATTATTGTAGTTTAATTCAAAATCTGGACATTAATTGCAGCACAATTTTGCGGATGTCATCTGACATACTGTGCCAAACATAGCGCTGTTTGATCCGGGCAGTGGTCCTTTCCCTGCCCTAGAGCCCTGTTGAAGGTAAATCACGATGTCAGACTAGATGAATAACTTCCGCCTGGAATGCTTTGGAGCTAGACAACCACGTCCTGTAGGGTGTTTCATAAAGCTGTTCTTAAAGTTACGAAGGACTTAAGAACGACTGGTGATCAGTTCTTGTGCTGAATTATTGAATTCTGATAAGTATAGCACATCACAACTGATCACCAGTCGCTCTTAAGTCGTTCGTAACTTTAAGAACAGCTTTATGAAACACCCCCTGGCCTTCCTTCTGCTCGCAGATGGTGCCCTGAACGAGCTTGAAGGCCGTCCGATTCGTCCATAGGAACTTTTGGGCAGGGCTTCAGAGCATGATGATAGCTTCTGAGGGTTCCGCAACGGGATTTGTGTTGCACATTGTATTCCCGAAAAGGGGCCAGGGACTCGTCCCCTCCCTGCTCCTCTTTGAGTCTGTTTTCCTAAGTGGGAGGCAGGGTTTTGGGAGAATCTCATTGACAGTTGGTTCCTTTACTCCTGCGATCATAGGCAGACGCATTCCCAACGTGGTGCCTTCTTTTTCCAACTAGGTGGTATAAAGCAGGCACAGGGAACGTTCCTCCCCACTTGCGTCTATGTGGCTTTGCTATATACCGAACCTGAAGTGGAACCATATCGTCTACTCTCTCAGCGAAGGAAATCCAATCTGGTGCGCCTTTTTTTTTTTTTCTTTTTTTTTTTTGGCAATACCGGCAACCCCTGTAAGGCGAGTCCACGGGAATTATTCCCATGCTGTATTCTTCGCACAGGATGGATTGCTCTGGGATGCAGGAAAGTGTGTCTGCGTTGATGTGATGACGTCCAGCTCTATATTAATTCTACCTTCGTATCATATTGGCAGAGTTCTTCCGGTCGTCTGACTAACTACAGTTCCCCTGTGGATATTCAAACCCCAGGAGCCATCTCGAACTACTTTGATCTATACGCTCAATCAGAGACCAATAGGTTCCGAATAGGTCATGAATCAGAGCAGAATCGCTAAGAATTGACCCGAATCAATTTTGGGCGTCCCGATTACAGCCGAATAGAGCCGAATGACGACCCGAATGTCGACCCGAATAGGGACGAATATGGAGGTGGATGCGGATAAGTGGAAGTCTTCCTCTTGGTGGTCTTGGTTCTAGGCATGGCGAGAGAGATGTTATGACGTCGGGTGCTATACGCGGAATGAAGCAGAGGCCAGCAGTTGCCTCCAGCCCTCCTTGCACGCGTATAACCAATCTGGGTATCGCGAGGCTATTTGGGTCATTCTGGCCGCTCATTCGACTTATTCGGCTGATATTCGGCCGTATTCAGAAGTATATGGTCTGTGAATTGTACATTTAGTGCTGCGTTTACACCATGTTCCCTGCAACCACGGCAGCCACGTTTCAGGCTATCGTGGACAAACGGGATGGACGTGAAACAATGCGGTGAGACGGGATAGGCAAACGTGACAGGCCGTGATTGCCGTGTCAAATTCTTAAACTGTCAAAAAATTTGCCACGGCAACGCCGGTGCATGAGGAATCTTGTATGCCGTGATAAAACGGGTTGAACGCAACCAAACACAGCTGCACGTAATAGGCCGTAACAAAACTTGGAGGCGGTCCGTGGCGGGACGTGACGGAAAATATTGATAGTCTAGCCTGACCAGACGCCGTGATATCAGTGTCTGATAGCTATATAACATGTTCACCGCGCGACGAGGACTGGAACGAACAAGAATAGAATGTGAAAGAGATGGTGATAGGAGAATGTCTCATTCAACTGCGTTTTGGGCAGATGTGGCTACTGTGGCGGCCGGGAAGATGGTGTAAACGCAGTTTAAGGAATAATTGACCTGCTTTATACATTTACTGACCCTGCAGTGCTGAGTCAGTGAGCTAGACCCTGAAATAAACCCGCTTACAAGCAGGTGCTCCTTTTAAAGTGGTGATATCCCGATTTGCCATTTTCGTATTTGCATACATACATTCTCTGTTTTTAGTTCATTTTCATCGCTCAGCTCTTCCCACCTCCCTGTTTACATTGAGGTACTGGTTACAACGCATATTTGCGGTCCTGGCAACCTTGTTATAACGGGGTCTCCATTTATTTGTGTGATTTTCATTGCCTAATGTTTGGTATAATAGAGCAAAAGCAGGGAGAAGGGGCTCGCTGTGGGTTGGTATGAAAATCAGTGAATGGTTATGACCAAGTCATTAGTAATTAATGTTCTGGCTAGGCACTACAGTATGTAGTGTTGAATCATAATTTCTAAAACTAATTAAGATTTTGAGTAATTGGTACATACCTGTTAGCTTTATGTCTGATAATTTTCATGTCTGTTCCGTCGAGTGGGTTCCATACCACGTAATTTCTATGGACTGCTTAATAGGACATGCTTAATATCAAATATCTGAAGCGCAGTTCCACTCAAGTAGGCATTAAATACAGGAAAATCAGAATATGTTATACAGATTTCATCACAAAATCAAACAATGAAAAAGCTGTAGAACATTTAACGGAACACTCTAATTTGTAGTGATATTTTTACAACCTTACGTGCAAAGCAAGAGGAAATTATTATGTCATCACTGGACAACTCATTTTGTTTGCACAGAAAATATCAAAAAATCATACTTTTGGTTGATAAGTTAGCAACTATACCACCCCTTTCCCCATTTAATACGAGAAGTTAACATTATTGTCTCTATTTAAGGCTGCAGTAATTTTGAAGGTAAAGGATACAACTTATTCTTAGTACCGATTTCATGCCCCCCCCCCCCCCCCAAAAAAAAAGAAGAAGATATTTGGGAGCATTTTCACACAGTATATCAAGACTTATCAAGACGAGATCTCCTTTTTGTTTCAGAAAACATGAAACTTCAGAACTGAATTTTGTGTTTATCTAGGCCTAAGTGTAATTTTGATGTGTTGGTAAACCATGACTATTCTATTCATCTGATTATCATGAACTCTTAAGGCCAACTCGAAGGTGATGTGAAATGGAACTGTCACCCCACCCCACCCCACCCCGGCCCCCCCCCAACACACACACACACACACACACACACACACACACACACACACACACACACACACACACACACAAACAAACACACAAAGAAAACCCCCAATCCGTAATCGTGAAATTACTAAACTTGCTGGATGGACAAAGAAAACATTGAATGCTTTCGTAGGACTGATATGTCTTGTATCTTATTATTTTTGCCTATAGTTAACAATGGTATCATTACCAATAGGAAAATGTTCTAAGTGTTTCCTATAATCACAGTATGTGGACCTGCAGTTAAACAATCCGCATTGAGACAATGTGTACAATCTCATAGGGGTTTTCTATGCCAATCGACACTCAGCACACGGCTAAAAGTGAATGTTGTTTGTATTCTTGTGCATCCTATGAACATCTACATCATTATCATTACTTGTTTGAAAATGTGTACCATGTGAGAGACTATACTTGGTAAAAATAAAGATCCCTGAATGTAACTGGTAGCACAAAAGCATCAAATTATGAAGTTGAACAAAATTAATGGTATCATGAGAAAGCTCAGACTTTTGAATAGCATTTCATTCAAGCGTGTGGCACAGCCTGCCTGCATATAGGCCCTATACCGTTTGGTGACTATTGCTAGCCACTTGGGGCGAACCACGACACAAGGGGTCGGCATCAATACATTACAGGAAATTATCACTGGCCTCCTTTCATATGCTTTTTTAGATAATAATTTGTTGTAGGAAGCTGCCGTTCGACTCGGTTCATAAATGCCTCATCTGTACACAGAAAAATTCTGTGCCGGGTTCTGTGTTGTATGTATTGCTTGTATGTATGTACTAGGTGTTTCAAAAAACATTTTCCCACTTTTGATCATTAATAGTTAAAAAAAAAAAAAACTATTCATCCGATAAAACTGTCATTGATATGAGTGATAGCTGAATGGTGTACAATTTTGTTAGAGGTGATTTGAATGTGAAAGCACAAATCAGTTTCATTAAATCTAAGATTGATTTTGAAGTAAGGTTTCAGATTTCTGTCAAATTTTAACCCTCTGTACAAAAATTGAACTTTGCACAGGAACCAATGATGTGTATGTGAGTGTGTGCTACAATGGCCCTGAACAATGGACATGCCTGAACCACCTGTTGACTAGGCGTCAGTCTCGCGCTCCCAGGCACATGAATGCTTAATCAATAATTCATGTAGCCTTTTGACAAGGCCTCGTGGCTGAAGATTGAGACTAACTCGCCACACCGAACACTGCGAGAAACGGGTGAACGCGAGACCGAGTGGCGCAGCCACTACTAGTATACTGCCTCCCGACGAAGGCGAATATGAATCATTTATACAATGCGTATAAAAAAAAAACGCAACAAGATTTGATTTCAAATTTGTGAAGATTGTGTTAACTTTACACTAAAGTGAGTAGCATCATCTTAAAGCCACATATCTCCTCTTTTCAATGATATCTTATTTATTCTTACACGGTCATGGATGGCTGAGTAATCATTCTTTTTGTACAATGGGTCAAATTGGACTTGGGACCAAGTTTAGGCACTGCAAGAATCAATGCACCTTATTAGTAATTAACTAAACAAATAGAATAATGAAACTAATTTAAATGAAATTAATGATCGCTATTAATGAAATTGATGAAATTAATGATTACAACTTACTATTGTCTTCTTTCGGATACTAGTATTTCTTTTTAACATTACATTCCATGCCCCTCAACATGGCCATCATTCCTTTCCACACAGAGATTAGCTCTTTTCTCCATCTCACACACAGTCCTGCGAATCATTGGGGCTTGGTGGCGTAGAGCTTCAAACTCATCAGTGATTCTTTGTCTCAAAGTTGCAATGTCAGGTGGAGGGGTAATGAACACTTTGCTCTTGAGATAACCCCAAAGAAAAAAGTCACAAGATCCGGAGATCCACATCATGATACAAGGCAATCACCCAATTTCCAAATACCTCAGCCAATCTGTTTCTTACTGAAACTAGTCGATGGGCTGGTGCGCCATCCTGTGCCCACCATAGGCATCTGAACACACCGCTTTGTTGCACAGACAAATTTTCCATTAATTCAGGAATCACATTTTCATCTAAAATTTGTAAATAGGCCTATCCATTTCCGTTCATGTTGTTTTCAAAGAAGAAGGGCCCTAGGAGCGAACCGTTTCCACAAAGTCCAGCCCAGACATTCAGCTTTTCTCTACGAAAATCGACGTCATAGTTAAATGCAGAAACTGAAACTTGGCCCCAAGTCCAATTTGACTCATTGTCAAAAAACAATGATTACTCAGCCATCCATGACCGTGTAAGAATAAATAAGATATCATTGGAAAGAGGAGACATGTGGCTTTAAGATGTTGCTACTCACTTTGTGGTAAAGTTAACATAATCTTAACAAATTCGAAATCAAATCTTGTTGGTTTTTTTTTTTTTTTTTGATACGCACTCTATATTCATAAGTCAGATCGCAGTTGGTATGCTAATAGGACGTGTCAACACTGCGCTGGCAATGCAGGCAGCTACGGATGAGTGAGCCGCCGACATGCATACTTATGCGTATTCATTTAAATAGATGCGACGGCGTAGTGAGCAATGCGGTCGCTGATTGGCTGCTACCCTTTTTGGTAGCAGAATCGGCGAGAAACAAGGCTCAAGTTAAGGAATTCATGTCAGGTTTCAAAAGGCCTCGCGGCTACGCACCCCGCGAATATTTTATTTTTTCCGTGCATGGAAACGCTACAGTATATGAATTATTCATAAGTTCAGCTGAGATTTTGAAGTGCGCAAGCGCATGGACTAGGTCAACCTGTACACAATGAATGGACTCGACTAGTGAGCCGCTCGGTCTCGCATTCACCCGTTCTCTCGCAGTTAGTCTCCTTTTCAGCCACGAGGCCTTGCCAAAAGGCTATAATTCATGTGGATTGCCCGGGACACTGCTAGTCTGAATTCAAAATGCATGCACATGGAAAAAGTAAGCACATGTTTCCATGTGCTTGCAAACACCACATTTCTATCCAGCTGGCAATCATTTTCAAATTTCGCTTCACATATTATCACTAAATATGGGATATAAATAAGCATAAATGATCTAAAGTTCTTCATTTTAATACAATTGCCTACTAATAGTCTGACAAATTTGTCGCTCTTTCGATAAAAAGGAGATCATTTTTGGTAAAGAGTTGAGCAGCATTTTTCATTGGGGCGATTTGTTTCACAGTAGATTTTTTTAAGGCTCCATATACACAAGTGTATATTATATACTCTAATTGATTTTCTTTGCTTCCTGTCACCATGTTTACGACAGAACAGAAGGTATTCATTGTAATTTTGTTTTTCAGGAGCAGGGAGAGCACTGTCGCGACTCAACGACAGTATCGGCAGGCGTTTGACTTTACACAGATACTGCCAGAGGGTGAATAAAGACTAGGTGTGATAGTGGAATTTCTCATGAATAAATAATGAAGCATTCAAACCTTGGCCATTGTTCAGGACCATTGTCAGGGTGTTAACCACACACTCCCAGACACACCCATTGACCCCTGTGCAAAGTGAAAGTTTTGTACAGAGGGTTGAAAATAGAGCAAAATCTGGAACCCAACTGTGAAATTAATCAAAGATTTCATGAAACTAATTTATACTTCCATATACCACCTAAAAAAATAAATAAATTGTACACTATTTAGCTATCACTCATATCAATGACAGTGTTATCTGATATAATTATAGTTTTTGAATTATTAAGAATCAAAAGGGGGAAATGTTTTTGAAACACCTAGTACTAGGTGTTACAAAAAAACATTTCCCACTTTTGATGCTTAATAGCTCAAAAACTATATATCAGATAAAACTGTCATTGATATGAGTAATAGCTGAATAGTGTGCAATTTTGTTGGAGGTGATTTGAATATGAAAACTAATACCAGTTTCATGAAATCCATGATCAATTTCAAAGTTAGGTTCCAGATTTTGGTCAAATTTGAACCCTCTGTACAAAACCTGAACTTTACACAGGAACTAATGATGTGTATGTGAGTGTGTACTTACAATGACCCTGAACAATGGACCTGGATACCACCTGTTCAGAGCTCTGCTTCAAGGTACATGCATGCTTATTAATAATTATTATTCATGATGGATTGCCCTGGGCACTGCTAGTATGAATTCCTAGCAAAGGGTGAAATGCATGTACACGAAAAAAAGCAAGCACATGTTTCCATGTGCTTGCATACACCACATTTCAGAATGAATAGACTAGCTGTGCTAGTGGAATTCCTCATGAATAAATAATGGTGCATTCAAATCCTAGTCATTGTTCATGACCATTGTCTGGGTATCAACTACACACTCCCATAAAAACACACCAATTGACCTCTGTGCAAAGTTAAAGTTTTGTTCAGAGAGTTGAAAATAGAGCAAAATCTGAAACCTAACTAAGAAATTAATATTTAATTCATGAAACTGAATTATGCAGTCATTTTAAAATTGCCTTCAATAAAATTGTACACTATTCAGCTATTGCTCATATCAATGTCAGTGTTACCTGATGTATAGTTTGTGAACTATTCAGAATCAAAAGTGGGAAATAATTTTTTAACACCTAGTATGTATGTATGTTTGTGTGTATGGGGGGGGGGGAGTCTAGCTGAATGCATAATGTTTGTGGGTGGGTTGGTAAGTGTATAATGTGGTCTGTGTGTGTGTGTGTGTGTGTGTGTGTGTGTGTGTGTGTGTAGGCTACCCTATGTGTTGTCAAAGGGAGGGGCTGTTTGTCAATGATTATTGCCCACGGGACATTAATTATAGAATGACCAAATGAACTGTTTAGCTGTCAGCTGGAAGATGAACATGATGAAAGCCTTCTGAGATGGTCATTGGTATTTTGGTCATAGTAAATATCTGATTTCTCCTTGACATTTGCTACCGGTAAAGTTGTTTCTTTATCCCTTAATGATCACATCATATCACTTGATAGTAGTGCGGATGTATACCTTTACCCCATGCTCGGGCACGTAATATTTGAGGTGGAGGAAACCCAAATAACGGAAAATTAGGGAATGCAATATTTTTTTTTTCTTCAGTAGAACACATCCGTGAAAGCTTGAGGAAAGTCGGATAATCGGTGAAAAAAATGAAGGATTTTTGAAGTTTTCGTATACTGCCATCGCTTTGACGAGACGTCTACAACACTTGGTGACACCATGCGTTAAAAAAAAACCAATATAAACAAAATATTAAAAAAAAATAAACAAGCATTGTATTTTCACTTTTCTATATAAGACCGTGATGAAAGCGCATTTGACCTGCGAAGTTGTCTCTTTCAGATAAAATGATTTTACCCTTATGTCACCAAGTCGAGGGTATGTGTAGGCCTACTTTTCATTTTTTTCTGTTGAATTCTCTTTATGTTTTCTTTTTATCGTTTCCCGTTTATGACGTCACGCACGGTAAAAGTCTATTACCAATTAGTACATATCCAGCGATGGCTCTACTGAAATGTTAGAAATTCATAACTTTTCAACGGATTGTTCGATTTCCCTCGCTGATGTGCGATGTTCTAATATTGCTACATTCACTTTTATTTTAACATGCTTAAGCTGCATGAGATTGTATACTAGTATTTATAGGTTTCATTTCCCTTTAAAAACGTATGTGCCTATGAACAAAGATATCTATAATATGAACATTGTGTCATTTTTTGTTCTGCACCCAATAATGACCAAGGTATACCAATATGCTCCCTTTCCTTACAAAAATAAATGACACGTTATTGAAGTATAGTCAGCAGATCAAGCTCTGAAAAGATGGTATTCGTGGTATTCATGTCTATTGTTCAGGGTCATTGTAAGCTATTACCTTGTAAGCACACACTCACGTACACATCATTGGTGCTTGTGTAAAGTTAAATTTTGTACACAGGGTTCAAATTGGGGCAAAATCTGGAACTTAACTTTAAAATTAATCATGGATTTAACAAAACTGATTCTTGTTCTCATATTCAAATCGCCTCCAACTTAATTGTACACTATTCAGCTATTACTCATATCAATGACAGTGTCATGTGATGTATAGTTTTCGAATTATTAAGGATCAAAAGTGGGAAATGTGTTTTTTTTTGTAACACCTAGTACAATTATTCAACTTATGAATATATTCCTTGATATCATTTCCTTCATCATTATTATACACCAAACAATATCTTACCTACATATCCCAATTTATAATTACACTTCCAATATATAATTTTCATTAACCTCATAACTTTAACCTTATCCAACATCACCAAATAACAAAACTTATCTTACATCTTTTAATAAAACACCATATCATAATAAAATTTCATAATGATAATTCAACCCAATAAAAATAGTTAGATTATTCAATATACCAAATAACACTATAAATCCAGCATTCATCATCTTTCTCCAACTCCACCCCCCCCCGAAAAAACAACTACTACTAATATTGATATATACCAATGCAAATTCAAATTACAAAAACAAAAGACATAATGTGAATTATAATATAAATACGACAAAACTAATCATAAAAACTTATCTTTTTACTCTGGCATTATATGGAATGGAATCCAGGACAAAAATTAAAAGAACTTCTAAAACGAGCACGCTTTTTGCGAGGAGGGCACAGTCTGATACCTGATCTGTCGGAGATGGTGGAGTGTAGCGGAGTGGGGAAAACCACCGCCGGGAAAAACCCGGGGACAATCACTGCCCGGGGGAAAACCACAGTAAGGAAAATTACGCGTGGGTTTATTCAAGGAGTTTTCAGACTGATAACTCCTTGGTTTAGTTAACCTGCGTCACATACATATAGTTACCGCATGGAGGTAATCACTCCATGTTCCATCACATGCATTGTTTACTATCTAGTTTCCAGCTCAACAAATTTGATTTGATTGAATTGTATTGGGTAGTGTGATATCATTACATCCACCCACAGCACACCTTCTCTTGCTTCAGTAATTCTCCATAAACTCAGTTCTGATGAGAAATCCTACGTCGAAGGGTTTCTCAGAATTTGCGGATTAAAAAACAACAAAGGAATTGAAAGGTCAAATCTGCCCTGAAAACAGTCCGCCAGTGTGATGCCTTTGCGTACGATCGATAATTACTTAACAAGGTTTTATGGACGATAGTCAATATATTGTAATAATTAGTCTCTTAATCAGCATCCTATATGCATATGCCAAAAAGATATCTTTTAATGACGGTATACTAGCTCTCGTACGTGCTTTTCTCGTGCCTTATACATTATGTCCCCCAAAGAATTACAATCAGATTTTCGCATTGATAACACCCGATACGATTACAGTGTACAAATGCTCGTACTTGAAATAATAAAACATTGTAGATCTATTTTTGCAGAAAACCCCATTCAATTTGGTAGAAAAAATTGGATTATTATAAAGCATGTCATGAGTCCGATTCTTCCAAGTTTAGCACTTGAATGCTCTTGGAACTGCTCATTAATGTGTAAACACAATATTAGACAAAACTTGGAGGGAAGGGAATCCTGACATGCTCTACAAAATTCCTCATTTTTCTTTGACCATTGGATCAACTCTAGTGGAGTTTTCTGTAAGATGTAGGCAATGAGATAAAGTTTCATACTCTGAAATTGTATTTGTATTGATTCATTATTTCCAAAGTCATTGCGGATGGTCCCGTTGAAATACTAGTCTTTTTTGGGGACATACGGTATAGCATGTGTATGAGGTTATATTGAGGAGGGCGGCAAGGGATTTCCGGGCCCATACAGGCCCGTCTACTGCTCGTAGATTGGCAACTATTTCTGTTTTGGTTTTTATGGCTTTCAAGCTCATTTTATATGCACCTCAACCAAAATACAGAAGAAAAAAAAAGAATATCGCGAGCAAAATAAAACGCGTACAGGTATATAAAGGGCCTACTTTGTAGTACACGTGTCAGTCACAAGTCACTGCTCAGCTGTGTATACTGCGAGCGGCTGGCAATGAGGCTATGTGGGATTCCCCAGTAGCGATTGGCAGTCAGCGCACTTGTTCTGATAGTTTGACTTTCAGACCTATTGCAATTTCCAGAGAAATTAATGACATTAAAGAATGGTAAAAGAGACATGGTCATAGTTTCAGTAGTATTCAATTATACTCATTTAATCATAGAAATCAATACAATCATAAATCACGAGTGGATGTTGCTGTCATTATGAAGCATAGGCCCAAAGAGTTGTATCAGTGTCTTGAAGTACATCTACGTACTTGCGCAGTCCCGACCTTTGAAACGACAGGTCAATACAAGTAGTCCGCCGCAGTGTCAGATAAGTCAGATAACCGGGAAGTCAGGAGCAATTGTTTTCTTGCTGAACACTGATGATACATTGACTGATGTTACACTTCCATTTTCTCATCTGTAAGTTGAAGCATTGACGTAATATGCCTCAGAGAGAACGGGGAAAGGATCACCGCCAGTTTGTATCTGAAACATGACTTGTGTATTCTACCCAGTTTCCAATTAGGTAAGCTGTGTTTATTCAGCACTGGATTCTCGTCTTCAGATTTAATCGTTTTTATTATGTGTTTTATACTCACTGTTCTTCCATGCCCCGGGAGGGGCCGTTATAAGAAATAAGATTCATTGTCATTGTCATTGTCATTGTCATTGTCAGCATTCTTATACAATTCTCTGTTCGTTGCAACGACATTCATTGTCCCTCTGTCTTCAGGCAAGTAACTGGGAGGGAGGAGGAACATCCACTGAAATCTGAAAACTTGGATGCTAGACTTTCAAATAATTTGATTGGTAAATATGAGAAAATCAATTGCAGAATTCAGATGTCTTTTTTTTTAAATTTACATTTCCTCGTTGTCCTATTGTGAGAATAATTGTATGTAATTGTATGTCATCACTCAATTCACTGCCGTAAGTTTTGTCATTGCCAATGAGCGTGATCCACCTCCATAGACCTTGTTATTTGCGAGTGGTGTTTATTATATAGATGCATGATGACTGGCGGGGGAGGGAACATACCGAATGTTCCACCCGAAGGGTTTGAAATGCTATTGAGGGAGGTTATAAGTCCCGAGACGAAGTCGAGGGACTTATAGCCTCCCGGAATAGCATTTCAAACCCTGAGGGTGGAACGTTTGGTACATGTTCCCGACAACAAAAGTCATTATCTGTTATATTATATGGGTTGGTCAAATTCGTCAAATACGTCAACGACAACCACCAGCACAACGCACTCAATCGCCCCCTCGCGCATCCCAGAGCCAAATTCACTGTGCGCGCGCGGTCCTAGGCCTTATGTCGTTTTATGTGAAAATGTTTTCCCATGGGAGAACATTACAAGAATGTTCGCCCATGGGCGAACATAACGAATGTACTTCCATCATTGTGACTGTTTTCAGCCAATCACTAACCGGTATTTGACTAACCCATTAATATAGCATAATGTTGAAGCGATGCTAAGCCGAGGATATGAATATAGGTATAGGATTAGGGTTAGAGTTTACTCAGTGTATTACCCTCGGACGCCGAGATCAACGTTACACTAACTCTAACCCTAACCTAACCCTAAACTGAGTAAACGCTAACCGTAATCTTAAAGCATAATATAATTCCCGGGTGAGCATCGCTCCGACGTAATTATGCTACGTCTTTGCGAGCTTTAGATCTGCGACGCGAAGCTATCAGACAACGGGGGAAAAAATGGTGTTCTGCACAATGAGCGAGACAGATGCTTCCATTTTATAGATTATCGTTCACCCGGGAAGCTGCGTCATCTTAGCGTTCGCGTCGCAGATCTAAAGCGCGATGTAAAAGATATTAAAGTAGGCTTTTGCGCTTAACAACATGTGACAGATAACCATATACGATTTGGGTCTACCTATTCACATTTTCCATTAATATTTTTTTCTTTCATTTTTTGATTAAAGATTTCCAAAATATTCATTTTTTTTTTCATTTCATATATTTTCATTTTCAACAAAGAGTGTTAGTGTACAAAGCATAGCATGAAAAAATATATACATACTCTACAGACATCGAAATATAATATAAACGCAATAAATTGATATCTACATGAAATCTACTGAATAGTGTCGAAAACTAAAACGATAAAAATCCCTTTACAAGATTGCCTTTTTGCACCCAAAGTGTACACCAGAACGTTGAGTTTGAATTCCAGAAGTTAGAGAAATTAAACGCGGCCTCCATGTGATCGCTGTGCCATGCTCGGCATTGCGAGCGACTGGTCATGACCTAGGCCATAATGTGGGATTCCCCTGTCGCTACTGGAAGTCAGTGCACTTGTGTTATTGTAACGTATATTCAATATACTTCCTCGTAAGCTGTCGCCCATGTGGGTATACCTGGTTAAACTAATACATTTTTTAATGCTACATTATACTCGTCCATTATTTTCACAGTGAGATCGATCAATATGAATATGTTTGAATCTCCAGAACAATGTATTGGACTTGCCTGCCAAGTACAATAATTTTGATGAAAGGTCCATTGATCCCCAATGTTTGGGCCCATATATGTTTCACAAAAGTCTGCTCGTACTTGCAGCCCGCTTGCAACTCATTATTTTTTTCAAGCTCCATCGATGCTATGATGTAGAAACTACTGTTTTTTCCTTGAATCAAAGTTTCTGCAATATTCTGCAGCGTTCTTATGATATAGTTGAAATAGCAGTTACTGTAATGACTTCGTACAGAAGTTGATCACAGTGACAATACTATGCTGCAATTTACTGAAATACTGGTTCTTATTCATTTCAAGCTCAAGGCTACAATCGTGTACTTCCAATCCGTAATTTTTCCTTAAACCAAAGTTTCCAGTATATAAGTATTTTTACTTTGTTAGAATAATATCAAATATGACGGTAGTCATATGGTAGAGAAGTTAATCACTGTGACAATGCTATTCTGTAAACTAAAATACTGGTTTGCTTATAGCAAGCTCAAGGTCACAAATCTATGGCTTGTCTTTCCAGGTTTACTTGTTTAATTATTGACCGGCTAATGTTTGTGGTCGCAGCCATTTTGGCCACTATGTTAGATTTCAATTGCATATGTAATGATATAAATTTAATAATCTTGTTTATATTTTTCTAAGATGCTAATGTTTGTGGTCTAATGTTTGTGGTCTTTTCTAGGATGCTAATGTCTGTGGACGCAGCCATTTTGGCCACTGTGTTAGATTTTAATTGCATGTGTAATGATATAAATTTAATAATCTTGTTTATATTTTTCTAAGATTTACAATGTCTGTTTTATGCTAAGTGTTGTCTGGGACAAATTATTTGTATAGGGCCCCATTTTTCTCTCTCTTCTTTCTTTCTATAAAACAACAACAACAACAATGATATAAACTACGACGGGCGCAGAAATCATTACCACCAATAATCTTATGCTTATCCGTCTTGTTTTGATTTGGGTATCTTTTCTTCATCATGTGAGATACTTGACGGGACAGATGAGACACCTTTACAATTTAATCTAAATTTGTGAGGCAAACACTTTGGATAGTATACAAATATCGACTGCTGCAGAGGGAGATGGTAAAACTATTTGCACCGAGGTGATTTCTCAACAGTGCTATGTCCCGAGACGAAGTCGAGGGACATAGCACTGTTGAGAAATCACCGAGGTCAAATAGTTTTACCATGGCCCGAAAGAAAGCAGTCGATATTTGTTTTATATCCCTCTCGAGCATTTTACTAGAGTGATGACGGTTCCCTTTTGGAAAAATGTGCAGGTTTCCTGAACGATTTGTTGGCCGTAGCAGTGCAGCAGCAGTGCGTGCAGCGCGTAGCGAACGACACCGCTGCGCTGTACTGTATAGGCCACCGAGTATTACAACGTTGATTCCTACACACGAGCTACACTACAGCGTGCAAAACTCCGAAAGATCGAGGAGGTCCAGGACTACGTTAGAAGTAGGCCTAAAGCGGCTTCGTTACCCAGATCATCTCCAAAATCGGTTTTAGTTTATTCCTAATTCGTACCTGATATGGTGTCCTCCTGCGATCATTCCTCCGTTACTTGAAGCGGTCACTTTGTCAATTGAGCTGAATGCATTGATCACATTAACGTTACACACACACACACGCCATCGCACCACAGATTTCTGTAATGCTGTCGCGCACCGCGCTGCTCCTAGCGCTAGCTAGCTACAAGCCACAGGACTGTCGCTCAAAAGTATCGCTACTACGCGCACTGCGTACATTCTTAAGTGAGAAATGTAGATATCGATCACACGATCACGATGGGTGCAGATCGTGGATTCCGAAAAGTACTATATCCCGCTGGCTAGTAACCAATTGCACCGCATCCAGCTGCTCGTAGCTAGCTAGTAAAACTACACCATGTTCGTGCTCTGTGTAATCCTATGGCAAGAGACTTTACATGAGGGATATAATATCAAATAAACGGAAGGGATGTGGAGAGGCTTTATCTTATTTGTAGTAATACACAATAACGGGGATTTAGGATGTACCCTGACCTGACTGTGCTGTTTTTTGATAAAGTACTACAGTACATTGTTTACCATTTGCAGATGAAACAAAATCCGGCTTTACTGCTTCAATGAGTTAGGGGTAGAAACAACCAAATGCAAAGATGTTAATCAGTATAATCAATGTTAAGTGTTGTTAAATATACAAATCTGAGCAAGAGATATTATAAAGTTGTTTCTAGAATAAACCGTCTACAGTCATGTTTATTGAGAAAAAATGATAATAAACCGTCTACAGTGATAATAATTATCTCCTTGTATTTTAGCCTTTGATTACTGCAAAAATGTTTACATGGTATAGGATGTTTTATGATACAACTGACCTAAGCATCAAAGGTGATGAATCGAACCTTCTTTTTTTAAACACTGCTCCCAATGGTAAACAGTACCTTTAAGAGAGGGAGAGCGATAAAAGGATATCATAGGCAGTGAAAGGTTAGATCAAGAGTTTCGATTTTTTTTTTTTCCCTCGCATCTCTCTTTAATCGTTTGTAAAGGCCGTGTCACACCTTTCCGGGCAAGTTACGCGGGCTTGTCACGAGGAGGGATTTTCCAGCACGCAGAAGAATTTTCCCGGGCGGACAAGAATGTTTGCGAGTTTCGCACTTGTTTCTTACCTGCTAGACGCTTCCTACTTACCTTCTACTTGCGTGTATTCCGTGTGACTTGCGTGAGAGCTGTGAAACAGATTCGTCTCCTGTTACGAGCGACTTTCAGGTAGGGTACTGAGAAGTACCTGCGTTGGAGTTGCCTGCGAGGTGCTGCCGGCAAGGGTCTCCTAACTGGTGTTCTGCATGTACCTCTGCGAAGCCCACGTATAGCTTGCCCGGAAAGGTGTGACAGGGCCTGAACATGGTTGCGGGTGAAAAGATTTGCTTGCGCACCTCCGGGGGACTACGGATGAGATACGTGCTAGGTACTGTCATGTGAGGGTCATCTGCGGGGACCTCCGGGTAGTAAAAAATTGTTCCTCGCAAGTCGCACGCTAGGCTTGCCCGGTAAGGGGTGACACCGCCTTAAAGTGAAGGGTTGGCACATTGGGATTTTGCTTTTGTATTTTTGCGACCTCGCTCGCTTTCTCTCCCTCTTTCACTCTCTCCCTCTCTACCATGCTCTAACAAGCTATCTCATCTACGAAGAGTAGAGTTAAAGGAGACTTTTACATCTGAACAACTGTATGTACTCAGAGTTGAACAGAGTTTCAGAATGTATATAGTGATTGCATTGGGATGAGGAATAAGAATGTTTTCAAAATCTATAACAAATCCCAGTGAGCAAGGATGATGACATGGTAGCTTTGCCATAGAATGCGTGATCGAGTGGGGGCTCGAGGAAGCAGAACAAAAGAGAGCATGCCTAAAGTCTACACAGGTGGACTGTATTGTAAGTGCTGTACTGTAAGTGTAATGGAATAACATCGCTATACACTTCTGAAAGACCACAATAAATCCTGCAAATCCATACATGGCGTTGTCGATTTATGTTCTACATGATGTTAGATTATGGAAATCGTCTTAACTTTGATCGTGCGTTTAGTGACTACGATTCAAAGCACAAATAAGAGTGTAGTTCTCAGACCTCTGCCGCATCAGGCTGCAATCGAGAGCATGATGTGTGCATGTCAAAGAGCATGCATGATAGCACCATTTTACCAAGCACGCCGTACTGCATTTACACGTGTCCTCTTTTATTAAATAGAAAATACACTCAAATGCACACATGGATCGAATGAATGCTGCAATTTTTAGTTCAGCGCATGTGAAAGTTTGAGGAAAATCAGACAATCCCTTCAAAAGTTATGAATTTTAATAGAATCGGTGCGCCATCGCTGGATGAGAAGACACATGTTATGGAAAAGATACAATAGAAAAATTGAGAGAATTCCACAAAATTTCATTTTTATGGAAAAATACACATTCCCTGGACTTGTTACCAACATAAATTAAGGATAAACATGTTATCTAAATACTTAACTGAAGATTTTTATTGCCGCAAACTGTAAATGTGGAAATTTTTACGCAATTCGCGTCAAAAGCAGCGCGAAAATAAAAACACGCTATTTCATTTGCACGTCATAAAGTTCCACTGAATGTTTAATTGATATATAATAATGTATCCCTAATACCAGCCTTATACCTCCGTGGTCTGAGCTTGAGAGTGGAAACGAATTCCGCAAAATGTCTTTATTTTTATGAAAAATGCACATTCCCTTGATCTTTTATTACCAGTCGTGATCATATCGAGAGAAACATTACTTCCAGCTTTCTGAAATAGGTACGATCGACACTTTGCGGAATTCTCTTCATACATGTACTTGGGTATCGTTCTGCCGTGACATCGTGAACTGTTGTTTTGATTGTGACTATCTGTCTCTTTTGCAGACAGGACCTATCAACGCCTCTGAACATGGGGGGTCAAAGCACGAAGCCTGAGGTGACGACACAAACCAGTCGTGATGCAAGAAGCAACGCACGCGAAACCGTGTCGATTGCTGAGCTCGTTAACGCAAGAAGAACTGTACATGACTTGAGTCGAACTTCCAGGGTTCCGAGTGGGAGCCAAACGAAATCTGCAACTCCAGTCAGTCCTTTGCGACACGCTCCAGCCAAGCCAAACTGTACCTCGTCCTTGCATCCACTCAAGTCTGAGACGGCACAAACCAATGCTAAAACACGAAGCAGCGCATCCGAAACCGTTTTTTCGTATGGCAGTGCGTTTGGGAGCCAAGCGAAATCTGCAACAACTTCAAGTAGTCCTTTTCAGCCCTCTGCAATCGGTTCAGACATAGGCCTAGTACACAATTCTCAGACGGCACAAACCAATGCTAACAAACGAAGCGCACACAAAACCGATACATTATCTTCGTATGGGAGCCAAACGATATCTGCAGCATATTTAGGTGGTCATGCTGAGCACTATTTGTTCGAGAGAATTTCTGCCAACTTGTTCTATTCTGCACTGGATGCGGAAACCGAGACCCGACAGTATGGCGCGTCCCGCTACCCCACTGGACAGGACGACAGTGAGGACGACGGGCACATGTCCTTCAGCGACGTTGAGGATGTTATTGTTAGTGACGACGACTGCGCAAGTTTCTCCAGTGACGTCGATGAAGATGTCCTTTCCGACACCAAATCAACTTACAGACGTGCTGGCGATGGCCAGGAAAGTGCTGCTGCTGATGGCTATGGTGATGATGATGATGTCGTTGAGGAAAGCCCCAATGTCGAAGAGCGCATGGGTGGCGATGACGAAGAAGAAGTGGAATTCGATCTGCGGTATTTTTCTGACAAAAGGTAACGATATGCTACGTCACTGAACGTCCTGCTTGTATGTCACCCATAGAATTGTCTTTGCGGTGGTTCGCTCGGTTTTAAATTCTTACCATACAGGCGAGGATCGTATAGCATTTCTAAGGTGCTGTTTTTCTCGTGTTCTAAATCGTTGTAAATCAGGCGCAATTATGTGAGATGCCACTCACCTCACTGCTTTAATTGCAGAACCACTGAGTATGAAAAAAACAATCGATGCAAAATCAACTTGTACCCGAGCAATATAACCTAGAATGAAATTATGGAGGCAATGTGGCATAGTGGATAAGACTCCTGACTCCCAATCGGAGAACCCCGAGTTCGAATCCGGCCAGTAGTCCAATGTTTGCGTCCCTTTCAATGCTGTTACCCACAACGTCCCTCTCAACCCACGTGTATAAATGGGTACCTGACAACGCTTGGGTAACCGTTGACAGGGCCCTCTGGTAGAACAGTATCTAGACTGAAGAGGCTATTTTACCCTGGATACAGAAGACCATGTCATCATTATTTCATAAATCCATTCATAAATGTCTGCAGAAGAATCCCGCAATTGTTAATTCAATCTGTTCGCATGAATCGACTAACTTGTGAAAAGCACGAAGAGAACACAAGTCCAGTCTGGGTCTAGGGCAATTACCCCCTTGGGCAATTACCCTGGACCGTTCCCCTGGTCCTAATCCTAATCCTAATCCTGGACCTAATCCTATGCCTAACCCAAACTCCTAAACCTAACCCTATCCCTAATCTTAATCTTAACTCTTACCTTACCACTAACCAGTATTTAGGGGGGGGGGGTGGTAATTGCCCTCTGGGGGTAATTGCCCGGATACGGTCCAGGGTAACAGATTTGATTACGTGTTGGCATCTTACTAACTGCATGAATCCAAAGCATATCGATATACATTTCAGGGATAAGTTTTCTTTTTGTCGTTTCATTTTTCTTTATAGTGAATACTCATCTTGATTTCTTGATGACACGATCCAAACTATTTCGTTTCGAAGGATTTTGTTCTTGATATGATTGATACGTTAGTCATAATTAAGATTCCTTGTGAATTGATAAAACGCAAAAGTGTGTGACATAAGCATCATGCTATATCAGGTATATACTACGCAAACTTTACGGTCAAAATTTGCTAACGCAAACTGGATTATAAAGGAGAATGTATCTCAAATATATACATGTGGATTTAATGAAAGTAGAAATTTGGGAGAGCACGTGAATGAAGTCCAAGGAAAACTGGACAATCCGTCCAAAAGGTATTGTCCGACTTTCCTCAAACTTGGATAATGATGAGCTAATCTGTACTGTTGTCCTTCATCGTGTACAGCATAATCATAATGGCTTATGGAAGGATTAAAAAGATAATGTTTTAGCCTGACTTGCTCTTCGGGATTTCGGGCTTACCATGTTCTGCCGTCCGTCTTTGTCTGCCATGACTGTGTAGGCTTCAATGTAATTTCATTGCATCCCTTCTGTTTTTTTTTGTGTGTGTTTTTTTCTGTTTTAGGAGCGGAGATGCGTTCAAAAGTAGAAGAGACAGGAAAACTCACAGCCATATATATGATAGCATGGTGGATGGAACATTCTCGGAGCTCTTCGTGGGAAGTGAAATAGTAAGTAACAGAAATGTCATGGCATTTCCACATTTTCATTAAAGGTGAAATCCAGTCCAAATATAAATAAGTTAGTCTGATTACAAAAAAAAAAAAAATAGATTACTTACGAGTTCAACGGTAAAAAAAAATTGGCTAAAATCGGATGGAAATTAGGGCAGTTATGACATATTTTGAAGTTTTGCTAAAATCTGCAAAACAGTTTTTGTACAGTGGATATGAATATGCAAATGAGTGAGCTAACCATGTCATAACCTCACAATTTTCTATTAATTGCGTATAAAAAATGACGAATATTCAATCTTTCTGTCATTGAAATCTGAAACATGATGTTATTATTCCTAGTTGAATACCTTCAGAATAGTGATCAGTTAGATATACCAGTATTTAATCCTCTGGCATAATTACATTTAAATGAAAAACTGGCAATTTCAAAGTTTTATGTACAAACTTTATGGCAAGTTGTTAGGGGGTGACATGCTCACTTTGCCATTTGCATATATTCATATTGACCGTTCAAGAATCGTTTCCTGAAAAATTAGCGAAACTTCAAAATGTCATATTAACTTCCTTATTTTTCACGTGATTTCGATCAAAATTTTGACATTGAACTCGTAAGATCTTTCTCTTTCTTATCAGACTAACTTATATTTGGACTGGATTTTCCCTTTAAGAATATTGGATGCGATGATCTAGATTTGGGTCTATTACATAACTATTGCTACTCCTCTTGCTGCTATTGATGACTAAAGCGTCCATTTCTGGTGTACATTAATACAATATAGATCCATGTATAAATCTAACAACTAAAATACTTCTAATACCTCTCCTGTAACTGCTATACTCTTGCCGGTAGAATGTCAATCACACTTTCGGATCGTGCGCTACGTTTATTGCATGGATGAAAGAAGTTTGACTTTATAGAAGTTATCGTTACTGGTATCAACATTGACATGGACCAAAACTATCAAATGACTCACGACGACCCCTCCTTGTATTTCTCCGTGCATTGTTTCCTTTTCGAAGCGATGAGGGACTGATCGCGACATGTCCAGACCTTCTTTAACAAGTTCTAGATAAGCTGATGTTCGAAAACACGTACTGCTCCTTTTATTGCATCGATGTTAACATTTCCCTTGCCTGTCACTGAATGGCACCATGGCCATGGTAAGATGAATGATAACGATAACGACATTGGTGATCATCAAAATCCAGTGATTAATTAAGGTAACTTTATCACGAGGGGACGAATTGATCTTGTACTCTACTTATTCATTTAAACCTTGGATCGCCACGCCGAGTTGTTGTTGTTGTTGTTTTTTTTTACCCAATATGTAATCTTGGCTAATGCTGTTTTTAATAACAATGCAGAGATAAATTGAGAATATTTTTTTTCTCTTTTTTTTCTCTCTCTCTCTTTTAAAGAGAGACCGCCGTTTTATTAAAGGTTGTTTTAACTTTTGCATTGTGTAGATTAAACTGCCATCAGACTGCAGGCACCGAAACGAGCCTACCTACGAGGAGGTCGTTATTCCACCACCGAACTATACTACCACTGCGGCAGAACAGGAGTTGATGCCCATTGCGGAGTTGGATGAGGTAAAATACTATAGGATAACGAGGTGGTAAACTGAGCTTAATTATCAAACAATTGACTAAGTTATTATTTCGATTACAAAGCATTCTAAAACTAATTCTGTCCCTTGAATTTGTCGCCCAGTGAAGGTTTCTGTCTTTCAGAAATAAAGTGAAATGCTTACTTATAGTACTCGGCGGTACTTACTATTCTTTCACGAATCAGCACACAAAACAGCCACAAAATCTTTCGATTAGACAACCTCCTTTTGCTCAGACCTGAATTACGTGACACCGGCCTCTTTGAACTCTATTTGTATTCTTTCGGAATCTCTATTTGAAATATGCTTTTCATACTTTTTTGTTTTCCCTTTGCGATAAGTACAATATCACACCAAACTTTACGCTATACGTGAAAGCTAAGATATTTATGGAAGTTTGGTGTTTTAGGTGTTTTCACGAAACAGATATATCAATAAGAGTTGTGTTGAAATTTACCTTCATCTGTACATTGATTTCCACAAAGCTTCTTTTTCTATTCCCTATACATTCATTTATTATCGCCTGTGACAATGCCTAGGCATATGGGTCAAGGGGTAGACGCACGATTAATATTGCAATCTCTTCCGATTATATTCTTTCAACTTACCATCCTAACCTAAAGGTCAGTCGGAAAGCCTTCCGTGGTATGCAGACACTGAATCTCATTCAGACGATTGTGTTCGACGCGGCCTACAACACCGACGAGAATCTGCTGATCTGCGCCCCGACCGGAGCGGGGAAGACGAACATCGCCATGCTGGCGGTCCTGCACGAAGTCAGGAAGCACATCCAACAGGGTGTCGTCAAAATTGATGAATTCAAAGTGAGCTGGCTTTCATGAGCCATAGCTAATCATAAAGCATCGTCACAGATTTGTTTATGCTTGTTGGTCAATATTGATTGTCTTCATTTTTTTCCATCTACTTTCTAGCTAACGTTTAACCCCTATCACATGGGCCTACACCCTAAAAAATGAACCGAACGAAACAATTAAGAGGAGCAAGAACACATGGACAAAGAGCTGACATGAAAGATTATTTTTTCGCCTTGAAAAGCTGATAATAACCCAAACTATCAATATAGTAGAATATATACATCACCAAAACAAAACAATGTAATTTTTTTTTTTTTTTTGGGGGGGGGGGGACTTGATACGTTGATGAGGTATGACGTAACAGGGTGATTTGCCCAACTCTGCAGATTTGGCCTTAAACATTACAGTTTGTTACATTCTCCACCATAGAAACTAGTTTTTAAAGTTCAGAGGGAGTCACGTCTTGGAAACTTTCTCGATACATTCGTTATGACGTAACAGGGTGATTTGTCGTTCGTTACTTTCTCCACCATACGTTCGTTACATTCTCCGCTGTTGAAACTAGTCAGTTCAGATGGAGTCACGTCTTGAAGACTTTCTCGATAAAACCCAGTGACGACATAATGACTGGGTTTCATGAACCTATTTTGCCCTTACCACTCAGATCGTGTACGTGGCACCGATGAAAGCACTGGCAGCAGAGATGGTTGAGACATTTGGTTCCCGCCTCAAGCCGCTGGGCATCACCGTGAAAGAATTGACTGGGGACTCGAAGCTCACCAAGAAAGAGATCATGCAGTCACAGGTGGGTCTTGCTGAGTGGTGAAAAGTTTTGCTTGTTTGTTTGTTTGTTAAATCAAAGATCCTACACTACAGTAGTGTAGGATCTTTGGTTTAATTTCCATCTGAGAAGATGGCTGGATAATCTATAATATTACTCAGCTGCAATAGCTGGTCTTCCATCGTTATCCATCATGGGGTCCAGTTGGATGTAGAGGCGGGACCCACTTCACCGGGTTAAACACTACTCTTTGCGATGAATAAATTATATATATAGTTGTATTAAGCGAGATCTTTTACGTGCGTGAGTTGTGACTCTCTCATACACGGGACCTCCATTTTATGTCCTACCCGAGGGACAGAGTGTTTTCCCTCTTACTAGAGTAGACGGTAAGTGATTACACGCAATATTGCTCAGTGGGACGCGGGAATTGAACCCGGGTCCTTTGGATCGCGAGGTAGACGAGCTACCGACTGAGCTAACTCACAGCCCTAACAGTCTTGTAGCAGTCACAGGCTGGTCTTAAACCTTATATAGAACCTTAATAGCGTTCGTTACATTACCGCGACCATTCAACATTTACGGATTATCCACACCACACGCATAACACCCGAAACCAACTGGTTTGTTGCATTGCGTACGATTTCATAGTCAACTTACAATCTTTACAGATGCTCGTCGTCACTCCCGAGAAATGGGACGTCATCACTCGGAAGAGCACGGGCGACGCCACTCTCATCCAGCTGGTCAAACTCCTCATCATCGATGAGGTTCATCTCCTGCACGAAGACAGGGGAGCCGTCATCGAATGCCTGGTCGCACGAACGCTGAGACAGGTAGGCTAAGTAGATACTAATGATGACGATTTGGGATATAGACATCTGTCTTCCGTTTGATATGATAAACGCCTAGACTATGACTGGTGTTAGCATTGGGGTAATAATCTGAGTGACGTTCGTTTGAAAAATGACAACGGATAGGGATTAGGCCTAATACATTCAGGTAGCTTGCGTTGCAATCCACAGACGTCATTTTCCCGATACCTACGTTGAGCGCTATAACGTCCCAAAGGCCATGTCACACCTTTCCGGGCAATCCTTGCGTGCGACTTGGGAAGAACAATTTTTACTAACCGAAGGTCCCCGCAGATGACCCGCACATGACAGTACCTAGCACGTATCTCACCCGTAGTCGCCCGGAGGTGCGCACGCAAATCTTTTTATCCTCATCCATGTTTAGGCCCTGTCACACTTTTCTGGGCAAGCTATGTTGGCTTTTTAGCGTGTAGGGATTTTCCAGCGTACCGGACAATTTCTGAGGGCGGATTTGGGCGAGTCAGTGCTTGTGTCTTACTTCCCGGACGCGTTCTACTTAAATTCTACTTCCGGGTATACTGTGTGACCTGTGTACCAGTCGCGTGGGGGCTGACAACTCAGTGAAGGAATTCCTCTGAAGGAATGGCAGAGGTCCCACAGAATGTCATTAGGGAGCTTTAGATTTTAGACGCGCGGACGTTCAAAGGGGAAAAAAAAACATGGTCTGAGCGTGCGCAGTAGCGCACGTTAAGTTACTGCGCACGCTCAGACCATGTTTTTTTCCCTTTGAACTTCCGCGCGTCTAAAATCTAAAGCTCCCTATAATCTTTGCTGCGTACGGGGACTGCGAAGTACCTGCGTGGGAGTTGCCTGCGAGGTGCTGCCGCTAAGGGCGTCCTACTGGCGTTCTGCGTGGACCTCTCCGGGCATCCCCGCGACTCACCCGGAAAAACTTTTGATCATGCTCAAAATTTGGCTGCGGTTAAATCGGACTTGCGTGTGCACCTCCGGGCAACTACAGACGAGATACGCGCTAGGTACTGTCAGGTGAGGAACAACTGCGGAGAGCTCCGGGTAGCAAATTTGTTTCTCCGTAAGTCAAGTCGCAAAATTTCCCCAGATATACGGTATGACAATGCCTTGAGCATGCTCAAAACTTGTTCCGAGTGAGTCGCGGGGGTTCGCTCGCAGAGGTACAGGCAGAACACCAGTAGGTGACTCTTACCAGCAGCACCTCGCAGGCAACTCCAACCCAGGTACTTCTCAGCACACGTAAGTCTCTCGTAACAGAAAACGGATCGGTTTCAAAGCTCTCACGCAGGTCACACGGAATGCACGCAAGTAGAAGGTAAAAAGCACACGTCTAGTAGGTAAGAAACAAGTGCGAAACTCGCAAACATTCTTGTCCGCCCGCGGAAAATTCTGCGTGCTGGAAAATTCCTCCTCGCAACAAGCCCACGAAGCTTGCCCGGAAAGGTGTGACACGGCCTTCAGAGTGGAGTGCATCACGGAAGTTGTCGCCTCAGCTCTTGAATGGTCATTGATGCGAGGTGGATCCCCCCCCCCCCCATCTTTCAACCTGCGTAGATTCACCCTCAAATGATTAGAAATGGCCTACTAACTGTTGTTTTCAGATCACATTAAGATTTCACATCTTTACAGAGTACTGGTAGCATCTAAGCACTCCAAAAAAACCCGAGATGTATCAGCGCGTCAAGTCTATAAGTTTATATAATATGATATTATGTTTATTTATTTATAATGACTATCAGCGTCACTTCCATCGTTAAACAGAATACGATATCTACAGAAATGCGTGCACGTCATAATTTCATGCTCTTGGTGGCTATTGATTAATTGATTAATTTGTAGTAAATCCCTTAAAAGAAGGATAGGATTTCACCTAATGCAAATTAAACAATACATGCTTAAAAGTTGTGTAGTCCAACTTACCGCGCTCGCATTAGCAGTAGTGCTGTCTCCAGCCATGTATAATGTATGCACAAACATAGTTATCTATTACATTAATGTATTCATATATTTCATCATTTATTTCTATCGAGGTCGAGGCCTACGAAACCAATGTCCGCATCGTTGGACTGTCGGCTACCCTGCCAAACTATAAGGACGTCGCGAAGTTCCTCCACGTGAACCTTGACAAGGGGCTCTTTTTCTTTGATGCCCGATTTCGTCCCGTCCCGCTCCAGCAGTCCTTCATCGGCGTTAAGAACTTGCATTTCAAAAAGATTAAAGAGAAAGATCTGATGAATGACGTTTGCTACGAGAAGATGAAGGAGGTGTTAGAGAATGGTCATCAGGTTGGTCAACCATGTTTTAGTCTGTTTTGAGTGTATGTGTGTGTGTGGGGGGGGGGGGGTTAAAGCATTCGTCATTGACATTAGTAAATCATTGTACCCTACTCCTCGCGTGTTGGATGGCAGGCTAGGTTTGAAATCCTTCTGAAACCTTCGTTTCCACCAATCAAAATCTTGCGTTCGATGATATTCAAATTCAAATGAAATTTTATTTCCAATAGCATATTTAAGATCAAGGAGAAAAAGGTATAATGTAGGTAACAACGATGAACATAATTATAATTCATTCAAACTAATTGTGTTACTGGAAAAGAGAGGTCCACGTGAAAGACAAACTTGTAGAAATGTGGGCCACTCAAAAAGTCAATATGCTTGTGTTTGGTGAAATTTCTCATTAACCCCTCATGGTGATTATGCAAACTTTCAAATGTCATGTTAAGTAAGGCTGTATATCAAAAGTATCAAAATAAGGGAAATAGATTGAGTGATATTAGTGACGAAGGTGAGGTAAGGTTGAATATGAATAATTCATTTTTAGTCGGATTTACAGTGAATTAAACAAAAATGGATGTGCCTGTTTTCCCTATAAAGTTAATGACATATTAGGCGCGGTCAGAGAGGCAGAAGATCGCAAAGTTTAAGATTGCGATCTTTAAGATCTCGAAGTTTTGCTAGTGGGACCGCAAACTTCCCGCGAAACTTCCCGCGAAACTTCTCGATCTGTTTGCGGGCGGTGTCTTCCAAGCGCGAGGCCATTGTCATGTACAGGTGTGCTTTGTTACGTCACAATCACTAACCATCGGACGGCGCACTCTTTCTTGCGCGCGTACCAATGGCCCAAACTTCGCGATCTTAAACTTCTAGATCTTTTGCCAGTCTGACCGCACATTTTGAGAAAGTTTGCTCAAAATTTTCTTCATGGTTTGCCTGAGATCGAAGTCGAAACATTCAACATGAATGTTTAAAGATGTCACAGGTTTTTATCCTCGCTTAACAGTTTGTTTGTTTGTTTTGGTTTTCGACAGGTGTTGGTGTTCGTGTTCTCAAGAAATGGCACCCGTGAAACCGCGGATGAGCTGTTAAGAAGGCTTGCAAGGGAATCTACACCGCTCTTTTGCACAGAAAAGCACGAATTATTCGAGGATGCTGAAAAAGAGGTAGGCTTATGCATTACATAATAAAAAATTGTTATATTTCAGCGTAGGTTACCCCGTCAGTGTACGCAACATTTGCACACTGTTTTCAGAAGGGTATAAAGGGAGCCTGAAACATTAGTTTTTTTGTTGCTCCAGACATGATTCGAACTCGAACCCGAACTAGGATTACGAATCTAGCACCAGCATCAAACATAAATTTCAAAGGAGAGTAGATATCCACTTATAACATAATTATATATATATATATATATATATATATATATATATGTGTGTGTGTGTGTGTGTTTGTGTGTGTGTAAGCGTTTGTGTGATTTGATTAATGTACAATAAACATCTTGATGTATTAAAGACTAATAGCGCCAACAAGTAGTTGCCATTACACGCTTGATTTTAATTCAAGTTCAAGTTCAAGTTTATTTTTCATATTTCCACTTTCTCAGTAATGGGATTACAAAATGATTGACTGTAAAACAAGAGTAAAAAATATATACAACCATATCTTGTGTTTGGAAAAGAAAGAAAAAAACATATAAAAACACAAATGTAAATGGTCGTTATCTGAGGATATCACAAGTCAATGTCAGAAATATGGTGGGGCCTACATAAAAGCAATGATGCTTGTAGAAACTGTAGGCGTGAAATTATACGGAGAACGGACATGTTTATCTTGACCAACTTGAATTGTACCAGTGCAAAATCAATATCAAGAACGAACTATTGAACCACATGAGACTGTACACATTTCGCCGTGTTTACAAAAGAGTGATATAACGGTATAACTTGGAGCTGCGGACAAAGACAAAGTACTGGGAGTATTTTAAAAAAAAAGTTTCTAAAAGTCGGGTAGTGTGTCTCCACCAAGTAATAACCGTTTTAATTTGCGTTTAAAAGGTGAATAGGGATAAGGAAGAAGTAATATCTTGAGGGAGGTCATTCCAGTATCTGGGTCCAGTAAACATCATTGTTTTCTTTGCTAAAATAGTGCGAGTACGGGGAAGGTGATTTGTGATTTCATTGACAAGTTCACATCAAATTGAGTCAATATTCTTAAGATTTCACATTGGGGTGGACATTTCGGGTATGTCCACCCCGGGTATATCCGCCCCTAGCACGAATCAGTGCGCCTAGGCGCTGTGGCATGCTGTCCACCAGGTTGTCGATGACGTCGACAGGTATGGCTTCCCACTCTTCCCTCAACGCAGCTGCCAACTCCTGCAGATTTTGAGGAATGACCTCTCTGCCGTTGATGGCTCGGCCTAGGGCATCCCATTCATGTTCTATGGGATTCATATCTGGCGAACAATCTGGCCATGGCAACTGCTCAACCCCCTCTACCTCTAGGAATTCTCTAACTACAGCTGTCCTGTACGGCCTAGCGTTATCATTCTGCAGTCGGAAATTGAATCCACACACATGTCTTTCATATGGAAGACAGTGGAACTCCAATATCTCCCTGCAGACAGCGGCGTTCACCACATAAGTAAACGCCACTAGTGGTGCCAGCCGGTACCACTAGTGGCGTTTTTCCTCCGTAATGGATTCCGGCCCAGACCATCGCTGGGCCTCTTCCATCTTGGGTTGTCTCGTAGACACAGTAATCCCGAAGGCTTTCCCCAGCTAACCGACGAACTCGCTGTCTCTCATCTCTACGGTCAAGGATGAACTGGCTCTCGTCCATGAAGATAACGTACGTGTTGTCAATGTCCCAGTGGAAGCGTCCTGTGCTGCCTGACCCAAAGGAGACGAGCTACCCCTTGGTGAACCGCCAGGCGTGGACATCAAACCAATCATCGTGCTCGGGAGCCATGTTGTATCAATCTGAGATTGACTGTTGATCTTGAGACGTTGAGTCCATAATGTCTCCTCCACAAGTGTTGAAGACGACTCGAGGGTAACTTTCGGTTTTTACGGCTAAGATTCAACAGTTGGCGATCATCTCTACTTGTTATCAGTCTGGGACGTCCTGGTGATTTCCGTGGCAGTACATTTCCTCTCTCACAATGACGCTTAAGAATTTGGAGACTGTACCCTGTGAAATCCAAAGGATTTCTCCTATATGAGACTGCTTGTAGCCCTCATGCCTAAGCGCTATCACTCTCTCGCGCATTGCCGTCAGCATTGGACCAGGCCTAGTCTAGGGGGATTCTGAACCGATTTTTAATGCACACAGTACAGGGAACTTGGAAAAAATAAGCCTTCTCTACGCGGTGCAAAATCAGCAAAAAAAAAAAGCAATATTTCAACTGCACATGGCTTTATAGACTGCACAAGGTAACTTCGTCACGTAGTAACACATTCCTCATGTTCAAATATCACCTGAATAATGGGGGTGACATTACGTAATCAATAACATGCCAGATCGTCTACAGACAGCCTTTTCAATGCGAACAAAACGGTTGACTTTTATTCAAAACAAAATTATTCCACCTTTTTGACCAACAGTGTATATATATATATATATATACAACTTATGTATATCTCATTCGTGTAAAACAAAAAGTTAAATTACAGATATCCGAAAACGAAGATCTTTCTTACTATAGGATTGAAGACCGTACAATTACAACGAATTTTCGATATCAACTTTTTTAATTCTTTTCTGACCTGTTTATATTACTCGAGCGATATTTTTATTTTCATGAAAGGATATGAAAATTATAGGTATCATACGAGTCCTATATTAAGATGGAATGAAACTTTTCTATCCTGTGACTTTGATTAACCATACTCTTTCCTTGAAGTCAGCATGTATATGAAGCGGTTTGTCACTCTAAAGTGTCTAATATTGGTGCTGGTATGTGTATGTCGCTGCATGCTGTCAGTATGTTTTAAAAAAAGGTCACAAGCCTATGGGTTTAGTTTTGATATACAGCTGTACAGTCAAACCTGTCTATAGCGGCCATCGAAGGGAGACAATAAAAGTGGCCGTTATAGACAGGTGGCCGCTATAGAAAGGTTCTTTAAGATGCTTTTCATCTCAGAGGGAATTGATGTAGTTGCAGTACACGACAGGTGATCGCTATTAAGAAAGGTCACTGATGAATAGCGAACACGTCATATACAGCATGCAATGAGCGCAACTGAGCGCAGGTGATGACGGATCGTGTGTTTATTATTCAATGTCACCTAGCTGGAGCGGCTCCATGACAAGATTCTGGCGGACTTGGTGCCCCAGGGGTTCGCCGTCCATCACGCCGGTATCTCGAGGCCGGGTCGGAACTTCGTAGAGAAGTACTTCGCTGCTGGACTGATCCGAGTTCTGTGCTGCACTACCACCTTGGCCTGGGGTGTGAACCTCCCTGCCCATGCCGTCATTATCAAGGTACACGGAACTCGAAAGCTCGGCATGAAGAATAATTCGTGGATGGTAACGCGTTATTGTATGTAAGCCTGACTAATGAATGGCATACGGGGGAAAGTAGCCTGTACATGATCCATTTGAATGTCTATATTTAAAAAAAAGATGATCCTGGCGAAGTAAAAAGTTATCGCCCCATTTCGTTGCCTCCCGTTTTAGCTAAAATTCTTGAAAAATTAGTTTATGATCGTTTATATAAATTTCTTATTGATAACAATCTTCTTAACAGTCTTCTTGATCCGAATCAATTTGGTTTTAGGAAGGGCTACTCAACTGAGTACGCTTTAATATGATCACGTGATGAGATAATACTTTGTCTAACAAAGAACATATAATTGGATTATTTTTTATTTAAGCACAGCTTTTGATACAATTGATCATCAAATTTTGATTTACAATTTATCAAAATTAGGTATAAGAGTTATAGTTCTTTCATGGCTTAAAAGTTATCTTTTTAATCGTAACCAATTTGTTTTGTTTCAGTCTAAAACTTCTTCTTATTCCGATATTAACTGTGGCGTGCCCCAAGTTTCAATCCTCGGACCTATCTTTTTTAAATATATATATATATGTATATATATATATATATATATATATACCTGTATAAATAAATAAATATATATATATATATATATATATATATATATATATATATATATAAATGGTATTATTAATTCATCACATCTTCTTCATATGATATTATTTGCAGACGACACAAATATATTTTATTCAAACAAATGTATAAATACTCGTATTAATACTCTGAATACCGAATTGTCCAAGATATCTCTGTGTTTCAAGTGCAATGTCATGGAACGTTGATAAAACCTGTTTTATGCACTTTAAGAGTCCTCAATCCCGTACCAATCACAAAATAGATATTTTATGGACAGTGTACTTGTTAGTGAAAAGAAATCCACCAAGTTCTTAGGTGTTATTCTGGATTCAACTTTGACTTGGAATGAACATATTCATAAAATAATATAACTCTGTACTTTGATTTCGAAAGCAGTTGGTATACTTTGTAGGTTGAAACCAATATTGACAAAGAACGTTCTTCTAATCTTGTACAATGCTTTTGTTCTGCCATATATCAATTATTGTAATATCGTATGGGGCAATTGTAACAAATCCAAAATTGATTTGATATTTCATTTGCAGAAAAAAAGGCGTCCGAATCTGTACACATTCACCTTATTTAGCCTATACCGATCCTCTATTTAAACGACTGAAAATATGAAAAGTAAATGATTTTCATATTTATCAATCCGCCATTTTGTATTCAAATACATCAAGAATTTACTACCGTTCTTCCATGATACTTTCATCTGAAATAGGAGAGTACACTCCTATCCCACTCGTCATTGCAATGACATACATCTAAATAACCCGAAGCTACTTGTCGCTCATAGATCTATCCGAGACCATGGACCGGATAAATTGAATTCTCTTCCCGAACAAATTAAAGCATGCACATCTCGTTTTTCTTTTAAAGCAAACATGAAGAAGTACATTTTATCAAGTTACTGAAATTAGATGATATCTGACCTTTGTAACAAAACAAAAAAAAACCAACAAAACTAAATAGATTAATTTTCAATGCTTTGATACTACCCCCCCCCCCCAGTCTCCTTACATCAAAACTATTCAATAAACATATCAAGTTTTCCTATCTTAAAAAGGCACCTAGTATCGCGCGCCTGCTGGGCTCTTCCACTTGCACCAGCGCTCACCTCACTCACCTCATTCTCTGTATATAGTGTCTATACAATTTTTGTTGTTGCAATGTAATGCCAGAATGTCACTGTCTTTCTTTTTCTTGCTTTTTCTTTTCTTTTCGATAAATATACAAGATGTATGTTTTGCCCATTTTTTTTCTTCTCTTTCAAGGATGTCGTATTTTCAAGCTATATGCTTATTTGACGACAGTCTTCTGCATTTACACTCCTAATACATGTGCCATAATTCATTCTGATCATTTGATTCACTTTATCCCGAGTGGTTCCCAATTGACGTATTTTCCTATTATTTTCTTTAATCTGTACACGTGTTATTTCTCAGTTTTATATTCGGATGTACTCACTGTATGTTCTATTGTCTTGTAAACAAAGATAAATGACTGTATTTCATTTGTAATATATATTCGATGCAGAAAATTCCTGATAAATTCATTTGAATTTGGAAATTTGAAAAAAAAAATTGAAGGGTTTGAGATGTAATTTATAGACTCCTCAAAACTGCATTCAGAACCCGAGTTTAGAACTTTCCGTATATCCGTATATTCCGACAATAAATGTCATTTCAAAGCACTTTCAAAGAAACACATACATTCGATTTTCATTTTCCATGATAGAGTAGTCAATTTGGCAATAAACATTGTGCATGTATTACCAGCATTATTTTTTAATATTCCATAACATTCAAAATTATTACAAAAAAATAAGACAGTGAGCTTGTGAGTAACTATCTACCGAATCTACTGACCCACAGGACTTTGTGCGTCTTCCCCTTATTCCCATCACAGTTGCCTTTTTATGATATGATATCTTTCCCAAATGAAATAGTCAAACATTTACTTAGACTAAATTTCATAGATTATTTAAAGTCACTGGATATTTTCCCTGTGATCATGTTTTTACTTTCAGGGCACGAAGTTTTACAACCCGGACACATCCCGCTTTGAAGACGTCGGTATTTTGGACGTGCTTCAGATCTTCGGCAGAGCTGGTCGGCCTCAGTTTGATACTTTCGGAGAAGGGTACATCATCACATCTCACTCTAAGCTGCCGCATTACCTCAAGCTCCTCATGACCCAAAATCCGATCGAGAGCCAGTTTAAGGAGAAACTGGCAGATAATCTCAATGCCGAGGTAAGACCCCGAGGTGAATTGATCACCAATTGTATACAATACCTTCAAAATCAAATACGGATAGTTTAAAGAACAATGAAGACTCAAGGCCAACCCCTGTAATGTATCTATTCAGCTGCAATCAAACCTGTCTGTAGCGGCCGGCCACCCAAGGGGGACGGAAAAAAGTAGCCGTTATAAACAGGTGGCTGTTATAGACAGATGGCCGTTACAGACAGGTTCTTAAACATGCTTTTTATCTCGGAGGAAATTGTTTTTAGTGGCCATATACGGTAGGCGGCAGCCACCCGCATTAACAGGTGGTCGCTAAGACAGATTTGACTGTATCGCGAAGCGACACTATTTCCATGGACAACTTATATAGTGCTATAGTACAATGAACATTAACAGTTACCACTAATTCACAATGGGCGCACAAAATCAAGACTATGGCGGCTATGACAGAAATATCTGTAAGGCTTTGGTGTTTTTAGTTGCCGTTTTTTTCTTGATTTCACTTCCCTCTGTATCACTTGCTTACTAGTAATCAATCCTTCCCCCCCCCCCAAAAAAAAAGAGAATTGACCTTCCTTAATATATTGCATAGATGCAATGTCAAAATCACATTTTTTATACAGAGCACTTTTATACGATTATGTTTGTGCATTATAACTAGCAGCGTTGTGCTTAAAAATGTAACTCTTTAACAACATTCAAGAAAAGATGTTAAAGAACTAACATCCGTTGCCGTGGCGAGATTTCGTTTTAGCTGTGACATTTGTTATTGTTTCCCATGCTACAGATTGTGCTTGGTACAGTCAGCAACACGGAGGAGGCTCTGCGCTGGCTGAGATACACTTACCTCTACATTCGAATGAGACTCAACCCGAAGGCGTACGGTCTTAGACAAGCTGAAGTCATGGTAAACCATATGGGTTATAGTTTTATCATCAAAATTTGCAGATTGCAGCATAGGTAGTCGCCATTCTCACTTCATTAACTTAACTGAATTCACGTCTTCAAATAGGCCATGTTCGCCTGTTTAAGTACTAAAATGATAACGCCTTTAATCAAGATGTAGTGTTTTCTGTATACTGTCATTTAGAAATAGTGCACACTCGCACTTGGCAAATACATTCTCTTTTGTTGTTTTTCCCATATTGTAATCGTAATTATTCTTATGGCTATTACATCTTTCATAATACTATACCGTTTCGCCAAAATTCCATGCAAAATAGCAGGAGAGAGTGCGGGGTACAGACACAGACCGAAAACCCTTCTCCGGGTAGGTTTCCACAAAGGCGGTGTGTCCACAGATGCGACTACAATATACCCCGCCCACCGGCCGGCGCCACCTGTTGTTCTAGATTGTGCATCACATCTTGGGAGGCGGTCGTGTTGGTAAACATAGCGTGGTTACAATCACTCATCTCACCTGCATAAAGATCATTATGTGAAAAAACTATTGCACGTGATCGGCGCGTTGGCGGCGTGTCAATCATTCTCTGCAATATTGAGCATGCGTGTTGAGTGTATCAAAGGGATGTTACCGCCGTTGCGTTTTCATTGAAGGGATGTCGGGATAATGGCGCGGTAATGTCAGGATAATGTTGCGTTACGCTACCATTGCTGGGTAGGATAGAATTTGGCATAGAGACCCCGTTTACAGCGCGAGGCTCGGCCACGGCCGAGCCCGCCTTAATTTCAGTGTAAACGCGCAAAAGGCCAAATGCGGGGCCAAAATTGGCCGCGCATTTGGCCACGCTCTGGAGGTGGTCTCGGCCGAGCCTCGCACTGTAAACGGGGTCCTAGTTACCGCGACAGCATCTGAGCAACATTTTGCGGGGACCGTTTCAACAGACAGGGTTAAAACAAAAAATACTACCCGGACGCTACCTGCATGCAGTTGTCGCGCAACTCTAGTTTGAAAGGCTCTGTTTAAACGGGGCTTGAGTTTTGTATGGATGATTTCCTCTTATAAACGAGATAAATGATTTGAAAAAAAAAATGAGATGAGTAAATAAACTCCAGCATACCTGACTGAATAACAATCAACCACCAAGTGTATTAATCTTTGAAAACGGCGCGGAGCTTGAAGGCGCTTGATATTACTTAGAGCTGCTTCTTTCCCTTACGTTATTTACAGGATGATCGAAACTTCCAGAACGTTCTCGAAAAACTGGTGACCACATCTGCGCGCCTGCTCCAGAGGGCTAAGATGGTAAAGACTGACGTGAGTTCCAGATCCTTCGAGTACACTGAGATCGGACGTATCGCGAGCCACCTGTATGTCACGTGGCAGACCATCCAACACTTCAACGAAAAGATCCCCATTTGTCGAGACGAGGAGGAGATATTCCCCATGATAAGTGGGGCGCATGAGTTTAAACAAGTCAAGGTAGGACTTCGGTGGTCTTTTAACACCCGGCATTTTTTTCTCTTTTTTTTTTCCTCGTCTTGCTTCGATGTCAAATAAAGTCAAAACACGATAATTTCATTGAAAGTGAAACTGCTTTACGATAATGGTGAAACTATAAATACTTGACCACATCACGCCTGAAATTCACGTTAAAAGAAGTGAGAAAACAAACATTTCCCATTTCGTTTCCTTTGAATATCTATATTGTATAGATACATGTTCTTTTCCTGTGTATTGGGTAAAGAATGTTTTTTTTTTGAAAAAAATGTTTCGTCAATAATTGTTCCTTTGTTAGAAATTTGGTCTTGGAGAGGTTTGTTCTATTAGAATTGAAATACTTGTCCACAAGCAGATTGTTATTATTATTTTTTTTTTGGCATGAAAAACAACCACAAGGACATAATGAACGAATATGCATCAACTACGAATTGCCTTTATGAGACAGGTTCGCAAGGAGGAGAAAGACGAACTGGAAACCTTGGATGAACGATACTGTGAAGTATACGTGAGTTACGCCAAGCCAATCGAGTCGGGAACTGCAAAGGTCAACATCCTTTTGCAGGCGTACATCTCGCGCGTTAAACCGAAAGCTTTTTCATTGGTCTCCGATATGAACAACGTAGCACAGGTAAGAAAACTTATAAATAGCAGCCATTTATATCAAAGTTTATGCAGGTGCATATCTTGAAGGAATAATTTTGTTCTCCATTTCATATTATCTTCTCCATTAATTTGCTCTCTTGATGAGATTACATAATAGGAAGCAAACTTAGCATTACAGGCCAGTGTTGGTGTAGCCGTAAAAACAAAACAGCAAAGTCGGAGTTAATCTTACATAACGAATTCGAGAACATATAAAGCGTGCTTTGCCGGCAATATGGGAATCAGCAGCTGCTCTTTAACAGACTTTTGTTCAAAAAGTGTCACCTACCTACATGAAGACTTGGCACGTGATGTGCTTTTCTGTTCTGTAGAATGCAGCTCGCCTCATGCGGGCGCTCTTTGAAATGGCCCTGGATGCAGAACGCCCTCACATGGCTGATCAGGTTCTGAAGTATGCAAAGGCCGTGGATCAGCGAATATGGCCCAAGGAGAACCCGCTCAGCCAATTTCATTCCTGGGAGTGCCACCACGTTATAGCCTCTGCTCCGCACATTACCGCAGAAGACCTGAAGAAGATGGACCCACTTGCAATAGGTACATGGCATGCCTTTAGAATGTCAACAATAATTATCATCAGTATTATTTCATAATCACAGCGCAAGTTCAGCGCAGAACAACAGCCTGATGTAGGTTCATGGAATGGATGTAAAAAGAAATGGATATGATGCTTAAAAAATTATTGATAAGATACATTCGGTCAACTCACAGATGTGCTACATTGGTCTTTCTTTCAATTTGTCTTTTATCCTGATCTCTATTCATGCTATTAACTTTGATGAGTGTGTCACAGATTGATTTGAAGGTTTGTTTCTTTGTTTCTTTGATCATTTTTTTCAAGGGTTGATTTGGATCTATTTGAATTGCTTGCCAAGAAATTGATTAAGGACGTATCCAGGAAAACCTTCACCACTGCCTTCCAGGGAATATTTCTTTTCCTTTGACTTTGTAATTATGCACAGCGTGCTTTATCTCAGGTTGTCATGAATGAAAAAAAAAATGAATAACAAATTGTCACAGAATTTAAAATCTCACGTTTGGTGAGCGAAGGACACTTTTCGCTGTTTTTTTTCTCCCTCTATCAATGTCTATTGCCTGACATATAAGACACAATAAGTGATCAATTCTAGCGTGGGAGTGCTTTAAAAGTACATGTACCTGCTCTTTATGATTTAGTACCAAACGTGATTTTAAAATCGTACAAAAACTAAGGGAACGTTAATGCTCAATTCACTACACAGGTAAGCCCTCAATTATAAACTGATCATTAAATCCGGGACATTATCACTCTCCTTCATGCACGAACATATTCTTTAAGACACACGAACTCCTACGAACACTTCCAAACATTTTTTTTTTCTGACAAGACACTGAAGATAGAGATTAAAAAATGATTATTTGATTTTCCTTGTAGCTTGTCAGTTTATCGTGTCCATGTATCTCTTTAGGTGACATTGTGTACAACAACAATAAGAAGATAAGTAAGGATGAAAAACGCAGATGTGGTCTTCGGGTTCAGGACATAGCGCGCCAACTACCTTTCGTTAGCCTAGATGTCTCCCTCCAGCCGCTGGATCACTACACGCTGCGGATTTGTGTGAAGGTGACTCCAGATTTCATTTGGAAGGACTGGAATCACGTCTGTGGTTCGGAACACTGGTGGATTTGGGTGGAAGATAGCAGTATGGATGTACTCCACCACTACGAATACTTCAGTATCACAAAGAGACAGGTATGAAAGTATATTAGGTGTCCAACACATAGACACTGTACATTGAAACCGTCACTCCTCAATTTATAGCATTGCGCATAAAGAATGAACTTTCTAATGAGACTACGCGCAGTGGTTTTGCATTCTTCACTGGGGATTTGTTGATGTTCAAATATTACTTTAAAAAACCCACACCTGATAATAAACAGGATCAACAGCAAAACAATGATACCGTACACAATAAATGCACGTTGGAAAAGCATTACGTGCAATTAACACGTATTGTCAATAGAGGGTAGGGGTGTTGGTTTCAAAATTACGGCTCAACTGAGTGCGTCAAAATAACAACCCACGCATTCGAAGCAGTTATCTTGAGCGTGTGCCGCAAATCACATTTTTAATGCGCGCTTGTGAATTCAGAGTATTTTCTTTACGTGTGAGTAAAATTTCAGGCAAATTGTGAGATATTTTAAGCAGTGGTGGATTCAGAGGGGGCGTACCGGGCGCGCACCCCTCTTTATATTTTGTTAAAACAAAAGAAATACAAAGAAAACAAATGGAGGGGGGGGCGTGCACTTTCTTTAATTTTGTAAAGGCGCCTCCCCTTTATTGAATTCCTGGATAGAAAAAACATTGGTAGGCCTACAGAGTGTCGATGTGTTGGACACTCAACTATACATTGTGCTTGGAGCAATTCATGACTTCAGTTTGAATCGTCTTCATTTTCACATTTCCACTCTCAAATTACTTTCTGAGGCCTGTTGCATGAAAATTTTTACCCGAGAAAAACTCAGGTTGATTCTTCACAGAGTTTTTGTCCTATGTTAAAGTCAATGGCAGCATCATACGAACCTGAATTTTCAGTTCTTACCAGAGTTTTTCCCAGGTTAAACTTTTGATGAAACAAGCCCCTAATCTTTCTGCCTGTATTCTTAGGCCTATTCCTCTTCTGGTACTCCGACCATTCAGTAATTGAATGAATTCAAAGCAGAGAGAGAACAAAATACAGAGCAAAAAACTCAAGATTCACTCTGGAAGAAAAAAAAAAAGAAGATCTTAACATTTATCCTGACATTACCCTAGGTTCCAAAACATTTCTCTCAAATCTTCAAAGGTTGAAGCAAAGGAGCCGCAAGATTTGTTCTTCATTGTTCGTCTCCCATGTGATCGAGATGTTGTGTACACCGTGCGGGCGATATCCGAGGACTGGCTGGGAGTGGAAGCTGAGGTTTCAGTGCGTCTGGATGACTTTCTGTTGCCTTCCACAAATGAATTCTACTCAGGTACAGTGACGTTCTGCAATGACTGAATGTAGATTAACCTTTGGAGTTTACCTAACTCCGAAATATCATCTATAGTCGGAATGAAAAGCCCTTCGCAGGGACTTAGCACTCATTTTGTCTTAAACCTATAATCCAAATATGTCTAATTTCCCTGTACAGTCAAACCTGTCTCCCAATGGAGACAAAAAGGTGGCCGTTATAGACAGTTGGCCGCTAGAGACAGGTTCTTTAACATGCTTTTTATTTCGGAGGGAATTGTTTTCAGTGGTCGTATATAGGCAGGTGGCCGCTTCAGACGGGTAGTCGCTGAGACAGGTTTGACTGTATTTGGTAAATTTCGCAATCAAAATACAGTTACAGAAAGATCAAGAAATACAAAAGCGAAGATTCTATTTAACCGGAAAACGGTACTAATAACTGGAAGGAGATGGGGAGGCAAATTTACAACTGAACACATAATGTGGTCACTTCAATTAATATAACAGAAAAAGACAAAATAAACACCAACCAGCACTCTTCTGAAAGAGGGGGGGGGGGAGGAGGAGTAGGCCCTACATGTGCAAGAATTTATTTTCCGGCAAGTTACAAGAATGATGTTACATGTCCATCTGTTCGTATAGTGGAAGTCAAAGTTTTAAAAATGTTGACGTAAAAATATTATTTTAGAGATTTTTTATATATTTGTGATTTGATTGTTTATGTTGTCATTAATACTGACATTCAAATATTTATATTCAAATATAACTTTTTAGACATTTCATGCGCAGAACCTGCTAGAAATGCCATCACTGAACTCTTGGACTCTGAGTTAGAGAAGCTGTTTGACTTTCATCACTTCAACGCCATTCAGGTAAACTCATTGTTTATTTCGGTTAATCATCTGCGCTATAAAAATGGCAACGAGTTACGACTTGAAATACAGAGCCACTTTGATAGCAAGAAAGAGGAAAACGAATTCAAAATTACAATGGTCATTATACTGTAACACTAATATATATTGCTACCACAGCTACCTTTATACCTAGTGTTTTCATTGTGGTTCTTTGCAATCAGGTGGCCTCTTCAGTTCAACCTGAAACACTTTGCTTTGCTTGATGTTCTTATTATTATTTTATACAGATGGGTCAAGCGAGATGAAGTTGGTAATGCAGTAAAATATTTTGTCTATAATCTTCCGCTCGGATGGATTTGAACCGATATTTTTGTTATTGCTTTGTTTAAGATTTGACAGCGCTCAACACATTACTATACAACATTGCATTGATAATGTAATTGTTATGAAAGGGACCACTTGTTCCCCAGCCCCCCCCCCCCCAAAAAAAAAAAAGAAGAGAAAAATGACTAACAATTAGTTTCCGTTGGTCCACAGCAAAGTGTCTTTAACCAAGTCAACACCAATGGCAGTGACGGTAACGTTCTACTTGGCGCCCCGAGTTACTCCGGCAAAATCGTGGCGGCCGAACTCGCCATGCTTGCATTGTTCAAAACAGAACCATGGTCCAAGGTAGGATGTGCTATGCCTCTAATGTCACTACTCCAAACTGAGTAAAATACTCATCCAATAACGTCGAACCATAAACACGTTCAGTCTGTTTTTTTAGCATCGTTACATAAATGCTCATTCCATTTATTTCCATTTTGTAAAGTACCTCTCAGACAACGAAGGTATTTTCTCGTGGCACTTCCGGGTTTCATCATCAGGCACAATCGGTAGTGACAAGAATGGTTTCTTCAAAAAAGCACGCCCCTTTCATTGTGTTTTTTTTTTTTTGTGTGTATTTCTTTTATTCAAAAAAATTAATAAATAAAGGGAAGCACATGCCCGGTGCACCCCGGATCCGCCACTGCTATGCCAATAGCACTATCTTTGACATAATTGATTTAGAACAGCTCCACTATAACAACTTCTTTAGTGTGCTGTTGTATTATACCAAGTGTATTTCTCATTCAGAGTGGTCATGTACAGTGTCTTTGTTTGCCATGTCATTAACAATCAGGTAGCGTACATCGCTCCTGTACGAGCGTTGGCTGTCAGACGGTTCACCGACTGGAAGTCAAGATTTGGGGAGAAACTCGGCAAAAAGTAAGTCCTGTCACAGAGCACTGCCCTATCTCCTTCTACCACCCGAAACTATTGATGCTATTATAACCCGATCTTCAGGATCGTTTTTCGCCTGTCGTCCCTCGTCCCTAAACTTTCCACATTGTCAGCATCTTCTTTGAAAACCCTCCCCCCAGATTTAAAAAAAAAAAAATTACGTCATCATCATAGTCGTCCTCGTTGTCATCCTCTGTATTTCAGTCGTTGGGACTTTGTACAATCTAGACAAAGGCTAAAAAAGATTTAAAAATTCTAGGTACTGTTGCGGGGTTGTTTGTTCGTTTGTTTATTTGTTGTTTTTTGTTTGGCATTTCTCAACCAATCCACAATTGTCATAATTATAATTATGAGTATTAAATTTCATGAAATGTAGGTAAATGATATTGCTGTTATCTTTTCATACTTTTTAGTGACAATTTTACACTATTTAGAGTTTCCACTGTTCTATTGCCCAATATATGGTTGGCAATTTTAGGGTTAAGGTATCACCGTCTTCCTTTCAGCACATTATGCTCGCTCTGGAGACATCGGGTATATCATTGTTTCATCGATTTTCTTCACAGAGTACGTATTTTGAACGGGGACTGTATCTCAGACGAAAGGTCAATCCAATCTGCTGACGTCATAGTGACGACAGCGGCGAATTGGGAAGCAGTAAGCCGCACGTGGGAGACTGTCAGGGATGTGTCACTCCTAATCCTCGATGGCCTTCAGTTCCTCGGTATGACGCTTCATCTTTAGTATGTCACCATATCTGACTTTTTTTTTGTCTCAGCTTAATATTTACTTGTTGAAGCGAACTTTGGATACTTATTTAGGAGTTCGTATATCAATTTTATTTATTTGTTTATTTATCTACTTATAAAATCATGTGTCTATTTATCTTGTTTCAGTAGGGTAGTTTTGTCAGTTGATAAAAACATTATTATTCTTATAGGTCCTACAGATACATCACAATATAGACACATGAAAAAAAGAAATAAATGATATAATACATAATACAGTTACTGCAAACTTTATACATGTACAACAAGGCCACATTGTTCTTCATTTTTACCATTACAATTCACTGAGAAGTAATAATTCATTGGAATCTTAGAAAAATATTAGAAATTTTCAAAATACAATGCAATACATTTGTGGTTTCATGCGGCAGGTGATGAGTGCGGTCCTATGATGGAAACCATCGTTGCACGAGCCAAGCGAATGTCCCATCATACGGGGCGTGTCGTGCGTATGGTTGGTCTGTCGACGACAATGGCTAACGCCAAAGACGTTGCCCGATGGTTAGAAGTGGACGACGTAAGTGTGTGCTGCCGATTATGACGAGGATGCGAACATAATGTAGTAATCTAAAAATAGAAGTATTTGTTGTAATAGGAATTACATTGATACTGTTATTGAGATTGGTAACGAATGAAGTTATACTTTCCGTCGTCAAGGTTGATATTATTTTCATCATAACCCCGTTCCGCATATGCCGTGGAACCTGCTTGCATTTTACTCACTCAAAGGTGTCATTCAAACTTTCTCTAATTTGGCTATGATAAATCGCATTGACTGTCATTCATTTCAAAAAGTGAGGTAAAAGGTTTGACTCAACCAAACTTGATTCTTCTCAAACAGTAGTACTAGTTGTCAATCTCCCTCCGTAGACTTGGAAAAACTTTTTCATATCTGTCAAAGCACTATTTCCTATTCGAGAAAGTACTCCTGTACCTCTCAGGAGTTGTGGTGGCACAAATCTTGATTTGTCACATTACGCATAGATTTGTAGGGATAACCCTTACCAAAAAAAAAAAAAGTTGAATGGAATGCCATTGAAATTACCTTTCATTTACCCTTCAGTATCTACCATTTGAAATATTCTGGTTTTGAATGGTATACCATTCAGTCTACCATTCATTTACCTTTCAGAATTTAACCCTTCATTTACCATTCACCTTTATAACTTTTTTTATATAATTGGAACGTCTAATTTGCATACCTTTGATCATTCACGAAATATCATTCAGTATACCATTCAGTCTGCCATTCACTAACCCTTCATTTACCATTCAGATTATCATTGAAACTTTGGAACATGTAATATGCACATCATTCATTTACCCTTCATTTATCATTCAGAACTACCACTGAAACTTATTTAGATAATTGGAACATGTAATTTCCATACCATTGACCATTTACAAAATGCCATTCAGTATACCATTCATTTACCCTTCACTTACCATTCAGAAATACCATTCAGACTGATTTTCTCACCATTCATTTACCATATGCACCATTTGTTCACCATTCTCCGTTCAGAACTATCATTCAAGGTCGACCATTCACATACCATTGAATTTACCATTCAATTGGTGCAGATGAAAATTGGGCTTTAACTTTTTTTGCAAGATACACACACAAAAAAAACAACACTTAGGCCTATGCAATAGTACATGCCATTTTAAAATGAGGACTTCAAAGTTTATTTGACGAAAATCGAGTTTAGAATAGCTCAAACATCCAAAAACAAAGTAAAACAGAATGATCGTAATAAAGTGTGGGTTTCACACTTTATTATTATCACTCTGTTTTGGATATCTCAGCCATTTCAAAATCAATTTTTCATCAAATAAACGTTTAAATCCTCATGGAATTACACGCTCTTTCATATTTCATAAGAGGTTTCTCACTATCTCACCTAAAAAAAGTAAAACCTGGGCCCCATTTCATAAAGAGTTTATTCGATGACAACTCTTTGCTGGAATGACTATTGTCATGGTAACGACAAGAATACAGCTTCCTGATTAGCTGTTTGCTGTGGAGAGTGGTCATTCCAGCAAGAGTTGTCATCCTAACATCTTTTATGAAATGGGGTCCTGAAGTTAAGTCTCAACCAAAACTATACGATCCCTTTAATTTGATTTTACCCTTCAGTATTCACCATTGGTCCACCCTTCATTTTACTACTGGAGCTTACCATTCAACATTTACCTTTCATTCATCCTTCACCATTTGCAAACCATTGACTTGACTTACCATTCAGTTACAATTGACTTACCATTCAGCGTCAAAGACTCTGGCCGCTGGAAACCCACCGTTCAATTACCCTTCAACATTGACAGTTACCTTTCATTACCGTACAATTACCCTTCACCATTGCCAGTTACCTTTCATTACCATTCAATTACCATTGACGATTTTTCTAAGGGTATGCAATAAATGAGGTGCTTAACAACTAATAATTATTCATATCATTAGCAGTAATTTTGTGTACCAATATTACTATAATATCATTAGCTTGCAGGCAAAACCATGACAGTATATATATGACGAAAGTGATTTTCATTTCCAGTAGGGCAGGCGTATTGGAATCTTTACTTGCCCACCTCATAGCCAGTTCCCAGCTGATAGCAACATGGTAGGCAAGATTACCGTGTGAAGGGGGACATTATTGTCCATTATCGATGCATTGATTACATGTTACGGTTAATTTGCTTTGATTGCCTCAAAGGATCACCTCTTCAACTTCCAATCGGTTCACCGACCTGTGAAGCTGGAACTCAATGTGGCAGAGTTCTCGGGGAAATTCTACCACATCCGAACCGCAGCGATGAACAAACCCGTGTTCAATGGTAGGATGAGAAATAGAAATGACTAAGTTTACAAATGCACGTATATATACGTGCACAAACGCAGGCAAACAAGCACCCAAACACACTAAAACGGTCACAATATTTTCCCACATTACGAATTTCTTGATGAAGCGACTTAATTGCCCTTTTTCACTGAATTTGTATTTTTATCTCGACCCTTGGTGGTTTCTCTGGCGAATTTTTCCTTAAACAGTTGTACATAGCCGTTCAAGTCTGAAGGAATGATCACATTGTCGTTCTAAAGTATTTCCCCCCTAAAATGACACGTGTACACCTGATTACTAGAAGACTTGTCTTTTGTGATGGGTAAAGAAGACATATGCCAATAAGATAAGTGTATCTTAATTGACAATTAAGGGTAACTTCATGAATTGTACAATAGATTAGGATGAGTTTATTTCCACACGTGGCAAGTTCGTTTATCTCTATTCCCATGTTACTATCATGCATTTAACCCCTGTATCATAATGCTCGTGTGCGTCATATCAAATAAATGCAAATTATACGTAAGACTACACTTGTATATTTGCAGATTACACTGCAGACAAAACAAAAATCAAGAGCATAAAGGTTGCAGTCAGTATCGGCAAAAACACAAATTAGTAATACTGACAAGAGTAGGGACTGCGGAACGTTTTTCAGGGTGTGTGTGGGTGAAGGGAGCTGTGGGACCGGGGAGGGGGTCAAGGTCAAGGTCAATGCTGGGTTGGGAAGAGAACGGAACCCTTGGAAATAAATAGGTGTTGCATTTTTTCAATTGTTTTTCCTATTCTTCTGTTTTTAGCCAAAGTGTGTGTGTGTGGGGGAGTTGGGAAGAGAACGGAACCCTTGGAAATAAATACGTGTTGCATTTTTTCAATTGTTTTTCCTATTCTTCTGTTTTTAGCCAAAGTGTGTGTGTGTGTGGGGGGGGGGGGGGGGGTCCCGGCCCCTGAGAGGGAAATACGAAGACTCCAATATCAAGGCCTGTGTAACTGGAGGTATCAATGCATTAAGTGGTTTATTTATCATGGGGGCAAAATTGAAGCATATTATCATAACGATTGAGTTCCACCTTCCACGCAGCGATCAAGACCACGAAGAAGCGGGTACTGGTGTTTGTATTATCCAGGAAACAGGCAACAGCGACCGCCTTCGAGCTGGTCGCATTTCTCCGCCACGAGGAGAATCCACAAATGTGGTGCCGCTTGAAGAAAGAAAAGGTAATAATATTTTGGTATAATAGATAGGCCTCCTCAGTATACACATATCTGAAGCAAAAACAAAGTGTAAATACAGAAATACGTTCAGATGTTTGAAGTTCGCCTGTTACAACTACATAATGTATCTTTGAAGTTGGAGTTGAATGATGTACATTAAGGAAAAATTTTGTAATTATTCGACATGTTGTTGATAATCTACGCGTAAGTTAGATGTGGCTTGATCTAAAGGGTTTAGCCGTATTCACATATTTTCCTAATTTACCTAGGGGATATGTTATCATTATGATGTTGACTGGCCTTGAGGGAGATACCAGAAAAAATACTAGTTGCCCGCACTGAAAGAATATTACCCTCGTCTTCGACTCGGGCAATATCGATTTAGTTTGGGCAATATTTTCTGGTATCTCCCTCAATGCCAGTCAATATTATATAGTCATTTTGATTGTGTTTGTGACAACACAGTTATTTAGTATGATTTGTCGATTTTTCAGTGTACATCGGTCAGCGTATTATATATATATATATATATATATATATATATATATATGGAGATGTGTCGATCATTCCCTACAGGTTGATGACATGGCAGCCAGTGTGTTCAATCAAAACCTTCAACTGGCGCTGTCCTATGGTATAGGCGTGCACCATCCGGGCCTTTCGTGGAGCGACAGACGGACTGTAGAGAAGCTGTATCGTGACAAATACCTCAAGGTATAGATTCCATAATCATTTCGTCCTATTCTTTAAAACAATTTGATAAGTTTTAAAACAGAATTTTACATAGCCGACTTTATACGTTCATGATTTTTATGCCGGGGGGGGGGGGGGGGGGTTGCATTGTGCAGTTTGCAGAATCAATGGTATTGCATTAAATGCACAGCCAAAATCTTCTCCGTGGCATTTCGCTAGCACTTGAGATGCGTCCGAGATCTCGCCTATACTGTGTATTCTCCCTATGCACCATTTCATTGTGAATAGGTGCTAGTGGCAACCAAGAGACTGGCGTGGTCTACAGATCTTCGAGCTCGTCTCGTCATCGTCAAGGGGACCGAGCAATACGATGTGAGGACCCGGAGATACGTGGACATGCCTGTCACTGGTAAGCAGGGCCATAAGCCGAGCGGTATTAATCAATGGCATCAGATGAAATGAATACAGCCAAACCTGTCTATAGCGGCCACCCAACGGAGATTAAAAAAGCGGACAGTTGGCCGCCATAGACAGGGTTGTTAACGTGGCTTTTCCTGTCGGAGGGAATTGTTTTGAGTGGTCGTATACGGCAGGTGGCCGCTAAGGCAGGTTTGGCTGTAATTATAATGATATACAACTATATTAAGAGAGAGAACGCACCTTGATTCTTCAGAATGTTTCTAAACGCCGCCGAACACCGACTGTGTAAATTGTAGTCGCCTTGTGCTCGATTTGTGAAATTATAAATCATAGTGCATCTTTGTCGAAGAACAATGGACGCTCTACAGAAATCTTTTCGTCAATAGTCGCAGAGATACTCGGTATATGGCTTTTTGTGTATTTGCTATCTATCCTTTATGCTCTTAACCGCACTATACATTCGCATCCCTTGTCAATAATGCATCATCCAACTTTTCATGGCGCAATTTAGTCAAGTACATGCGACATTTTATTTCAATTCTGTTTTTTTTTTTTTGTCTTTATTGGCCCATCCCCACTCCTTGCGCAGAAGGCTTTTCGCTGAAGATGTTGATTATGAACTTGTTTTAACAGTGCAATCACGTTACAGGGCTTTATCAATAGTCGAATAGTGATGTATAAATGCACTGCACCATGCACATTGCAACTCATAAAGTGATAGGCCTGCTATATTAAAGGGTGACATTTTATTCGCAGACCTTCTGCAAATGATTGGCCGTGCTGGACGCAACAAGGACAGTCGTGGTACAGCTCTGGTCATGGTCCAGAACACTAAGAGAGACTTCTACAAAACGGCTCTGCGGGATCCAGTTTCCCTAGAGTCCCGGTATGTGGTTAGCTAGACCTCCAGGGGGCATTTCATGAAGCATTTTGTCTGACAAGTTTGTTGGAAAAATTTGCTGTCAGCCAATCAGATGCAAGGATGTATGTAGCTTTTAACAGTTTGTCAGACAAAATATCTGGCAAAACACTTCTTTTTCAAATGTGAAAGATTAAAAAATAAGAGTTAATGACGATGATGAGATCAAAAAAAAAAAAAACGGGGAAAAATGTTCAACTGACACAAAAATTAATGAAGTTACTTGTACGCTCTTTCATTTGAGCCGATTATTCTTCAATAGCATCATCAGGCGATTAGTGATGAATTGCCTGGTATCGGATGTTTGTATGTGTGTGTGTGTGTGTGTGTATGTACGTGTACAGTCGTATGTGCTACATGTTGTACTTTTATAATACAAATGTATTCCTCATATCCTACTGTCAAGGGGGAGAATAAGTATAAGAGTGAGACCAAATATCTGTTTGTATTTTTCTCTACTATAAAATGTGGCGTGCATCCAGAAACTGTAGAAAATGAAGTAGCTGTTGTTGTTGTTGTTATTGTTTATTTTCCTCCTATTCGAATCGTACGTCTTGCTGATGTTAAATCATCTTTCCTCCCTCCTATACTCTCTGATGTATTGCAGGCCGAATAAGGCATTGCCCGAGTACGTGAACGCGGAGGTTGCGTCTGGAAATATCAAGGTCGAGCAAGATTTCGAGGACTATATGAAGACGACTTTCTTCTACACGAAACTGACAGCAAACCCAAGGTAATAGTTTACAAAACAGTCCGATTTTTGCTACAAAATCCTATATTTTGTTGCTCCTTATCCTATTTTTGTTTGTTTGGTTAGTTTTATTTTTGCCTTTTTTGTTCAAATCACACATACAAGAGAATATATTATATACATTTTGAAAATAACAATTCACGACTTCCAAATTGATTAAAAATACATTATGAGCATAATATTATTCGATGTAAGACGTGTAACATAATATCACAAAGAAGTTTAGAAGGAAATCGTGAAAATAACAATTATTATGAATCACCTAGGTGATGATTTATTATTAACTCAGAACATGTTACAATAACCAAAATTTAGTAAAAAAAAAAAAGAAAAATAGAGAAATAGGGGATTTGAATTAATTGATTTGGGATTGTGTATCTTTAGATATTGTAATAACAAAAAAGCAGGAGACCACGATCACTTTGAAGCAGCAGCTTGACATGGATTGAGGCCTTGGGGTAAACTTCGAACTAAAATTTGAATATTATCATTTTTCTTGCAACGATTATAGTATCTAGTACAGAATAATCAGAAAACTCGGTCTTCAAAATCGGTTTGTTCGGAGTACTGTATGAATTTCGCAGAGGCAAGTCCTGGACGCAGTGAATCTGTATGCTCATTTGGAATGTTATTATTGTATGGTAATATGATACTTCGTTATTTACGATACGACCTTTCTGTGGTTTAAGGTAAGCTACTGATTCTGTCTGCTCTCATTCAAACTGTTTTACGTCCTCAACTTCAAATCAATATCCCATTATCCGCAGTGAAAATTGCATTTTCAAACATTTTAAAAACGAGCTGCCTCATTGTACATCGCTGTTGTATTATACTTTGTATACTGAGTATTTTCCCAAGTGAAGCTACACTACGGAATTTTGTTTACTGATAATTCAATGCTCTCATCTCACTTCTAAAATAGACAGCGAAGACGGGCATATAATTCTTTTTAAATGAAACAAATAGATGAAAGAGAAGTAATCAAATGCAAAAAAAGATGCATGTCTTCAGGCAGAAGAGATGAAATAGTTTACATATCCCTTCAAAATGTTTAATCGAATAAAGATTTCATAACATGTGGGCCTATGTGTGCCGGGGTTTTTTTTTTGTTGTTGTAAAGTTGTTAGCTTCAATGTGATTTTAGTATCCTAACAATAGGTCCATATACTGTTAGCCTTAATAAAAAAAGAACGAACTATCTGAATGATTCTCCAAGGATTTCTTTGCTTCAAACAAATGCCCCTCCAACCTTTTTTTCTCCTCCACGTACGTAAAGAAAAACTTTTCATGATGTTCTGGAGTCTGCTCCTCCATGTATACAGTGGTTATTGTTTTCAAGATTTGGGTCTGCGACGCGAACGCTAAGACGACGCAGCCTCCCGGGTTGGACAATGGTAACAGCCGTCTCGCGCATGTGCAGGACGCCAATTTTTGCCCAATTAGCGTTGTCTTAATAAACGCCCGCGTCGCAGATCTAACTCGCTATGAACTCCCGCTATGTCCATTTCATGTCATTTCTTTTCAGCTACTATGGCTTGCCCGGTACAAGTGAGAGAGAAATGACGAAATTCATGGCTGAAGTGATAGAATCCACGCTGGTGGATTTATCCGACAGTGAGTGCATCAGAAGGCACAAGGTAACTTGTGAATATTATTGTCAGCATCTTCCCAAGTAAGACTTAAAGGTAACTAGATTACCATCTGACCATTGGGAGTAGTGATTTAAAAAAATGTTCGGGATATCACATTTGATGCATATGTGTAGGTCAGTTTTATCACAAAACATCCAACCATATCAACATTTCGCAATGAAGCCTAAAATTTAAGGAGATATACGAGTAACTGTTTTTCTCAATAAACCATAACTGTAGACAATTAAGTCTGGCAACATTTTTATTTTAACTATTTTTCGTATTTTGTATATTTACCAATACTTAACATTAATTGTACTTATTCAAATTCTACATTTGTTTTTTCTATCCCTAACTCACAGTTAAGATTTGTTTTGAAGCATTTAAGCTGGGTTTTTGTTTCATCTAAATTATGGCTTTAAAATTCAGGAGAAAAAAATTAAAAACGTAAAATACTGACAAATAAAAATCATGAAAGCACAAAGAGAAATCCTCCTTGAACAGAATGACCAACACTTTTTATTTCGAATTTTATAAACGTTATGATAGTGTTTCAAGTAACAATCACGACAATGCAAGATCTAATAGCTGATTATAATTTTATTTTGCCCTACACGAGTCATCCCAATATGCATATAAGTTGGCATCCCAGAAACTTAGTTCTTTCATTTTACTCAACTGAATAATCTGCTCTGCAAAGCCACCTCAACGATTATTACAACATCTTTTTTTTTTCTTTCGAAATTTGTCAGGATGAGGATTGTTCTGTCTCTGCGCTGCCCCTCGGCCGGATAGCGTCTCAGAATCACATACATCATGACACCGTCAAGATGATCAAAGATCGCCTCAAACCAGACAGTTCCATCGGCGACATTCTTACCATCATATCGGTAAATATTGAATTTGGTTGTTGCTCTCTCCCTCTCTCTCTCTCTCTCTCTCTCTCTCATTCTCTCTTAAAGGGACTGTACAGTACTGGTTGAAGTGGGGATTCATGTTTTGAACATTCCCAAGTGAGATAATGAGAATCCTCTTGTGAAATACTATTATGAAAGAGCATGTAATTTTAAGAAGAATTAAACATTTAGTTGATGAAAATTGGTTTTCAAAAGGCTGAGATATCCAAAATAGTAATAATAATAAAACGCGACAGGCCACGTCTTTTATTAGGATCTCTTTGTTTCACCTTGTTTTTGGATATCTCAGCCATTTCAAAACCAATTTTCATCAAATAAACTTTTGATACCCCTTAGAATTTCATGGTCTTTGACATCTCATAGAGTGGTTTCTGAATATCTCGCAAAATGTTAAAAACTAAATCCTCACCTCGACCAGAACTGTACACACCCTTTAAAATTCTGGTTTATCAGGAAGAGAAAGTTGAAAATCCAATAAATGTACAACATAATTCATCATCCTAATGAGCACTACCAAAAGTCAACATGCACACAGCTGCAGTGCTTTGCGTTTAATAACATACGGTCATCTATGTTGAACCCGTGTTGTTAAGACATCTATACAAATCTTATTATAGAACACAAACTTGAATAATTCGGAGGATGAGTTTTCATTTGCGTGTAGGCCTAATTAATTTGTCGATTTTTGTTGTTGGAGTTGTTCAAGAGGAATTTTCTATCCCAAACAGGTACACGTTTTCGTGTTGTAGAGCCCATGCTACAGTCCTACAACAGAAAGCTGTAATTTCTGGCATAGCTGTAGCCTATACTACCCCGTGAGATAATGCTTTTGGTGGTATGCATTTATATTGTCATTAGTTAAAATGATTTTCTTCACGTGCCCTCTGCAGAATGCAGTCGAGTTCGCGTCGATGTTGGTGCGTTTTGGCGAGGACAACATGAACAGGTACACAAACTTACCTAGACTATTTAATTTATTGTGGTTTTTGATCAGAGAAACAATACTTTGAAAAACCTTAAACAAATTACACTGAACAAGGATGATGACATAGAGGTTCACATATTTCAGAAATGTAGCAGTGTAATTCTATTACAATACCGCTTGCTTGCAGGTTCACCTGTGTATAATCTATGCATGCCTTCTTCTTTTGTTCTGCTTCCTTGAGCCCCAACTCATGCATACTTATGGTGACTCTGCCATGTCATCATCGTTGTTCACTGCAATTTAATTTTGTTCTAAATTTTGAAAATATTCTTATTCTTCATCCCAGTCATCATAAAATCTGAAACTCTGTTATCACTATAACTAATTTATAGTTATTCAAATGCAAAAATCTGAACATCATCCGGAGGTCTCCTTTAGACATCAGCTCATTAGACCCTGGTCACACGATGCCAAGGCTGGTAGCCGATCTCCAGCCACTTGAGATCACTGGCGACCAAAACCCCGAGATTCTTCAAAATCTTGATCGGTCGGCAACTAGCTGTTCGGCGATTTTGTACGGTTGCCTTTACTCTGTTGAGCGTGTACAATACAGGGAAGATGTACAGGGAAGATGTATAGGTCGGGTCCTACTGTACAAAGGATTTTACGTGACTACAACATCCCGAAATAGGACATTCAGAAGATGTGGTTACATTATTCTGGGAATATAACAAAAGTTATCTGTTTCATTAATATGTAGGCCTAAGTAGAAGCACTCTGAGACAGTTTTAATTTTCAGGCTTTCTCGGTCGATTCACTAAGATATTATTCTTCATGTTAACCAACTTAGAGTGTATGTCAAGATGTCATTGTTGTCTTTATCCATCAATGGATTTTTTCCTATTTGCTTCAATGTACGATATCAGGACGTTGTCGATGAAAGTGCGTTACCCTCTCAGCGGGCCCAGTGCGGACTTCACAAGTCCCCACACCAAGACTAATCTGCTTCTTCAGGCGCACATTGCGCGGCTCACCCTGCCGTGCACCGAATACGACGGGGACACGAAAAGTGTGCTGGGGCATACCGATAGGATTCTAAAGGTAATAAAGACCACACTCTTTCACCTGTTTCAGCTTGTTTCAGTCAGTAGGGCATCTCCTTGATCAGTATAGGGACCTATCTTTGTTTGAGAGGGAATGGCGTGATGGTTAGAAGGAAGGGGGATTAGTGGGTGTAGCTCTGATATGTTATATGGCGTGATGGTGAGGGGAAAGGGGGCGGGGCGAGAGTAGAATTTGTCGGTGTAGCTCTTGGAATACAATATTGTGAGATCTGCCTTTGCCGAAAGCAGTTTACAAGTGTTTTCGTACAATTCAAAGCCAATCACAAACGCCAGAGCAGGCAGAATATTTCTGACAGGGACTAAGAGTCTGATCGTACCCTTTTCATTAAAATGAAGTGATGTCAAGAAAATGTTGACATACACTTCAACCAGAAACATCGCCTAAAATGGACATCGCATCCTCCAACCTGAATCACCTTCAACTTGGAGGTTTTTTAAAAAGAACACAAATTGGTATGGATTGCTGCCACGTCATGAGCCTGACCGAACCTTCAGCTTAGTGGTTAGTGGGACGCACGTAATTACCTTCACATCGCTGCCTCTGCTTTATCATGTATTTTCATGCCTCCGCCACGAAGTGTCGCCGGAGGCATTATAGGGCTTTATACACTTGTACATTTTTGCTTAGTCCCGTACCAACGGTGGGGCTAAGGGGGGGGGGGGGGGGGGGGGGGCTTAGCCCCACCGTTGGTACGGGACTATCCTTGGCCCACTTTCTGTTTACACTCGTTTTTGCCAAAGTGGGCTAGCCCCACCGATAGTCCGGTACTATCTGGCCCTGCAAAATAGCAGGGTTAGCACCGCAATTGCGGTGCCAAGCAAGTGAGTGTAAACAGAACGAAAAAATAATCCTGGGCTAAGCGACGGAGACGAAGTCCGACCCTCACTGACCAATCAGAAACGAGGTAATCAAGGGCTGCCGGTGCGTGCGTGTACGTGTACAGTACACAGCGTAATCATGAATATTCATGTGGTTTGGAAAGTCCGGGGCTAAGAAATACGAGTGTAAAAAGGTCAGTTTTCTCCTTAGCCCCGGACAAGAGATAGTACGGGACTAATTGGCCAGTGTAAAAAGCTGAAAAAAATTGGTACGGGACTAACGATAGTCCTGGGTCAGAGAAAGTCCGGGGTTAAGAAACACAAGTGTAAAAAGGGCTTATGTTTTCGGGTTTTCCGTCCGTCCGTCCATCCATCCTTCCGTCCGTAATCAATTTTTAATCAAACTAAAAAACCGTTGAGGAATCCTCATGAAACTTGGCATGTACATGTATGAGTAGGTGAAGTTGTGCTTATCAACTTTTGGGTGCCCAAGCTCAAGGTCAAAGGTCAAAAGGTCCAGGTCAAATGCTCAAAATCTCACTATATCCCCCATACAGTATTTATGCAATGCCTGAAGGTACTTTCTTGAAATGTGTGTATACATGTACTACCGCATAAAGATTCCCCAGAGATAGTTTTCGGTCATGAGGTCAAAGGTCAAAGGTCAAAGGTCACATGAAAATGTTAAAATTTCACTTTATCTGTATATCTATCCAGTCATGGAACTTGGTACATATATGCATGTACTGATTGGCAGTGATTATCTAGGGAATATGGGGGTCAGGGTCAAAGGTCAAGGTCAACCCCTCAAAATTTCACTATTTCCCTTATATTTATACAATGCCAGCAGGATTTATCTTCAAACTTGATGTATACATGTATTACCCAATAGAGATTATCTGGGAAGTTTCTTGCCAAAAGGTCAAAGGTGAAAAGGTCACAGCTCAAGTGGAAGAGCTAAATTTCACTCTTTCATATCTCGAAAGTGACTCAAGGTATCATCATGAAAATTAGTACATAGGAACTATTAATGTGTGTTCTAATTGACAGTGATTCTGCTGGGAATGTAAGGGTCATAGGGTCAAAGACCAGGCTAAAATGCAAATAATTTACTACTTAATATTGAAATTAAATTTTTTCTCCATGCCTTGAAAATTATTCAATGCATAAACTTACAGAAATGTCAAAAGTCAAGTAAAAATCCTCAAATTCCAAAATACACGTATCTGCACGCTAAGACAATATAGCAAACCTAGTTGGATGAACCAGCTGGATGAAAATCAAATTGACACTTGTACCACCTTTTACCATGTTTTTTTTTTTTTGATTTGATGGAAATAAATAGACTATTGTATTGAATTGGATTGAACAGAATTGAACTGTTGTTTTTCACATATTGGGAGATTTACCACATTCCTCATAATTTCTATTTAGTGCAATTCCTCGTCAATAAAAAAAAAAGAAATATGCAAAACTTGCACATGATCGTACATAAATATGCAATCCGAATAAATGTCTAATATTTTTACTTCTCGCTTACCTACAGGCACTGGTGGAAATCGCAGACCTGTGGAAGTGGTATCAGACGGCCATGAATGTTATGTACCTTACCCAATCTGTCGTCCAGGCCCAGTGGAGTAGCGAGAATTCTCTTCTCACCTTACCTCATGTCAAGCCAACTTTGCTTTCCTCTTTCATAAACCCATGGTGCGAATGACCTCTATGGTTTTTCCCTTTCTTGACACATCTTGGGCCCATTTCATAAAGATTGATCGTAAGATTGATCTTACAATTGATGTAATTCAAAAACAGTTACGCTCGATATGCTATTGAACTTGTGCTTTGAATCAAGAGTAATTCTTTTTTAGTATTGGTAATCATTATCGATTAGTATTGGTCTTACGCTTGATTCACCGAGTTAAGCTCAATAGACGGGTCCCTGCTGGTTTCCTAACTTTATTTCTACATAGGCCTACATGATAAACAGCTCCACCCCCCCCCCCTCACCTTTACCACAGTCGAACTTCAGTTATTAGATGACATGTAATAGCATTTCTGTGTATCAGCATTTTTTCATCTGTCGATCGCATATATAGGGGCCTATTGTTGAGAAGAAAGTTTGTAATAACAAAATACTCGATTGATTTGGATCAACTGGGTCATTTGCAAGGAGACTTTCTTTCTTGCGTGTCTGTAAATGCGATTTGTTTTACTACGACTTGTACACATGACCATTGCCTGAATTTGTCACATCTTAAGTTGCCGATTTGACAAAATATACTCCTATTCGTTGGCCTATACTTCGGCGGGTCGAATTGTAGTCTACCATGCAGGCAAGCTCATGATCAAGGTCACGTGATATTCTGAGTTGCAATGATCCTTGTGTCATGAAATCTGAATTGATTCCCTTGGTCAGCATCTCTGTCACCTTTTAACCCGTTTAATTGATAGCGGCAAAAGAGAGATCAAGAACGTACAAGAACTGATTTCGGTCTGCAATGGTGACAAGAGCGCCCTCCACGCCATGCTTAAGGGAAAGCTGCACCAAAGCCAGATTGAAGAGGTAAACCAGTTGAAATCCAACTTTGTGTGTTTTGTTCAAGTAATCGCAGAATTGTCAGTCAGATTTTTTTTTCAGTATTTTGCACTGTTTTGACAAAAATACTTCAGGTTTCTTGGAAAAAAATGTTTTTGCCTTTGACCCAAAATGTGTTTAAACATAGATGAAAATACTTTTTTTTTTCCATCAGAAATATTTTGAGATAAAAGAGAAAGTTTTTCGAGATTTTCAAGCACCTTTTGATGGAGACCCCAACCCATGAATGGCAAAGGATGCGTTTTTACCATGACTCAAATCAGACGACATATTTAATTCATGCCAAAGGTGCCAAAGTCAGGGGCCTGCTCTGCCATTGTTTCTGCGATTTTAGCACCCTCCTGGCGCTCGGTAAATTTTGAATCTTTGATCGTCGGGTCTGGGGCAATTACCCTAGACCCTTTTCCTGTCCCTAACACTAATCCTAATACTGAACCTAATCTTTACTCTTTACCTTATCACTAACTAGCATTTAACTGGGGGGGGGGGGGGGTAATTGCCCTGATACGTTGGAGTATGAGAAATTAATACATGCTACATGTACATGTAAAAGCTGGCCAACACAGACATACATATACAAACAGCATGTCTTGTATTTCTAAATTGCCCTTGGTAAAGGAAGAACATCGTAGGGCCTTGATAAAGCAATTAATTTATACGGAAGCTGAGCTGTGAAGTGAAACGTCTCATGATTTATAAAGCATCATATCTATTTAGAAAAAAAAAGTCTTAAAACAATAGATTCAAAATGGGATACACTTCATTAAAATATTTACATTCGATAAAATAATTGTGGTTGTTTTGATATGATAACAATGATTATTTTATGCACTTTGAATGAATGATTATTGTGGTTCCTTTTCTCTGAAAAATTTTCAAAGGGAAAGGTTTTTTTTCAGTTTGTAATCATTTTTATCATTAGGTATATAACAATGTGTATTTCAAGTCATATTCGAACTCGTGTTGAAAACAAACACCGTACAATAAACACAGATGTGGAACGTCATCGAGAAGCTACCTGTAGTACAGGTTGACCTGGAGCTACGGCCACGCCCACATGATGGTTCTCTAACCGGATTCCCGGGGATATGTAATCTACGTAAGTACATAATGTTTAGCATGTATACATGATATGGGAGAATGACGTCTTAAGAGCTTTATTCATTCAGGTGTTTAAAACAAGGCCGTTTCGTATTTTTCCTATTATTCGTATAATCATAACCTTTAAAGCCAATACATCGTCTCTATTCCAGGATAGTAGTATCTTTTTTAAATGCCTATCAATATAATCGTCCCCCAATTGTCCCTACATATTAATCGGGTGTAGGAGCAGAGCAAAAGCTCTGTCAAAATACAGTATGTGGGCAGTTGTACAACACAGAACAAGTTGAATAGAAAAAAAATGATTATGTACCATATTCGATCACAGTATTGGTATAAACTCATTTGCATGTAGAAGTCTGTGCATTAGCCTTTAGAAACCTTCCATATCATATGATGAATCCCTGACCGTGGTTCATATGATTGGCCTGTTCTGTTCTTGGTTACTTTGTACACAAGTATTCAATTCAATTAAAATTCAAATGATCTAATTTTCACATAAAGTAATACCAGGGAGGTGAGAGGAAGTAAAATACATAACGGTTACGTGAGAACATGATATTCTAAATCACGTAGGTTTCAACAAAAACATGGATACAATATCAACTTTGTTTTTCGATAAATAAACACTATAATAAGCAATACAATTATTTTATTTTGTAAGAGGAATTCACAAGAGAAGCATAGCCTGTAAATTTTGTGAATTACTCTATTAAAGAAACCAATAAATCAATGAAATCAAATGCTAGCTGTGGAGATACGATTGAAAGAAGTGAATGACGTGTGTTACAAGGCACAAGAAAATTTGGCCAAGATTTAGAGTTCATTACTTACTTGCACCAGGCCGGTCAGTTCGAAGCATCCGTCAACCCTGTACATGCATAGCAGTGAGTCTTGGTGAAGAATAATAAAAAGAAGTGATATTAGCAATTCCCGGTGGGACTATGATAAACAAATCATGGAAGAAAAGAAAAGAAGAAGGATAAGACGAAGAGAAAGAAGAAAAAGAGCGAGAGAACAAGCAGCTTTAAAGTCAGCAGACATGGCGTGAGAAGCAAAATTGGAAATACCTATTTGTCAGTGTACAATTTGTAAAGCTTGTTCAGCAAGATAACATACTTTAAAAAACACGATTTTGAAACTTTCTCTCTAAAGATATTATTTTATGCTCACTACAACTGTACTCATCTGCGAGAGGATTTTATTGGAGGTACATATTCCACTCGATTTACTCTGTTTTCCCCGTATTTCTTTCAAACCCAAAGCGAAGCAGTATTTTGGCAATGTATCGCCCAATCGTGAGTACTGGCTGGATGTGACCCTCACTAAAGACCACCAGATGGGAAATGTGAGTTGAGATGCTTGAAAATTTGTCTTGAAATGTTTGAAAAGTTGAAGTCGATGTTAGGTAATCTGTCAATAAGTTGCCATAAAAACAACTCGACCCAAGAATTTGATTAATTTGAATAAAATAAATGCTAAGTTCCCGCTCGCATGTCGTAACATTTATAACCAAACGTGGTTGTCGGGCAGAAGCTTCTAGAGAATTGGTAAGACGCCTGTTTGGTGTTCAGGAGGTCGTAGGTTTGAATCCTGCCCGAGTATGTATAAATGCCCATGACTTTAATCATGGCTACGACAACACACTGATTATTTCGATGCGTATTTTCGTCGATGTAGGGCAATTTGTCAAACAGTTGTAATTAGAGTTGTCTTGTTCATGTAGATACTTAAACATGTTAAATAGTTTGAATTTGGCCGCTAGCTCTCTAACTGTTTGATTTTTACATTCTTTTTAAAACAAAGTGATAGAATTGAAAAACGCAAACTTCTTCGATTAGACGAAGTATAATGCGGCAACAAAACAAATAACAACGCCCCGTGTGTGTTTGCACGTCATTACTGGCACAGTAGAGCGTTTTACCTGAACATAAACCGGCAAAGTGGCAACTTTGAAGTTGTTCCAAGTAAAAAGGTGTCCTTATTACGTCATTAAAACGCTGCACAATAATAAGTCTTCTGCTTAGAAAATTCAGACATTTGTGCTCAAGTACCTCCAAATTAAATGAATATAATTATTTTTTTGTTACTATGGCACAGTGATTTATTTTGTACATAATGTATTCATGTATTGTAATTGCCAATCGTTGCCCCATCACTGACTGTAAATTAAAATCGACGAATTCCACATATGGGACCTATCTTTTCAATTTGTAATTTTTGGAATGCTGAATTCGTATACATGTACAGTTGTAGTCTGTTTCTTTAATTCCGTGTAAATGATGTACTTTTATGTTGCTGTCTTTCTTAACTCTGTCACTGTACAGAACATAGTTCATGCTCCCAACTACCCAAAAAAGAGAAATGTCGGTTGGTGGGTGATGATGAGAGACATAATCAACGGTCAACTCCTTGCTTCGGAGAAAGTCAGCATGTCCAGCGGCAAGAAAACGATTAGCCTCAGTTTCAAGACCCCGGCTAATGCAGGTTTGTTTGTTTTGTTTTATCTAGTCCTCCGTCGTATTTTGACTATCAACTTTTTGTGGTGCAGTCGAATCTCAATAAAGAAGAAAAAAAGATAGACAAAGAGAGGGTGATTGAGCCCCCCCCCCCCCCCCCCCCCCTCGACATTTTCCATGATAAAGCCGTAAAGTAAAGATTTCGGGCTGCGGCGTTTCATGACTTTTTCCTTTTAAGTCTCGCGCAACGTTTGAGACCAAAATCGCGACGCCCAGGTACGCGGTTCCGAAGTTGTGCAATATCTTGTAAGTGCATGGCAGACCCGAAATTGCTCAAAAACGTGATTTCATGTACAAATCCCATGCAAAGACTGTTTCCAGCAGAAACTCATAAATGTATAATCATTTTTCTTTTACTGATAATTCATATCAATAAATTTTATGTTGTTTATGATCGAAATAGTGTTGCCGACAATTTCCATCAAAAAAGAAAATGAAATAGGCTACAAAAGAAATCTCAGAAACAATAAGATAATACATCAGAAAAAATTTCGATACCGCGACTTTTTGGATGTAGGCCCTACATTCAATAATTAAGAATCCTAAAAAGAGTATCTATGCCAAGACTTAGCATTTTTTACCTTTATCTACAGATTTACAGCCATTCTTTTATTTCCGAAATAAATAAGCATAATCAATTAATCAAAATAAATTTGAATAATTGCGGAATAAGTTTTTGTAGATTACGTTGTTGGTTACTCACGTGCCAATCTTTCGTCGCGATCGCGCGATCAGCGGCCGAAATCTTGGGGGGGGGGGGGGGGAGCTGAATCAGCCCCCCGCCCAGTCTTGCTACAGACGTCTTTTTAGTGTTAGAAATGCAGGTAATGAAGGTTTTCGTTTGATGGACCCTCCGCAACAAGACGTATGTGTAGAAGCAGAGCGACTTACATGCCGAAACATTACATCCACGTCCCCTTATAGCTTTAAACTGTAAAATGTGATCGATTTTATCCATGCGACTTTCATGACTTGATTTATTGTCCTACGTTAAGATGCCAAAATGAGTTGTGACATCAATATTAATTGCAACCGTTATGAAGACAACAACTGTTATTTCTTAGTAGTCACGCGGTCACTTCAAATTGACTAAAGTGTTGAAGATCAGAAAAACTCCAGGGACTGGACTCATCATAGATGTCCGATGTGTTGGGTTCTGATTCCCTACGAGAGCAAAGAGCTTACTCGCAGGTATAAGCACTGCTGTGTGTCCCCTCTCATTCCTCAATATTATAATACATTTTCAAAGTTGTTTTGTATCAAAAGCATCAATTCCAAGAACGAAAATACTGCAGGATTCAGTTTTGATTTTCGTTTGAAAGTCAGTAGACTTAGCCACTTGCGGATGTACAATATATATCATCTTAATGAGCCAATTACTGTCCGTTCTAATTGTTAGATCGCATGCTCACCTCAGTTCATCTAGTGAGCGATTGCTACCTTGGATTGGACCAAGAGCTCTCCATCTCTCTGACTGTGCAGAGTTCCACTGGGGGTCACCCAAACAGGGACGCCTCCCGTAAGACGATCAGCCCAGAACACAGCAAGATAGAACCAATCCCAAGACCTGAATATTATGATGAAGGACGTAATCATGACCAACACAAGGCCACGGGACAGGCAAACCATAATAAACCACCTGGGGCGAAAGGTAAGCGGCCAAGAACCTCACCAAGCAAAACCAACGCGCAAAGGCGAGGATCATCGCAGTCAAGGGATTTCCCCGAGGGCCCATGGCTCGGTAAGGAGGTGCAAACACCAACAGAGACGAAGCCAAGAACTTATCAGAGGAAAGAAAGCAACAACTGCCGAGGACAGCGCCGTCAAAGTGGAGAACCTTGGGAGGAATCTCAAGGAATTCGTGGTAAGCCAGAGGAAGACGCATTGGATGGGGTTGCAACAGTGAGTTCCTCCAGAGGTCCAGATGTACAGGACGAAAAGACACATACTACAGAGGGAAGTTCAGAACGCAGAGGAAATGGTATTAAAGAAAAATGTGCCTCATAATCGAGATCAAACACAACAGTCACAGAAATCTCAAACTGCGAGACCAATCGCATGCAAGTTTTATGGAGAAGAGCCGATCAACGCTAATCAACCTAGAACTACCGCCCCGAAACGCAGACCGAACAGAAGGAAACAAAATCAACGCGACTCTGTGAAAGGATTACATCCGAATGTGCAGGATCCTACTGGGGATCAACTTCACACGGACGTCTCCTCCAAGACGATGGGCGGTGAACGTGCTAAGGTACAGCCAATCCCAATACGTAAGTGTGACGACGGACGTGGCAATGGCCAACACAAGACCATGGGAAAGGAAAACCATCAAAGACCATCTGGGACGAAAGGAAGGCGACGGCGGACAACATGTTCAAGATCCTCACCAGCAGAACCAACAAGCAAAGGCGAGGATCATCACAGTCAAGGACCATTGGACCCTTGATATGGGAAAGAGGTACAAACACCTGAACACAAGACAAGCGAGAGACTCATGCGGGAAAAGGAAACAAGAACCGCCAAGGACCACACGTACCTTAAAAGTGGAGGTGGAAGGTTGGAATCTTAGGGTATTCGAGGAGTACAAAAGTAGGGAGTGGTAGCGCTAGAGATCGAACTGACATGACAGAAATATCATAATGTGCAAGGCGGAAAACACAAGACTGCATGGGAAAAACAATGCCAGGAGGAAATGGTGATGACAATTCTTTCCACATTGTTATCAAAGCCAATTAAAGAGTCGTCAGTATGTGTTACTATCTCATGTTACACTGTGTACAAATAATGTTCATCTTAGTCTCATCAGTCTCAGAGATTTTCTTCATCTCTTGTCAGAGGGACCCGCATCTTACAAACGTTGTCTCTTCAGTGGGTTCGCGGGTTCCATTTCGTACGTTACATCCCTACTGGAAAGAACACAGTGTCCTACAGTGTGTTCACGGAATGGTCACATAGCCGACTATGTGAAAACGCTCGAATTTAACAGTAAGAAGATGGTTTCACACTGTGGTGTGGTTTTCACACAGTGTTCACGTAGTAATACTTTGTTTCACACTGTGAATTGATGAATCACATTGTGTTCATACTATTAAAACGCTCGAATTTAACAGTGTGAAGAGATTTCACACTGTGTTCACTCTGTGACTCTCACACTGTTGGACACTGTGGGACTGTGGTCTCTCCAGCAGGGATATCAGCATGTTGGTCATCTTGCAATGATCCTATGAATGTTGCATAATCTTACCAATATTTGTCCGATATTTTCCGAAAGATTGCTGGACTATGAATTTTACTTCGTTTGAACCAAATTAAAATTTCCGGAAGCCAAATTCCAATCGATGAATAAGGAGTTTCTTCTTCAGGGAATCCATTTATATCCTTTACTCATCCACTTTCAAATCCTCAAACTTTTGTCAATTACATGTATTACCTAGTTTGAGCAAAATTTGGTCGGAAGACATAATCTAACTAGAATGGATGCACAATGAGGCGTTTAATGTAGTATTGATGTTGACTCTGTGTCTTTGCATCTTTGCATTTTCCCTGTTCATTATACTCGCTTTGATTACACATTTTCTTGGTTGTATATTTGTGGTATCATTAAACACACATAATTATATTATATTATATCATAATATATTGTATATTTTGTAATATTTAACAAATAAAGACAGAATAAACTGACCAGAAGGAATATAAATTATCAGTGGAAAAATGAGCAAAGAAAAAGGAAAATCTCGATGGAATCCCATTTTCTTTGCTCATTTTTCCACTATCGCAATATTTGTAAATAAGTACCCTATGGGAGAACAACAGTAATTTGTCTGCGCAACGAAATGGCAATCCTCCGTGTCTGTCACTGAGATATATTGCATTGAACAGTGTAATATTGCATTACATGATTCCTAAATATTAACAATGTTTCAACGTTGTATTAGAGCATAAACAAATGGAAAATATATTGCATAGAATAAACATTCTCTGACATCTAATATAGACTGCGTATATATTGCTGGTATACAGGTGCATGTAGGTGCAATACCTTAGTCACTGTATTCTGATGTGCAAAGCTTTTAATATTGTGCGTGTGCTATATCTGTGTTTAATAGCAAATTGACATCAATTCCAAAAGTTTTTTTTTTCCCTCCAACGCTTCTTTGCACAATTTGTGATGTCAATTTAAGCATTACAAAGCTGTGTACTAGTATCTGTCGTGACTTGCGTTGGTCACGTGCCAGTTTAAATTACTAGTAAGTATATCGTTAAGCCACACTGGTTGTTTAGCAATTTGTTTCAACAAATAATGATCTAGTAATTGTGTTTAATGTTTGCACCGAGTAGCGTGTCGTGCAAATCTGTAATCCTCACATGATTGTGGAAAGCATGCTGACATTTATGAATATGAGTGTAGAAACACGTCGCTATCAATGTGGTCATCCCACGAGACCGACATAAAAAATAGGTCCATAAATCATACAGCCCATGAGTTATACGGCTCACGAGTCATACAGCCCATGAGTTCGACACTACGCACAAAAGGCTCACGAGACCGACACTTTTAAAGCAAAGAAAGCCCACGAGACCGACACAATAAAGGCTCACGAGACCGACAGTACGCAAAGAGGCTCACGAGACCGACACGAGGCAAAGAAAGCCCACAAGACCGACACTAGGCAAAGAAGTCTCACGAGACCGACACTAGGCAAAGAAAGCCCACGAGACCGACACTAGGCATAGAAAGCTCACGAGACCGACAGGATGAACAGCGCCATCTACATGTCAATTACAAATATGTTCCTGTACAGGGTGTACCATTTAAAGGAGAAAATTACATACTGGCGTGTGAAATTTCGTCACGCTTCGTCAATTGAACAACAACATCTACATATCAACGACATTGAGTATGCATTTCTACACGTGTGGCTTTTAGGGGACAGTTCTGTCACGCTACGGGGAGCGACATTGTTACCCATTTTTTAATATATATAAAATTGTCCTCTTCATGGGACCTCCTCCCCCCCCCCCCCCAAAAAAAAAATGTATGAAAAAATAAAAGAGGACAACAACGATGTATGGTGTAATTTTAGATGCCATCATGCTATTTCAATAGGCTTTCCTAATTTCTAACTAAACAGTGGACAGGATCTAAGTTGTTTTTTTTTTTGGGCCCTTTTCTTCTTCCCTCCACAAGTTAAGTAGACCTTACTAAATATCCTTTTAGGGGACAGTTCTGTCACGCTACGGGGAGCGACATTGTTATTCATTTTTTAATATATATAAAATTGTCCTCTTTATGGGACCTCCCCCCCCCCAAAAAAAAAATGTATGAAAAAATAAAAAAGGACAACAACGATGTATGCTGTAATTTTAGATGCCATCATGCTATTTCAATAGGCTTTCCTAATTTCTAACAAGACAGTGGACAGGATCTAAGTTGTTTTTTTTTTTGGCCCTTTTCTTCTTCCCTCCACAAGTTAAGTAGACCTTACTAGATATCCTAATCGCCTGCTTAGAGTTCAATTTGTAAATTTCTCTGATAATGTGTGAAATTCGACGCATGAAACGTTTTATATCGCAGTGATTCACCTGGATTTGTGGCTTGTGTTTGTAAAATTACTCTTCTCCAAACTGTACATTTTTCATGAAATAGAATAGTTTTCATGGATACATCTTCTTTTTCCGAATCCTTAAATTCTTGCTTTGATAGACGATTTCATAATTTTTCTGTGAATTTATGCTATATGACTACCCCCCCCCCCCCATCATGTAGGTTAAAGCAGGTGTGCACTGCAACATTGACAATTTGGTGAATAACTTTCTTGTCCTGTGAACTCCATTTCATACCTGGGTATTTTTATAGTTGGTTGATCTGAATGTCCACATATTTTTTTCTTCTAATTTTACATAGGTGTTTACCGATATGGGCTTTGCGGAAAGGGCAAGGAGAGTGTTTTGGCATTTTCGAAATTAATGTTGAAACATGTCATGCACTTTTACTGAATTTTGTTTTATTTTTCCACAAACACTAACATACGCTAACACAATTAAAGATCTTGAACCGTTCAGGGAGTGAGGGAGGGCAATTGACGGGTAAAACCCTAGCAACTCTCCTTTTCCATCTCTTATATCTTCCTTATGCCATTATCTGGACACCCTATACAATTAATTGGTCTAAAGGTGACGCTGTTCATCCTGTCGGTCTCGTGAGCCTCTTTTGCCTAGTGTCGGTCTCGTGAGCCTCTTTTGCCTAGTGTCGGTCTCGTGAGCTTTGTTTGCCTAGTGTCGGTCTCGTGAGCCTCTTTTGCCTAGTGTCGGTCTCGTGAGCTTTGTTTGCCTAGTGTCGGTCTCGTGAGCCTCTTTTGCCTAGTGTCGGTCTCGTGAGTCGGTCTCGTGGGCTTTGTTTGCATTATGTCGGTCTCGTGACCCTTTTTGTGCTTAGTGTCGAACTCATGGGCTTTATTTACTCATTGTCGAACTCGTGGGCTGTGGGCTGTATGACTTGTGAGCTGTATGACTCGTGGGCTGTATGACTTGTGAGCTGTATGACTTGTGGGCTGTACAGTGTATGACTCATGGGTGTCGATCTCGTGACGTGCACCCCTATCAATAACAGGTCGGTATGTGCTGCTGTCGTAGCGGTATATTAAAATAAATTGCGAAATTCATTTCAGTAACTGGTAATCAATTGTTGCACATGCCGCAATATCTATAATCTGAAAATTAGACAAAAGCATGTAATCATCCAGTAGGCTGCCTAGCAACCTACATCTGATTCATTGTACAGAGACCATCAGGGCGGCCGCACAGATGTTAGCTAAAAAGGACTTATAGTAAGTGCGACTGGTGATCAGTTCTTGTTTGCTATACTTATCAGAATCTCAATAATTCAGCACAAGAACTGATCACCAATCGCACTTAAGTCCTTCTTAACTTTAAGAGCAGCTTTGTGAAACACCACCCTGATAGCGACGATTTGGCCGCACAGAAGCGTGCTGTTAGTCAATTTCACGAACAGCGTTGTCCATTGTTGGTCTTGCTCTGGAAAGAACACTACGGTGAGTGAGTACTTACCCGTGCCGCTTTTACTGTATCATACCCTAAATACAATCAATGCAACTTAAAGGATGATACCATCTTCATAGACATGCGGATTGAGTGAATGAAGCAGGATGATACATCAGTGAAAGTTTGAAGAAAAATCGAACAATCCGTTCAAAAGTTATGATTTTTTTAAAAGTTTCTACTTAGTCACTGCTGGATGAGAAGACTTCTACAGCTTGTGATGGTGTTTAACCTGGTGAAGTGGTCCCACCTCACATCCAACTGGACCCATGGAAGACCAGCTTAACGTCGCTGAATATGGGCTATCCAGCCATCTTCCCACATGGAAATGAACAAACAAACATATGTAGAACGATATAAAGAAAATATAGAAATATATATATATATATATATAATATATAAAGAAAATTCAACATATTTTCACTTTTCTCGCAAAATATAAGAACACTTGACTTGTCTCTTTCACAAGGCAGGGGATTTGTTTGTTTATTTTTTTTTATTTTTTTTTTATTAGTTAAGCATTATACCCTGAACATACGTCAGTGACAAGTCGAGAAAATGTGCACTTCTTTTTTTTTAATACATTTCGTGAAATTCTCTTTACATTTTCCCTATATCGCATATCATACACTGGTAGTCTTCTCATCCAGCAGTGACTTCAAAAAATTCAAAAATTCATAACTTTCAAACCAATTTTCTGATTTTCAACAAAACGTTCACTGATGTGTTCTACTATTTTGCTGCATTTACTCAATCCACATTTGTAGGTGGACTTGTCCTTTAATAGTGAAATAGGTTACATACCCTTTGAAGCCAATGATGATGAACTTCATTTTTACAATTAGTGTATTGTGTACATAATAGTATGTATAAGTAACTAGAAATGCCGCTATGGCGACTGGTTGCCTCCGCCATTATGCATGGTTCTCCCAATATAGGTGAGGAGCCCGTTGCATAAAAGTTACTATAATGGTAACTTTGCCATCCAGTGGTAACTACCATGGCAACAACACTCAACAGCCAATCAAAATCAAGAATTCCAGTGGAAGTTACCGTTGGATGGCAAAGTTACCATAGCCTAATGGTAACTTTTATGCAACGGGCCCCTAGAGTACGTCTTGACAAAGTGAGATGACAGTTTCACATAACCGGTAAAGAAATAAAATGACATGTCTGTCACAAATGTGTTGAGTGTGTTCTTTTCCTTGAACTGGGTACATTCATTTGAACGAATGGCTAACCATCTGTGTAGCATCATTGCATAATGTTTGGCTGACAAGCGTAGTGCTTTATAAAACTACAGCATGTGTATAGTAGGCCTACTCCATGTAACATTTATTTCTTCGTCAGTGTAGTCTGGAGCTCGAACTCTTTTTCTTTTTTTTTTTCTTTTTTTTTTGGGGGGGGGGCGTTGGTATAGGCCCTACAACGTTAAGATTAGGAGGCTTTTTTCGTGTAGGTTTATTGGTGTTGTATTATATTCGTATACAAGATATACATGCAGGGCCTCATCCACGTCAAGCTCTGCTTATGATGACTGTCCAATGGGGTATTGATATTTCCTTTGTTCACACGTGAACACAGTATGAACACAGTATGCTTGAACATACATGTATGTTACTTTGATTTAAAATACGTTATATTAGAGAGTGATGTTGTTATGATATTGGCAAATTCTTGTATTGATTTGTATATGTTATAATCTCCTTTTTTGCATAGTGTTCATTTCTTCGTTTTCATTTGTTATTGTATCTGGAGAAAGAAAATGCGGAAATAAAACCAAACCATACCAAACCAAATCAAACTCTCTTCGCTTTATTCTGCGCCATTATGATCAAATCAAATACAGCTCTGCATGGCCGGTGAAAACGGGGGGGGGGGGGTGGAGGGCCCCCTTTTTGCACCCGTATAAGGACGACATAAGGAGAAGGGCCTACATAGGGTGTCACCACTTTGGGCCCCCACCCCGGAAGTTGCACTACGAAAAAAAAAATAGGAATGAAAACTTTGAGCGCCGTAAGGTCTTCTTTTCTTTTCTTTTTGCTTCTCAGCCGAAGAAACCCGGAAGTGGAATGAGAAAGATGCGCTGAAGACCTTATTTATGTTTTTATTTTATATTGTTCTTTTTTGTTTTTTTGTTTTTTGTTTTGCTTGTCAGCTGAAGAAATTCGGAAGTGGTACCGAAGTCCTTTTTGTTTTGTTACCTCCGCCAAGGGAGGAGGTTATGTTTTAGTTACCGTTGGTTTGTTTGTTCGTTTGTTAGTTTGTCCGTGTGCAAAATAACTCAAAAAGTAGTTAACGGATTTGGATGAAACTTGCAGGAAAGGTTTATAGTGATACAAGTAACAGATGATTACATTTTGGTAGTGATTCGAGAATTTGGGGGGATTTTTTGAAGGATTTTTTGGAAGGTAGGGTCAATGAACTTGGGAGTTCAGGCTGCGGGTTTTGAGGTTTGCATGCGCGCACTAAAGTGCGTGCTCTAGTTTCTGCCAAAGATAGTAAGCAAATAATCAACTATCACTTTCGAGGCGATCTGGATGTAGCTATCTTTCCGAAGCGCAGCTGAGGAAAGATAGCGTACGCATTCAGATCGCCGAGGAAGTCAGTGATAGATTGTCTCATTGCCTGAAACTAAAAGTTGATTATTTGCTTTATATTCCACATCTAGGGTCCTAGATATTCCCATTTTTATTCCACATCTGAAACCTTTCTGATAGCTGTCCTAGGGTATCCTCAAGGCTTAGGCTACGTAGTTTACTTTAGACGGTATGCGCGTAGATGACAAAACAATGAATTTGCTCCACGCCCCGCGCGTGGCACCGAAATAAAAGTGCGTTGCACTGTGGTCTATCACTTGATCCAGGTCAAATGATAGACCACGGCGCAATGCACTTTTATTTCGCGCGTACTCAAAGTTGTAAGTCATATCACGCGTTAGGACTGTGTGGGCCAAGAGATCAGCGAAACAAAATGACTATCATCATAGAGTGTAACGAACTTTTCTTCTCAGGTGATGTGATGGGCAAAACTAAGCTTTATCACGTGATCAGCTCTTGACCAATCCTATAGCAAGATTCTTAGTATGTGGAATCTCCGACATTCCACGTACTAAGAAGTGATAGTCCACAGTGCAACGCACTTTTATTTCGGTGCCACGCGCGGGGCGCGGATCAAATTCGTTGTTTTGTCATCTACGCGCACACGTCTAAAGTAAACTACGTAGCCTAAGCCCTGAGAATATCCTAAGACAGCTAAGACGGTTTCAGATGTGGAAAAAATGGGAATATCTAGGATCCTAGATGTGGAATATAAAGCAAATAATCAACTTTTAGTTTCAGGCAATGAGACAAACTATCACTTCCTCGGCGATCTGAATGTGTACGCTATTTTTCCTCAGCCGCACTTCGGAAAGATACATGTAGCTACGGGTCATCCAAATCGCCTCGGAAGTGATAGTTTGTCCCATCACCTTCACCAACGTTGATTATTTGCTTATTATATTCCACACACTAAGAATCTTGCCATAGGATTGGTCAAGAGCTGATCACGTGATAAAGCGTAGTTTTGCCCGTCACATCACCTTAGAAGAAAAGTTCGTGACACTCTACGTTGATAGTCCCTTTTGTTTCGCTGATCTCTTCAGTCCATACAGTCCTAACGCGAAATGAGTACGCGCGAAGTAAAAGTGCGTTGCACTGTGGACTATCATTTACATGTATCTATAGGTCACTTGATAATCCACAGTGCAACGCACTTAAACTTCGGTACCGCGCGGTGCGCGCAGCAAATTCAGAGTTTTGACTTGACTTGAGACTTGAGACGGTTGGACGTGTATTTGCTGAGCTCCGGCAGATTGGACTTTATTTTCACTATTGGTGTCTGGTCACGGCTATTTGTACTTCATTTTGAAAAGCTCAGCGAGGTAAATTCGATCAGTTCATAATTTTGTAGATTGCCTTATTCTTTGGGAACGTTTACAGCGGATTTGGTCAATTTTTTAGCGATTCTACGTACTTTAAAGGGGCATAGTCCCGGTAGTGTAGATGGCGCTGTTGATGATACTGCCGAAGATTACCGAAGTAGAGCTGTCATCAAGAGTAAAGTGCGTAGGTGTTGCTAAGTAATGTTGCCTTTGTTGTCTTCTCTGCGCATCGCGCAGTCTGTAGTAATGCTAGGGTGCGTGCATATGTGCTTGTTATTATGACATCACAAAAGAAGTTTGCTAAATCTGTCATCCCTCTCAGCCGAATCATGAGCCGAACTGTGATCGGACCACTGACTACGGTGAATCGGACTTCTTCGGACTCGGGAAAGTGGGCCAAAGCGTAAGCGCCAAAAGAAGTCGATAGCGTAGGTCTCTATAGGAAACTTGCGCCGTGCACCCGCGTACGCATTTGACTAAAACACGGGGACCATGCACCTTTAACATTTTGATTTTGATTTTGATTGCCTATTTGCGCAACTCTGCATCATTGGCGCTCACAGCGCATTGACTCGACCTTGGCAACTACGCCGTCTCCTTAGCGACAGGAGACTGGACAAGACTCTGCGCACCCCTTACAAGTGCGTATATCACACATCTCCAGAAGGAGCGCTCCACATAGCAACACCGAGCAACGCATCTCACGCGCTCTATTGTTACTCCTTTGTGACGTCATGGCCAACTTCAACGTTCTAGATGATGAGGTGTCTATCAAGGAGGAGGATCCCAGCCGAGCTATTAATGATGCTGTGTCCTATGCAGTGGTAGCTTCCATGGGTGTAGATGCGGCGTCCATGAAAGGTGTGGGCAAGGGCTCCGGAAGTGGTGCAGCAGGTGGAGGATCTAGGTCTACCAACACCAAGGGAGGAGACACCACTAGCCCTACAGTGGCTGGAATTGATGATGCGCTGATAGCCAACATAGTCGCCAAGGTTATAGTTGCTATCCAGCCTATCATTGTCCAAGCCGTATCTTCCGCTGTTACCGCTGCAATGAAGACCTTGCTTGAGGAACAGAAGACTTGGAAGGAACAGAATGAGGAAGGAAGGGCTAGTGGGAGAATGAAAAGGTCTGTTCAAATTGGTCATTTCGAAGTAGAACGACTCGAACAATACACAAGGAAGGAGAACGTGAAAATCTACGGTCTGAAGGAGGAGCAGGGTGAAAATACGACAGGAGTGGTGCTAGACCTAGCGAAGCAAATGGGAGTAGACATCAAGGCCACGGATTTGAGCATCTGCCATCGATTGGGCTCAACATCGGCGGATGACCATCAAAGGAAGAAAGCGCGCACCGTCATTGCTCGTTTCACCAGGCGTGAGGCAAAGGCAACCTTCATGCGAGCCAAGAAAGGCCTAAGAAAGAGAGAGGATCTGAAACATGTTTACATCAACGACGACCTCACCCGTCTCAGGAGCAAAGTCGTCCAAGAGATGAGGAAGGACACAGGCATACTACGCGTCTGGACAATAGATGGAAAGATCCATTACATTAGTAAGTCCGATGGGAGGCAGAGCATCAGAGTTCTAGATTCGCTGGACAACCTCCATGACATCGGATGGGACGAGGACCGCATCAAGAAGTTGGGGGTTTACCTTGACATCTAGGAACTCGCGGCACATGCCTGCTCCGATGACCATAAATATCATTGCTCATCGATTTCAAGGCTGAAGATTGCAGGGCTAAATGTTTGCGGTATTTCTAAGAAATGTGATTATGGCTTCCTACAAGATTTTGTCAAAAAGCATGATATCATTTGTCTCAGTGAAACTAAAACCGATTTGAATTATTCTGAGTATTTTCCTGGGTATCAATATGTGACGGCCCAGAAAAGAAACGTCTCTATCCCCCTCAGTGGGACTCATGGGTTAGCAATAATTGTTTCTGAGAGATTCAAGGGCTGTTATGAAATTTTGAATCAGACTCAGTCTGATTCTATTTTGTGGATTAAACTCGACTTTTCTGGATTCTCTATTTTGATTGGCTCAGTGTATATTCCGCATGAAGGGTCAAAGTACTATACTGACAATATTTTTGACATAATCTTAAATGATTGTACGACTCTGCGGGCTAAATACGATCTCCCGTTTTTGTTGGTAGGAGACTTCAATGCCAGAACAGGGATACTTGGTGATTTTCTTACAGTGGAAGATGATATTCAAAATGAAATTGGTTTGTCATTCATATCCGAGAATATAACTGATTCTCAATCTGAACTTGAATTGCTTGGTATTTGTACTAAAAGGTTCAACAATGATCATCATGTTAATAATAACGGTCATAGATTATTAGATCTTTGCAAAAGTATGGATATACATATAGTGAATGGCAGATTCGGTGATGATTTCGGTATTGGTCGTTTAACATGTGGCAGTGCCAGTACTGTTGATTATGCTTTGGCATCTCCCGAAGTGTTCACAAAAATTGAAAATTTCTCCATCGGTACTTTTGATAAATTTCTATCAGACAAACACTGTCCGATTTCACTCGAAATTGTCAATAAATTTGCTCATGCTGTAGAAAGATCTACTGAAAATTATAATGTTTTTAGAACAGACGTAGGTAATTGTAATGATGAAAAGTCAATCAAGATCAAATGGGAGGATAAGAAAAGAAAATATATTCGTTCAAAATTTTGATGATGCAGAAATACTTGCATCAATAGATTACATAGAGACACTTGCTAAAGGAAACATCTCTCAAAGTGAAATTGATAAGATCACTGGTAATCTACGTAATATCTATTTAGATGCTGCAGATGCGTGTAATATGGTTATTGAGTCTAAAACAAAGAATTTCAAGGCACGCCGAAACAAATTTCACGCAAATTCTTGGTTTGATAAGGAATGTTCTGATGCAAGAAAAGATTTTATACGAGCAAGAAATGTCTTCCGTCGAACTAAAACTGATCACAGTGAGAGTGAAATGAAACGTAAAAGTAAGCTGTACAAAAATGTTATCCGTTTAAAGAAGCAAAATCATACCTGGCAATTAAATTCAGCGTTAAGGAATTTAAAAAGTTCAAATCCGAAAGATTATTGGAAACTGATTAATAGGAAGTATAGATACTGTGAAACATCTCAAGAACTATCATCGCATGATTTTTATGATCATTTTAAAAGTTTGGGTAGTGGTAACGTACGATCTTATGATGCTGGTATTGAAGCACTGCTTCATGATATGTCAAATGAAGAATTAGACAGAGAGATTGAAATATCGGAAGTTGTCAATCAAATGAAACGACTTAAGAATAACAAGGCACCAGGCCTTGATTTGATTTTGAATGAACTTCTGAAGAATAGTTCAAAAAATCTGGTCAAGTTGATAACCAAATTGTTTAATCTTATATTTGACAGTGGCATTGTCCCAACAGATTGGGTAAACGGTTTGATAAAACCATTGTATAAAGGGAAGGGCTTACGAGATTGTGTTGACAACTACAGAGGTATTACATTATTGAGCTGTGTTGGGAAGCTATTCACGGCAGTATTAAATGATAGAGTAACTTTGTTTGTAGAATCACAATGCCTGTTAGGAGAGGAACAAGCTGGTTTTAGATGCGGATATTCAACTATGGACCATGTATTTTCATTACATGCTATTCTTGATTTTTATTTACAGAGAAGGAAAAGGGTGTATACAGCTTTTGTTGATTACAAAAAAGCATTCGATTTGGTTGATAGATCTTCACTGTGGTTGAAATTGTTTGACCATGGAATTAATGGTAAATTACTCCGGGTCGTTAAGGATATCTATAGAAAGTCAAAATCCTGCGTTTTTTATAACAATTCTAAATCAGATTTTTTTAAGAGTAACATAGGTGTAAAACAAGGTGAGAATTTATCACCAATATTATTTTCGTTGTATTTAAACGATTTTTCGTCATTTCTGTCTCAGAGATACCCTGGCCTGGATTTTCTTTCGTCAGGTATCAATGAAACGTGTTCTACCGAAGAAGTGAATATGTTTGTTGATTTATTCACATTACTATATGCAGATGATACGATTGTGTTGGCTGAAAATGCTGAGGAACTCCAGTTAGCTCTTGATGCTTTATTTGATTATTGCCAATTGTGGCATCTGACCGTTAATACTGCTAAGACTAAGATAGTTATTTTTTCCCGTGGAAAAGTTAGAACAGCTCCTACCTTTCTTTTCGGAGATGACAAAATTTGTGTCTGCGATGATTATGTTTACTTAGGAACGACGTTCAATTATAATAATAATTTTAAGAAAGCTATAAACAAACAAGTAACCCAAGCCAAAAGAGCGTTGTATTCTATGAAAAGTAAAATTTTACCTCTCCTCCTTCCAATCGACGTAAAACTAGAGCTATTTGAACGTTTGATCATGCCTATTTTGCTTTACGGCAGTGAAATTTGGGGTTTTGAAGACCTCGCCCAAATTGAAACTTTCTTTTGTAGATATTGTAAGGAACTTCTTGGATTACATAAGCGAACTCCGAATTGTATGGTTTACGGAGAAATAGGTAAAGATAGATTACAAAAAACAGTGACCCTTCGGATGTTAATGTTTTGGTTTAAACTTGTTAACAGTAATATGTCAAAGATAGCGCATATTTTGTATAATTTTCAATATGTTTTATCGGCGAGGCAAGAAAATTCGATGACATGGGTAATTAGGATAAAAGAAATATTTAACAACTTAGGTCTAACTGCAATTTGGAACAGCCAAGCAGCACATCTCACTTTAGCTGGCTTCAAAAGTTTAGTTAGTACCAGATTAAATGATATTTATAACAAGAGTGGCATAGTAATGTAGACAAAAATTCTCAATGTTTAAATTATCGAATTTTTAAGAAGGATCTTCATTTTGAGAAGTATTTTCGACACCTTAATGATTCACGGGCAAAAATTTTATGTAAATTCCGTTGCGCTAATCATAAACTGCCAATTGTTTCTGGAAGATACAATCAGATTCCAAGAAACGAAAGATTTTGTACCCATTGTAATGAAGAGAAAATTGGTGATGAATTTCACTACCTTTTTCAGTGTAGACTCTTTAATGAACAACGAAAGAAATACTTAAAAAAATATTACTGGAGATACCCCAACACTATGAAGATGGATCAATTATTTAATTGTCAAAAGAAAACAGTCCTTTCCAATTTATCCAAGTTTTGTAATTATATAATGACACATGTTTAGATTATTAGTATTTTTTATCCTTTTTGCAAATACTACATGCCTTTTTTACAGGCTGTGCCTTCTTTACAATTGATTTGTAACTTATTTGTCTTTTCATTCTCTCCTCCTTTTTTCTTCCCCTCTCTACTTCTTCTTCTTCTCGTCCATATTTCCTTCCTTCTTGTTCACTTAGCGTATGAATTCATTTCCATATGTCTTTGTGTGTTTTCTTTTTTTTCTGTTTCTTTTTTTCTTTTTTTCCTGAACCAAAAGTCACTCGTATATCCTTTGTTAATTCACCAGTCTTGTGTCCTTCTCACTCTCCCTCTTCACCTCCATATATCCCTTCTTTCTCTCTCCTCTCTCTCTCTCTCTCTCGTCATATTTCCCTTTCTTTGTTTTTTTTTCACTATATATCGTGTATATATTGTATATTTCTGTACATTTTTTTTCTTTTCATCAATCGCATTTCATTCTTATTTTGTTTGTTATAGTTGTTTTGTACACTTTTCAGAGTTATTTGCAATTTTTATTTATTGATATTATAATGTGCTATATGTTTTTCATTGGACTCCGATACCCAGAGTTTGGGTTGTGAGTAAATAAACTTTCAACTTTCAACTTTCAACTTTGTCATCTACGCGCACACGTCTAAAGTAAATTATATTCCACATACTAAGAATCTTGCTATAGGATTGGTCAAGAGCTGATCACGTGATTAAGCGTAGTTTTGCCCATCACATCACCTGAGAAGAAAATTTCGTTGATCGCTACTGGCATGACTGAGGAATCCCACAATAATGGCCTCATTGCCAGTCGCTCGCTGTCCCAGGTCTCACACGGGTAAACAATTCCCCATAGACGTGTGTTGAAATTCAAATAAAAAAAGTTCTGTAAAATAGCTGGGAGAAATGAGGTGTTTCATCTTCATTAACCTTGATAAGTGAGATATACCCTTTCATCCATCAAATTCCAAGGCTCGTTTTTCGGCTCAAACTCTGTCCAAGGGTCCGCAAAGCCAGACTACGAGTTCTTTTCACTAAAAAAAAAAATCACCTGTTTTCTGTACATGCACCCAATGAAACATAGTCCCTTCAAATTCCATGAGAAAAGCGTTCATCTTCCAGCCAAAATGCAGTTTGTAGAGGAATTCATACCCAATATCTGCAGCTATTTAGTTTTTTGCCAAACTGCATTATTAATTATTATTTTTGATAATTTTTTTCTTCATCTATTTTGGACATTCCATTTTATTCACAGGTGTGAGTCCTGCAGTACACAGCTGAGCAATGACTTGTGACTGACACGTTTGCTAGTACAGGTGTAGTACCTGTACACGTATACGTTTTATTCTTTTCGTGGTATTTTTTTTTCTGTATTACTTATGCAGTTGGCCGGTTGACATGCATACAAAATTATAATGACCTTGAAAGCCATGGAAACCAAAGCTGAAGTACTTGCCAATAACTGAGTAGGATCCACACAGGTGGGCTCGTAATCCCCCCCCCCGACCAGCAACACAAAACAAAACACAAACACAAACAAAATAATGTATATTGGTGGATGTCGAGGACAAGAAGTGGAATTACCGAAATACGTTAGACAGCATAAAAATAAATACATCAATATAAACCTAAATTAAAGATATAGATCCAAAATGTATAATTTCTACGAATAGACGGGTCCGGGCCTGAGAATATCTTGCCGCCCCCTTTAAGAAATTCATTTAAAAGGAATCACCTTATACACAAGCCATGCCAAGACGCAAGAAAAACACGTAAGAGAGTACATTCTGCCATAAAAAGATATCTGTTTGACATATGAATAAGGTGTCTGATTATTAAAGAGACTGTTACAATCGATTACCGTCCATAAAACCTTGTAATTACCGATCGTACGCAAATGCATCACACTGGTGGACTGTTTTCAGGGCAGATTTGACCTTTCCATTCGTTTGTTGGTTTGTTTGCTTGATTTCTTATCCGCAAATTCTGTGAAACCCTCGACATTTCTCATCAGAACTCAGTTTATTGAGAATTGCTGAAGCAAGCGAAGGTATGCTGTGGACATATGGTCACACTACTCAATAAAATTCAATCAAATCAAATTTGCTGAGCTGGACACATTAATCTGTTAATAGTAAACGATGCATATGAACATAGAGTGATGTGATTGTATAGCCCCATGCCGTAATATATGTGACGCAGGTAAACTAAATCAAGGAGTTATCAGTCTGAAAACTCCTTGACTAAACGCACACTAATTTTCCTTGCTGAATGTTTCCGCGAGAGCAATGGTTTTCCTCGGGTTTTCCCCGGCTGTGGTTTTCCCCACTCCTCTCTACTCCACCCTCTCCAGCAGATCAGGTATCAGACTCTGCCCTCCTCGCACAAAGTGTGCTAGTTCCTTTTTGTCCCGGATTCCATTCACACATATAATGCTAGAGTAATTAGATAAGTTTTTTAATGATTAGTTTTGTTGTATTTATGTTATATTCACATTATGTCTTTTTAGTAATTTGAATTTGCATTGGTATATGTAATATTAGTAGTAGTTGTTTCTTTTTTTTGGGGGGGGGAGAAAGATAATAAGTGCTGGATTTATAGTGTTGTTTGGGATATAAAAATAATTTAACTATTTTTTTATTGGGTTGAATTATCATTATGAAATTATATCATGATATGGTGTTTTATCAAAAGATGTTAGATAAGTTTTGATGATTGGTGATGTTAGATAAGGTTAAAGTTATGAGGTTAATGAAAATTATATATTGGAAATATATAGTTACAAACTGGGATATGTAGGTGAGATATTGTTTGGTGTATAATGATGATGAAGGAAATGATATTAATGAATGCATTTATGAGTTGAATAATTGTATAAAAGTAATATAATTATGATAGATTTTGTATAGTAAATGTCGGGTTAATGTATGTTGCTATGGTGTATGTATATGTTATTCATGGCCGGCGGAACGGGGGGCAGGGGGGGCTCGGGCCCCCTCCCCACTTTCTTTCTTTTTTTTTTGTATTTGAAGTCAGCTGAAGAAACCCGGAAGTGGAAGGAGAAAGAAGAGCTGAAGACCATTTTTTTTTTTTTTTTTTTTGCTTGTCAATATGGCTCATGAAACCCGGAAGTGGGCCCCGCACTTTTTATGTCTGTGGTGTACCTGTGATGTTTGTTTTGTTGAGATATCCAATGTATACAGAGAATTTCCAGAGTGGACAATAACGTCATTATTTTTTTTTTTAAATTCCTGCCTATGGAACGCAATGGGAGGGAGCTTGTGAATGAAATGCTTCGATCGCTACTATAGGCTGTTGGAAAAGAAACATCCATAAATAGGTTATTGCAATCTTTATTACAGAAACGGTTTATTATACAACGTATGAGAGAATTCAGACACATAAAAACGTCACATATCCAAACGTCGTATAACCATGCATTAGTCGTATATCCATCACGTTCATACAAGAACACTACAGTCTGAAAGGGGGAGAGATAGAATGGCCATTTGTTACATAGTACAATAATACGTTTGATATACCTGTATCCCTGATATTTACTAAACTGTTGTTGTTTTTTGTCCCTGCCTTTATAAAAAAAAATAAACACTTTCTTTAGGGTAGATTAATCACGTTCAAGAACTTTAAACCACTTACAATTGGTACTTAATTCCATATGTTTGGGCACGAGTAGAATTATTTAAAAATACGTCTTTGTGGGCATATTGTTATACTCAGGTACATTCCTGCAGGTACTGTGCTGAACCAATTAAATAACGACCAGAAGACATCTAAAACGTTTTCTTTCCTGCAGTTCTAGTTTATTATCTCTGTGTCAATATCCAATTACAAACTCGTTGCGTTATGTTGCTGTACAATGTCATTTCGCGCAATGCACTCGAATACACACTCAACTGCGACAAAAAATGGCACATTCCACGGTGTCATTTAGAAAGTATTTGTGAATTAGATATCACTTTCATCATCATTATTATATTGTACGTTGGTGTTAAATCTACAAAATAAATGCTTTTATAACATGTTTAACATGTCTTGGACATGACATAGGTGACGAACAACGTGATGAAACGGGTGTTTATCGAATCACCTTCGCCAGTTCTAGAAGAACTAGCAATGTGCATATTATTATTTGTAATGTTTTATAGTTTCATTGTTACTATAATGTCATTCATTACTGTAATGGAAAAATAAATCAAATAAAATCAAATCAAAATCAATGAACGCAACACATACCATAATGCATCACGGATATCATCCCTGTTGTCACGCTCAGATGTTTCATGGCACTGGCAAAAAACTTCAAACTGTTTTCACCTGTCTTTAAAATGTAATCAAACTATTCTATTTTACACTGTCTTGTATATAATGGCAGTATAGATATTCAGGTGTTGCATTCGTTATTGCTTCCAATGTTTGTACCATTACACTCCTTAGCACCTACTTTAAAAAAAAAAAAAAAAACTTTATACTTTATAAAAAACATGGCACGTAGATATTCAAGTGATGCATTCGCTCTGTTGCACAGCAGCACATATCGATTATTTTCCATACGACAATGTAGGCCTACATATAGGAGGATCAATAATGCGTATTTATTTCGAACGCAGTCACATGCCTGTGCACATTTCGATCGCAAAACGCGTGTTGTAGTTCACACTGTATGTTTTTCACATCATTGTTAATGTATGATAGCTGACAAGGAAACATGCCCAGGTAAAATAACCTACTGATTATGATTACACTCGTACAATAATTATAACACAAAACAACTCAGAATAATAAAAAATACACAACAAAGATACTGCATAGACTGTATCAATATTCCCGTATTTTGATCTATAATATAGATAATCTGCTCCTCACTCTTAATGAACGTAACCTTTGCATAAATACACGCAGTTCAAAACGGGGATTATAGGCACTTTTCTATAGAGTTACATATTAACCATCACATCGTTAAGCGCAAAACATGTTTACAATGTACAGTTCTCTCCAACTCTTCGAAATACATGATAACATCTATGGTATTTCACGAATAGCTCTGAATAAACTGCCATCGATATCTGAAATCTATGGCTACTACCTTGTGTATTGCTTCTTGTGAATAACCATTTTCCTGGAAACTGTCATATTTCTCCAGCCCTTACAGTGCACGTTATACTTGTAGCTCACACCCATTTATTACCAACAGAAAAACACATAATGCAGGTTTTCATTTTCTTTTCTTTTTTTTCAAATCATCAAAGTTTTGAAGCCGTGCCAATATCAATCCTAAGTTTGTATTTTTGTGTACGTACTGCGTAAGACAAAGTATGCCAATGTGCAGTATCCCAATGTGCAATTACTACTGAATAAGTGTACATCAACTATAATGCAGTATTATGTCATTGTGATATTGCACTTCACATCCCTATGGAGTTAAATGTCATGCTTTTCCAGTGATTTTTTTTTTTTGCTTGTTATTTTCGCTTTCACAATGTAAAAGAAGTTCAGCAGTATTACGACAAAGCAAATGGATGATAATGATCTACATCGAATGATAATTTTCCAGACGCCAAGCATGAGTTCTTGGAGAAATATTTCTGAATTTCGTGCGAGACATAGTCTTCTCGTGGGTATACAAATATATTCTCTTTACGTTCTTTTTCTTCATATTACATGCTTTAACAATAATGACATACACGTCATGTATAAAATTTTACGTATTTCAAATATCCTGTAACTGAAATGAGGAACACATTTTCCCCTTACAGTTGAAGTATAAAGTGACATGGCGTAATAACAGTATAAAGAACTACTTTATATAAGCACAAACACTCGTTATTCATACATGCACGGGGCCTTTGTCATTGATCATGAAAACTCAATACAATTAATTATTGGAAAAATCTGAGAATGGAATGAGCACATCATTTATAATCCGCTCAACACCAATTCAAAAGCTAACATATATTAGGAGTCTACCAGGTTGTTTCTGTCCAATAAATGTAACATGTTGTTAGGCAACCTACTGGCTGATTATGCTCGTGTCTAATTTTCCAGTTACACAGATATTTTACGTCATAATATACAACTGCCAGACTGCAGATACCAGTCACTAAAATGCATTGCGTAGTCTTCAGGGTCTTGTTTAATGTACCATTACGACAGCAACGCATAGACGTGTCTACACTTCATTCATAAAGATAACAGCACATACTTTACAGAAATCAGATGAAGGCGTACAGATTTGCATGATATACTGTATTATAAGCTGATGTGTTTAATCATGCAGTCTTACCGTATAAGCATCATCAGTTTGTACAAAAATCTTAAATGTGGAGAAATGAAGCTTGATAAAATCAATGAGTGCATGAGAAAACTGTGCTAAGAAATGGAAAAAGAGTGACAGAGAATGACCCAAGGACCATTTTGTGTGTGCCTCCTTGTGAGCGTTGTTATAGTATAGGCAAATTTTTCAGGGCTGGAAGTCTTAACATTTTTTAAAGGCGTTGAAGGCTAAATTCTGTATCATGCATATTCATGCATGGCATGCGTGTAACCTGTACTGTCACCATAACAACTCTACACAGATATCTTACGCGTCTCGATACACACCTTAATCACAATCATCATAATGTTCATCATTTGTAAACAAACTTCTTAATACCCAACAAATTAAACTGACACGTAATAGCAAAACACAAAATTACGACAGATATAGTCCAATAAGACGTTTAGTGACGACAAAATCCGCGCATAGAGCAGCATTGAAACAAATGAATATAATCAACTACTGATGTCCATTTTATTTTGCAGATACGACATGAGAAATTCTTTCAAACGGGAGCAGTGAAAGAAAAACGTGGTCTTGATAATGTCATCAGAGAATCACTATCTCAGTATTTTTCGTTTACTTTGCTGAAGTTATAACATATATATACATGTATAATGTATACATATATGTGTATATATATATATATATATATATATATATTCAATTCAGCTAAATTTTACTTTATTGCCACCAACCAAAATGTCATACATACAAGTTTACATTATTTTTGTCAACTTAAATTCAGGGATCTTGATGAGCAATTAAAAAAAAAGAGTATGAATTTATACATATACTTGTAAGAAATGTGGCGTATGTGGCCGGAAAAAGACATACACACACACGTTCTTGGTCTCTTTTTTTCCCTTGTTCTTGAATCGTTGAACCTTATTCTACTAAATAATAGGGAAAACTATCAATGTTCATTCAAAATACCAGCACAATAACTCTTGTTTGTATTCCATTGACATTAATTATCCGGGACCTCCTAAAGAACTTTGTAATTTCCCATGTTTATAATATAGGACGTTTAGGGCAGTCTATACGCTCTGTACTTGTCGGGTCGCGTCGGGTCGCGTCGGGTCTGTAACGGTCTCCTTCTTGTCATTCGGCGGCACCCGACTCTCCGATAAAAAACCCGTCTACCTATGTAACTCTTTGTATCAGACATGTCTGGAATATTCAAGGAGGCTTGTCAGTGCTTGTTCACATGTTGGTCCTAGATTTCCTAGAATTAGTCGCACTTGATTGAGTCTTGTTCGTAAAAGAACAGTTGCTATCACTGGGAGAGCTCTGCTTTGCTTTGTGATTAGTATCTCTAACATTTCCGTCAGTCTGCTTGTTTGTCTTCTTCTAGTTGCACTCGTTTTCCCCTTTGCATGGTCCCGTGAACTGTGCGTCCATCATTAAATTACATCTACGCTTCTTGACGTCAAGTTGGTCGGATTTTGTAGTGGGATCTCCTCCATCAAGTTTAGGTGATACTGGTTTGGCAGTATGAGATTTCTGTGCTGACACTCGTGTTTAATTGCTCTCGATCAGAAGCTAATTCAGACTATCTTCGTACAATTTCATCTGCGTTCTACTCTCTCTTCTGAAGTTTGTGTCTTTCCGTCCTGCATAGCGGTACCTGTGTGAGAACTCTTTGGTGCGTCCGCATTTAATGTCCTTACCTTCGGTTTAACTGTAATTTCTTGCGATTCCACATTAGGTTCTCCACTTTGGAGTAATTGTCCTTGGCGATTGCTGGCTCCTTTATATCCTTTACCAGGCCGAGTCTCTGGTTTTGTCTCGTTTGGTGCGTGTTCCTCCTTGCCAAGTCGTGGATCCGCGGGGCGATCACTGGACTCTGACGATCCGAGGCTTTACGCACTGCTTTTGCCTTTTGATGCTCTTGATCGGTTTCTGGTCGTGTCTCGTGGTTTATCTAAGGTTTCCTTTTCAGTTGGATCCTGCACGTTTAGACCTATTCCTTTCGGACAGCCACGTGGGCTCTGTTTCCTTCCACTCGGTCTGCGTTTTTTGACGCCAAGTTGTCCTACGTCTGGTTTTGAACCAGGCCCTTTTCCACTAAACTCGGGCTGGGCTGGTTTCGCAGTGTGAGGTTGATCTGTTGAATGCGATTTTTTATCTTGATGAGGAGCCCCTTTCTTCTTGTCATTTCTTTTGCGTTCTACGTTCTTCTCTGTAGCTTCTGTCCTTCCATCCTGCACATCTGTACCTCTGTGCAAACTCTCTGGTGCGACCCCATTCAATGTGTCTGCCTTTGGTTTACCACGGTTTCCTTGAGATTCTCTCCTAGGTTCTTCATTTTTAAGGTGTTGTCCTTGGGGATTGCTGGTTCCTTTACCAGGCTGAGTCCCTGGTTTTGTCTCGTTTTGTGTGTGTTCCTCCTTGCCAAGTCGGCATGCGTCCTTGGGGCTATCACTTGACTTTGACGATCCTTGCCTGTTTCTTCCACTTAGTCTGCTTTTCTTGACGCCAGGCTGTCCAGCGTCTGGTCTTGGACCAGGCCCTTTTCCACTAAACTCGGGCTGGGCGGGTTTCGCAGTGTGAGGTTTCTCTGTTGAATGCGGTGTTTGATCTCGATGAGGAGCCGCTTTCTTCTTACCATTTCTTTTGCGTTCTACGTTCTTTTCTGTAGCTTCTGTCTTTCCATCATGCACATCTGTACCTCCGTGCGAACTCTTTGGTGCGACCCCATTAACTGTGTCCTCCTTTGGTTTACCAAGGTTTCCTTGAGATTCTCTCCTAGGTTCTCCATTTTTAAGGTGTTGTCCTTGGGGATTGCTGGTTCCTTTACCAGGCTGAGTCCGTGGTTTCGTCTCGTTTGGAGTGTGTTCCTCTTTGCCAAATCGGCATGGGTCCCCGGGGCAATCACTTGACTTAGACGATTCTTGCCTTTGCGCACTGCTTTTGCCTTTTGAGGCTCTTGATTGCCTTCTTTTCGCGAAAGGTGGTTTATCTGGCGTTTCCTTTCCAATAGTCTCGCGTTGGACATCATCGCGTCTTTCATTATAGTCACGTCTTGGAATCGTTCCCGCCTTTCCTTGGTCAGGGCTCTTCGTCTTGAGAGAAGCGTCAGTGTGAGGTTGATCCCCAGTGGGATCCTGCACGTTTAGATCTATTCCTTTCGTACAGCCACGTGGTTTCCTTCCACTCAGTCTGCGTTTTTGGACGTCAAGTTGTAAGGCGTCTGGATTTGGAGCAGGCCCTTTTCCACTAAACTCGGGCTGGGCTGGTTTAGCAGTGTGAAATTTCTCTGTTGAATGCTGTGTTTGATCTCGATGATGAGCTCCTTTCTCCTCACCATTTCGTTTGCGTTCCATTGTCCTTTCTGTAGATTCTGTCTTTCCATCCTGCACATCTGTGCCTCCGTGCGAACTCTCTGGTGCGACCCCATTCAATGTGTCCTCCTTTGGTTTAACACGGTTTTCTTGAGATTCCATCCTTGTTTCTCCACTTTTAAGGTGTTGTCCTTGGGGATTGCTGGTTCCTTTTCCCGGATGAGTTCGTGGTTTCGTCTCGTTTCCTGGCTGCTCCTCCTCACCGAGTCGTGGGTCATTGGGGCAAGCACTTGACTTAGTCGATCCTCGCCTTTGCGCACTGCTTTTGCCTTTTGAGGCTCTTGATCGTTTTCCCTTCGCCAAAGCTGGTTTATCTGGGTTTTCTTTTCCCATGGCCTTGTTTTCACCATCGTCACGTCCTTTTTCATTATCACATCTTGGGATTGGTTCCACATTGTTTTGCTTCGCGTTTGATGTCTTGCAGGAGGCGTCCGTGTTAGGCTGATGCCCAGTGGAATCCTGCACATTCAGAAAGATTGAGAGATCTTGGTCTAGTCCAAGGTAGCAATCGCTGACAAGATGAAGGGAGTTGACCATGATACCTACGAACAAATAGAACGGACAATAAGTCATTACGATACAATGAAAAAGTCTCCTGACTTCCAAGCGGAGGTCAGTTAGAATCCTGCTCAAATGAAGAGAAGTAAAACACTGAAAAGGCTACGCCGTGGATAAATAGGAACATGTTATCGTTACTTGTCATTGAAGGTATTTGCCATCACAAAATGTATAGTCTTTACATTTTATCAACACAAATGAAACATAGAGAAATGAAATCTGAAATAAGTTCGAAAGAAAATTGTCATACTGAAGAACAGGAGACCTAGCTGGTCGGTCTTGCGCTCATCTGATTTGAATCGCAAATTCACCTTTTACGTAATTATTTTTCAGACTATCTAGGGGAAGGACATACAAACACAGGGAGGGGGCTTAGGGGATCGAGCTCACGGGGCATTTTGTCCATTTGTATGTATTCCATATTTTACTGACCATAATGATAATGATAATGATAATAATAACAATAATAATAACATCAAGGTCTTATTTATACAGGGTAGCCTCTTCAGTGTTGCCACTTCTCTACCAGAGGGCCCTGACATTATTATTACCCTATCGTTGCCAGGTACCCATTTATACACCTGGGTGGCGAGGGACGTAGTGGGTAAAAACATCTTGTCCACGGACGTAAGCAAAGGACGGGAATCGTACTTGGGTCCTCCGATTGGGAGTCGGGAGTCTTATCCACTATGCAACAGCGCCCCACATAATACCTGCTAATGCTGCAGAAATTCAATCATGCGTTTTCAAAAAGACGATAAAATGCGAACAATTTCGGTCCCCCTTCTGCCATAAAATTGAAAGTACAGTCACTGTGGTACATTGCATTTTCTGAAAGCACTTATTTTTTTGGAAAAAGATTTCGTTCTCAAAATCTCTGTCTTTAGATATTCTCTGTTCCTCTTTTACCATGGTCATCAAAATTATTCGACAAAACTATAATAAATTGGATTCTTTTTCGTTCAGTGAATAAAATTCTCATCCCAGGTCAATTTGGCTTTGGAAAACATTAGTTTCTATACCAATTTCACACAAGCTGAACCACTGTAAAAGAATGCATCTCTCTTTCTCTGTCAAGCAATTATATCAATATGTAACAAACTCAGTATTTCACTTTTTATTTATATTGAGTGATTATATGTTATTCTATATTCCACCCTAAACTTAATAATAAAAACGAGATTTCGAAATGCACTATGAGAGTCAAGTGCCCTTGTCCCTGTCCCTAGCCTCTCATGCACCTCTTGCAGTATTAGAAAGTTAAGTAAGATTATAGACTTTTTTTTCCAGGGTTTCCATTGATGACAAGATTGTGTAACTTGTGTTATATCAATATGTATCAAGAGTTCAAGAGGAAGCCCTAGTTCCGTATTTTCTATAACTCTTTTCTTTATAAAATTGTGTTGATATGAAAACGTTGCAGATGAAAAGTGAAAAAATGGGGATTGTAAGCCCTCAGTTGGTCTCAAGTGGAGCATGATATCCATTCAGCTGTCCCATTGTCCAACCATACATGGAAGAGGCAAATCATAATTGTTATCGTCGCAGATCTAATACTCATTTATGTCTTTAGCAACCCCTGTTGATATAACTAGTTTATGTCTTTAGCAACCCCTGTTGATACAACTCGTTTTGGTATTTACGTCGGACAATAAATCACGCACGAATGAGGAGTTTTTGGTTTTTTTATCACAGTGATATCATTCATAGCTTGCAAACTAACAGGGCATGATGCAAATATTTAAAGATGTGCTTTTTCACTTGTTGGGGGACAATCTGTCTCAAAATATCCTTCGGTACCTGTATTTTAACTGTCTCTTTGTCTTTATATATATATATATATATATATATATATATATCCGATGCACCGCATAAACATGTTATTCTAAATAGGATGGAGAATGACTAGATGTTTCATGAAAACGAACCTGTTTTAGATGGGGTCCTAAAATTGAGGCTACCCATTTTCTTGCCGCTGGTCATGCCCACTTTCCGTGACGCCAGGAGTTGATTGGTGGTAACGTCTCTCAGCATCACCCGCCAACCGACATTTCTTCTTTTTGGATAGTGGGGAGCATAAACTGTGTTCTGGACAGTGATTCGTTTGACATGTTAGAGGGGAAAACACAGAAAAAGTATATTAGGATGAATACAAAGAATGAAGGTAACAGAATGTAGGAATTCTGCCTGCTTAACACATGTACTCATACACACGCACAGACAAGTGCAAATAGAACAAGTAAGAGTAGTTCGCCGGTTTTGATTTACAATCAGACAATCAGTGATGTGGCGGTGATTGGTGTTTTACATGGATCGGGGGTTTATAAAATAAGAGTACCACGACAACAACAAGGGAAAATATCTGAAGTAAGCTGATTACTAGTATTCTCATCAGAGGACAAACTGTGAATAGTCTTATTACAGTGGACTCCCGTTATAACGAAGTCCTCGGGAGAGGCAGTTTCGTTATAACTGAAAAAAAATCGGATAATGTTGCGGTCTGAATTTTTACTTCGTTGTAACCGGAATTTCGTTATAACCGTGCTCGTTATAACGGGAGTGCACTGTATAGCACAATAGCGACAGCTTTTCGTGTAATTACTTCAAACTTGCCCCTTCGTGTTCAGGTAAAATGTCTGAATACACTGGTAATAATGTGTTACGCGTCGACCGTTGACAACCATTGTGTTATATACTTCCTTTTTTTTTAGAAAGTCTCTATCGGTATTCATCCTTGGTTTTTGTGCTTTATTTTGTTTTGCTTTGTTTTTCTGTAGGCACTTGGCAAAATAAAAACCAATAAGAATATTGCTTGCGCGGTTGTAGAGCGGTCCAACAGAATATTGATTTACACGAGTGTTTATACAGGAACAAGAAAACTTTTCAACTCACGATTCCCTCCTGATGCTCTGTAGTTAGGATCACGTCCAACCTGTAGTCCTGATTTGGCAACACACTGGCACGATACTGCACCTCTTTCTCGTCGTCTTGGGACTCTTAGGGTGGGAAGGCAAACGGGAACAACAGAGTAGATCAGGTAAGATTATGCACCTTCTTTTTTTTAAGTTATCATAAATCATCCCTTGATTATCAACCCTCTGGGTGCCACATTAATTCCTTGTGCATAAGTATTTGCGTGAAATTTATGCACATTTGACTCATTGCCACAAAAAGGATTGAAGAAACCATTACAATGGAGGTGGAAATGAGCATTTGAATATGAAAATCGCTTCACTTGTATACATTTGCTGAATACATTATAGCTCCATTATTTCACACGAAAAAAACCCCCAAAACCAATAGAATGCTATTTCCAATACTGTTCCTGTTGCTCTCTGTCAAGCTTAACATTCCTCCCCCCTCTCTCTCTCTTTCTATTTGATACTTTGTAGCCTCACTAGAGATCATTTAAATGCCACTTTTTCACGACTCATTACGACTCTATTTCATAAAAGATGTTATGAAAGCATCTCTTTCCAGAACAGCCACTTCCCACAGCAACAGCCAATTGGGAGGCAGGGCTTAGAAAGCGCTTTTTTATTTCCCGCATAAAGAAAACACCATAAATATTTGTTCCTTTTATCCTCCCCTGTTTCATTCATCAAGATCAGCAATTCATAAATACCAAAACATCCATATTTCATTTATTTCATTCCTTCTTTCTTTTTCGTCAAACATAACACGAAATGAATCAGAAGATATAACATAGGCATGTATTCGACTTTACATGGTATATAATGTTTAACAAATATGAAATTATACATGCATATCGGCAAAATACAAAGTTATGTTTGGAGGGGAAAAAAAAGAAAGAAAGAACTGAGAGGTTCACTGAAAAGCATGCTTGTAAATTGTGAACCACTCAAAGGATTCTTATGAATACATTGAACTTTTTTTTTTACAAAGACAGGAGAGAACAAGACAGGACAGAACAAGACAGTAGAAACACAACGACTTTACATGACTTTACAGTAGGGTATACCATGACAGTAATAAAACACAAAAGAACAATGGAAAATAAGGAGAGAAAGAAAAAGGAAGTGAAAGGAAAAGCCAACACGCTGAACATCGGGATCAGAAGATGGAATTGAGGTGCTGTACATCTGGATCAGAAGAGGGAATTGAGGTGTTTCAGCTCGATCAGCCGAACAAAGTTTATACAAATAAGATAAAATGAAATCAATGATTGACGATGAACCCTTAGGCTGTAAAGACCAGCTAGGTAATGAATCATATATAGCTTAATATGAGTTCAACAAAAAAAAATTTAACTTACGCTTAAACGAATTCAAGGATAAAGAATTTTTTATATCACAACTTAAAGAATTCCAAAATCTAGGGCCACTGTATATAAATGTATTTTGAGCCAATAACGTTCTCAGAAGGGGTAAATGAAACTCATTTGATCGCCTGGTGGGATAATTATGAAAAGATTGATTTCGTGGAAACATTGAATCAAAAATGCTAGGAAGTGCATTTGTGTTATAATTAAACATAAACTGACCCAGCTGAAAGAAAAACAAATCTTTGATTTTTAAAATCTTATATCTAACAAATAATGGATCTGCATGGGAACATGGAGAAACGCCACAAATAATACGAAGTGCCTTTTTTTGTAATAACAATAATCTATCTAATAAAGTTTGATGGGCACTACCCCATGCTAAAATTCCATAATTTAAATAAGGTAATATCAATGAAAAATACAACGTCAGCGAAGAAGACAACGGGATATGAGATTTAAGTCTATTAATAATACCAATATTACGCGAAATTATTTTACTAATATTAATAATATGAGGCTTCCACGAAAGTTTATCGTCTACTGTAATACCGAGAAACTTTGTATGTGATACACGCTCTAAATGAACGTCATCAAAGATGATATCTGTGCGTAAAACTTCTATAGACTTACTGAATAACATGTAGTTAGTTTTCTGAAGATTCAGTGATAATTTATTGGCTCTTATCCATTGAGTCACTTTTTTTAATTCAGAATTAACAGAATCGACAAGAGTGATTGGATTTTGGTGGGAGAAGAAAATATTTGAATCATCGGCAAAAAGTATAAAAGAAAGTATATCGGATGATCTACAAAAATCATTTATGTAAATGATGAAAAGTAAAGGTCCTAATATACTTCTCTGAGGGACGCCACATTTAATAACTTCAAGACTAGAGCTGTGCTCGTTCAAAGATACATATTGTTTTCGGTTTTGCAGGTAACTCCTGAACCACTCCAAGGCCTTCCCTTGTATACCATAATGAGACAATTTATGAAGTAAAATTTCGTGATTAATTGTGTCGAAGGCCTTGGAGAAGTCCAGGAAGATACCAACAAGATGAGAATGGTCATCTATAGTATGTGCGGCGTTATCAATAAACTTCAAAAGAGCATGAATGGTGCTGTGTTTCTGACGAAACCCAAATTGAGAATTCGTAAAAACATTATAATAATTGAGAAATTTAATCGTTCTTGTAAATATCAATTTTTCCAAAACCTTAGATAGGGATGAAAGTAGAGAAATAGGTCTATAATTACTTATATCAAAACTGTCTCCTTTTTTGAATAAAGGACACACCTTAGCAATTTTCATACAATCAGGAAAAACACCATGTAATATGGATTTATTGAAAATATGAGAAAGTGGGTCAGCAATAGAAAATATAATTCCCTTTATAATAAAATTACTTATATCATCATAACCGGCACTTCGTTTATCATTCATTGCAGTAACAATGTCTATTATTTCATATTTCGTAGTTGGAGCTAAGAAAATAGAACTGGGATTGGATTGACCTAAAAATTTTGCAAAATGCGTATCGGACTGCGGTACTTCTTTTGCCAGATTCTCTCCAATCATTGAAAAATAAAAATTAAAAATATTTGCTATATTACCAGGATCTTCTACAATTTTATCATCAAATCTTATTTTTGTAATATTCAATTTCTTTTTTGATATATTCATGGCCTGCTTTAATATCTTCCATGTATTCTTCACATCATGTTTATATTTTTCTATCTGAATGGTATAATATTTCCGCTTTTCAGATCGTATGACCTTAATCAAAATATTCTTATATGATGTATATTTATTTTTTGACTCCTCAGTTTTTTTTTCATTTTGAATTTATAATACAACCTACTCAGTTTTTTTCATTTTGAATTTATAATACAACATATTCTTGTTTCCCCCAAATTTTAATGATAACAAAACATCAATCTGTAAATCAGCTTTATAAAACCATTTTACTAACCTTTTGATTTTTTTCCCAAAAAAAAAATCTGTTTATCTCACAATACAGAAAAACATGTTGAATATCTTTCCTACAATTACAAACATTACATAAATCTCAGTCATTTATTGCCAAACAAACAGTTTCCGTTTAACCTGTAAAAGATTATTCAAGTTCTTAAAATCAGGTGGTTTAAATCTTTCATTGAAAGGGGGACTGAATAAGGTTTCTTGAAAATACTTCCTCCCAATTTAGGTTCACATTCATAATCTTGTCCCAATAAAACAAGCTTTCTGCTTCATTATCTCTGTCAAGCAGAACACATAAAAATGCTTACTTGACAACTGTCGATGGATTTTTGTTTTGCCCAATATTAATAGTTGGCATCAATAAAACATCAGACTCTCTTACATGATTCAACCACACATTCGGTAAATTCCTGATTTTAATCTGAGATAATCAAAGAAAACAAACCACTTCTTTGTTATTCTTTATCATTTCCATCAACTCTTCTGCTAACACCAGATATATAGGTTCACGCGCTATATTGTTGATACGCATTAACAAGAAGAAATGTGTGCCCTGTATATACATTGCATATATAAAGAAAGTGCATAACTAAATCACATAATCCTGAAATGCAGCATGCCCCTGCCATATTTTGTACAAGTAACACAGAAATTTGATTGAAATATTGAATATGCACAATACGGAAGTACCTTTGGCACATTGTGCCAAACAGGATGTGAGATTGCCTGGCAAGGTTATAACCAATTTAGGCATAATAGTGAACTTTGATAAAGGGACTGTACAGTACTGTTTGAGGCGAGGATTCAAGTTTGTGTGTGTGTGTGTGTGTGTGTAAGAGAGAGAGAGAGAGAGAGATGAGAAACCTCTTATGAAATATGAAAGAGCATGTAATTTCAAGAAGGATTCAACGTTTATTTGATGAAAATAGGCCTTGAAATGGCTTAGATATCCAAAAAAGCGATCCTTATAAAATGGACAGGCCACGACTATTATTAGGATCTATTTGTTTTACCTTGTTTTAGATATCTCAGTTATTTCAAAACCGATTTCATCAAATAAACTTTTGATTCCCCTTAGAATCGTATGCTTTTTAACATTTCTTAAAGTGGTTTCTAAATATCTCGCAAAACGTTACAAGTTGAATCCTCACCTCAGCTAGTACTGTACAGTCCCTATTCATTTACTCCCTGGTCACACATTATAAGCAGACATTGGCCGACGAGAATCAAGAATCACTGGCGACCTATCAATGAGTAATCAGCGACCCAAACCCCCAAATTCTCCCAAATTTTGAAGGGCGACAAATTTCCCATCTGCAACCTTCCGATTGCCGGGTGCCTTGCGAACGTTTGAAATAAGCCAGTTCGTAATTAGCTCATGTACACATTGGTACAAATGACCTTTCTTTTTTCTCAGTTGGTTAGGCATTTCCCTCGTTTTCAAAGCGGCATAATGCATAAGCTTGCCCGACCAAACAATTTATGGAATTCATGTTCAAACACAAGGCAATCGCCAAATTGTGTCTCGCCCATTCGTGTACAAGGAATTAATATTTTTTATAACTCCCAGAAGTTAATTGACCTGCTTATGACCTTTGACCTTGTGGTGACCTTCAACACCCTAAGGGACATTTACCATCCAAGTTTGGTCACAAACGGACAAAGGGATCAAAAGTAATGAGCCATAATCGAAACGCACCATAAAAACTTAACATTGGGCCCTAAACATTTGCTGACCCCTTTCTGTGACCTTTGACCTTGTGACGACCTTCACCTCCCCAAGGGACATCTTCCATCCGAGTTTGGTCACAAACGGACAAAGGGATCAAAAGTTATGAGCCATAAACGAAATGCGCCCTAAAACTTAACATTGGGCCCTAAAAGTTCGTTGACCCCTGTCTGTAACCTTTGACCTTGTGGTTACCTTCAATTTCCCAAGAGACATCTACCATCATCCAAGTTTGATTGCCATTGTAGCAACATGTGCTGAGTTACGTGTGATAAGAGAGTCTTGCAAGTAAACTTTAACGTATGACCTCAAATGACCTTTGACCTTATCATGTGACCTCTTACGGCACTATAACATGAAGGTACCCCAGTGCATCCATCACCCAATTTTGATTGCCATTGTAGCAACATGTGTCGAGTTACATGTGATAAGAGAATCTTGCAAGTAAACTTTAACGTATGACCTCAAATGACCTTTGACCTTATCCTGTGACCTCCAACGGCACCATAACATGAAGGTACCCCCAGTGCATCTATGACCCAAGTTAGGTTGTAATCCAAGCAACTTATGTGAAGTTATTTGTCAAAAGAGAGTCTTGCAGGTAAACTTTAACATAGAAAAGAGAGTCTTGCACATACTCTTTAATATATGACCTCAAATGACCTTTGACATCATCACATGACCTCTGACAACACCATAACATGAAGATACCCCTAGTGCTTCTATCACCCAAGTGTGGCTGCCATTGCTGTAACAGTTGCCAAGTTATGCATCATAAGAGAGTCTTGCAGGTAAACTTTAACATTTGTGACGGACGACGGACGGACGACGGACGGACGGACGACGGACGACGGACGGACGCCATTTGGATCCCTTAGTCTCGCCTTCACCTCCGGTGGGCGAGACAAAAATTTGAGCTTGCTTTAAGAACAGGTGATCAGAATACTCCACCAGTTGACAATATTTACAGGCATCCATTTCACATGTTTGTTTGGGGGTTTTTTTGTATTGAATGCAATAACAGCCTATTTCCTTTTATACTGCAAAATACCATTCTTGCTGTTAGGTGGATGTGCTGGCAAACACCATTTAGATAAGGATCATATGAATAATCATCGCATCACAGATGCTTATCTCAGTGAATTTACAAACCAAAATGCCTGTTGGTACAAATGACCTTTTTCTGCTCATGCGCAAAGTGGAATTACGAACTGGTCTATTGGATAAAAACAAACAAACAAACAAAAACCCGTGACTGTAACACGGCGACAGCTCGCAGGAAGGTCTGCAAATGGTCACCAGCTAACTGCTCGGCGATTTCGTGATGACCACTAGCGATTAGTCGCCAATTGGTTGCTGGTGTTCATTCTCCCGGGGTTCATTCTGCGCTCGGCAGCCATTTGAAGATTATACCCGAGATATAGGACTGCTAGGAAGTCTTTTCAATTTATGTAATGATGAGAGAAGTCAGCGTAGTTCTGCCATTTCTATCCACACAAGACCAGACATGCCAGATCATGGATTTAATGTTGAAAGTTAAGTTGAAAGTATGTAGTTGCAGGATTACGTTTTGCAAGGTGGATCTCTTGTTCAGTCACTCTTTGAAAATTTAGACATATTTTGCAATGTGGAGTTTTGGGTTTCGGAGTGTTAATCATTTTGTACGACCAGAAAAATAAAAAGATCATGCCTTGTTATGGACTGCGCAGCAAGCATAGTAGTGGCCAACATTTGACGCGGACACGTTATACTACAAAAGATAGTGCTGAAGTAGTAATTGTTTTATGCTGGTCGGAGACCGCGATGTACAAAGGATTACCTAGCAATCATAATTGGTCGGCAACTGGTTAGTGACAAAAGATCTTCGTATCAAGCTGTTCAGTGCCAGCTATCACCGAAGACCAATGCCGTAGATGTCGGCGACCAATCGGCAACCGCTTGATCACATTTTCACGACCAAGTAACAAACACACACACACACACACACACACACACACACACACACACACAAAACAACGGTCTCCATTCTGTCTCCAGACGCTGACAACCAACTGCCGACTTCAGAAAAAAAAAGACCTTTCAGTGTTCACAGCCTCTGACAACCAATTTCAGATGTCGTAGAATGGTCGGTATATGGCCGTCGCTTTGTGGTTGGAGCCTATATGCACCTGGATAAATGATGTTCTGCAGTTCATTCTCTCCTGTAATGTCATGCATGTTGCTGTATGTACTCACCTTGTAACATCACCGGAAAATTGGTCAGAGAACCATCGCACGAGCGAGGCCGTAGCTCCATGTCAACGTGTACTTCAGGTAGCTTCTCAAGGACGTTCCATATCTGTGTTAATTGTAGGGTGTTTGTTTTCAACAGGGGTTTAAATGGTGTGTATAGTTCTGGTCGAGGTGAGGATTTAGCATTTAACGTTTTGTAAGAAATTCAGAAACCACTCTATGGGATGTCAAAGAGCATGCAATTCTAAGGGGTATCAAAAGTTTATTTGATGAAAATCGGTTTTGAAATGGCTGAGATATCCAAAAACAAGGTGAAACAAAGAGATCCTAATAAAAGGCGTGGCCTGTCACCTTTATTATTATCACTTTTTTTGGATATCTCAGCCATTTCAAAGCCGATTTTCATCAAATAACGTTGAATACTTCTTGAAATAACATGCTCTTTCATATCATCTAAGAGGTTTCTCATTATCTCAATTAGAAATGTTTAAAACATGAATCCCCACCTCAACCAATACTGTACAGTCCCTTTAAAGCCGGAGTTGAATATTGTAATAATGATGTACATTATAAGTAGATATGATGGCAAACACACAAAACAAAAGACTTCCCTTTGCCAATGTTATATAGCTGAGATGGTGTATACATGGTGATAGGAAATGTTTTTATAGATATAAATGATTGAAGTAATCATAGTTATCAAAAAAAAAATTATTACAATTGATTACACATTCATGTTGATATACGACTTCAAATCTAAACTCTTGGTGTGCAGGCAAGATACATGTATGTCTTATCGTTACTGTCTCGATGTATCTGTGATTGCTAGTTCTATCAAACCTGTAAAGAGCATTGTCATTACAGGGGAAATCTACAGGCACTAAATCGATTGTGACTCTTTATTTTATCACCTCCTCGTGTATCTTGCATTGCGTTATTGCATTTATCTCTTTATCTGAAAATTAATATCCCAATTCCACAGATATTTTCTCTCATCGGTTACTCATCGGAAGCAAAGTTTGTTGCTTCCGGCCACCCATCGAAGTGTTTTGAATCGCAGTCTGATGGATCCGACTTGTGTTGGTCGACTATCAGGTCAGTGTCAGACATGTCGCGCGTGATCCTCATTCGACGATCTTGCTCCATCGGACCATCGCCCGACCCCGTTGACTGACACTGACCTGATAGTCGGCCAACACAAGTCGGATTCGATAGAATGCCATCCGATACACTTATTTTCGTTGATGGTCGGAAGCGAATAACTTGGCTTCCGACAAGTGGCCGATGAGAAAAAAAAATCTTTGTGGAATGGGGGTATAAGTCTTGATATTTGATTATTATTTAACATGTTTAATCAATATTAATGCTTTCCAATGTATTTTTTACTTAGTCCTTAGTAAATTTTGCACGAACTCAAACATGCGCAACTACACACAGATAGGTAGGCAGGAAGGAGTAAAATACCATCACACTCCCCCAAAATCCAGTACAACGGCTATTTAATACACGTATTGCATATTATAATTCCTACTGCTTTACCTCCTTGATCTGATTCTGGTGAAGCTTTCCGTCCAGCATGGCGTGGAGGGCGCTCTTGTCACCCCTGCACACCGAAATCAGTTCTTTCAAACTCTCGATCTCTTTGCCGAAGATTTCATCCACCAGTGTGCCACTACCGCTATCGATTAAAAGAAAATAATAGAAAAGTTGTTCCACGGAATGCAATTTTGATCTCATGACGCATGTTCATTGTGTAAAGTATTCTTATTCAATTCAATGCATTTTCATCAACAAAAAGTGATACATAATACAAAGCATGCATTAATTTGTTTATCCAATAATGAGCAATCTGAAAAAATACAAGTCATGAAAATTAGACAAAATATATTTGCGTAAAATTATATCGCGAAGACAATGCACATTTTGCACTTGGCATCACGAGACTGCGACTATGAACTTGTCTGCTAGACTAATTCCACACTGACATAAAGACAAAGGAATATGTTCTCAAATTGGCAATTGAGAATGTGACTGAGTCAATGTTCATGTGAACAATATTTGGTATATGAAGACCGCATTTACAGAAACGCGAGACAGGACGATCCATCTGACATACTTAAACATAACTATAATATATAATACCTGTGGTCTCTAAATTTAGATAATTTCGCCTCCCATTCGCAGGTAGAATATGTAATCTCCTTGAAAATATCGTCTCATGAACTGGTCCTGACGGTCCAGATCGATCCTGTTTTTGCTTTTACAAAGTTTTTGCTAAGCAATTATACCCGACAGATGATCTGAAGCAAATGCAGGACACGGGTTTCTCTTTTTTTATTTCAAATTACAACTGAAGTGTGACTACGGTAGGTCTGAATTGCTTCAAGGAAATGTGCAGAAAGAAAGTCACGAAATCAGAAGCATCACGAAAGACGGGAAAAGATAATGATAGAGGTAATTTTCACCTTTGACTTACGAACGACGAAATCAAGGTTGGCTGAACATGGGGCAAGGTGAGAAGAGAATTCTCGCTACTCCACTGGGCCTGGACGACAGCTTGAGTGAGGTACGTAACATTTATCTCTGTCTGATACCATTTCCACATGTCTGCGATTTCTACCAATACCTAGGTGAGTGAAAAGTAGACATAATTGACATATTTGTTTATATCGTATCATTATGTAAACTATTGAGTATATCAACCTCGAACCTTTAAAACGTGTCAAATATTATTATGAGCTGTTATCATCATGCAGGGTTTATTTTTTGTTTCCTTTAAGCATTCAAACTTGATTAACTTAGTGCTACAATATATTTGCGTTTACAATTTATTGGTCTCGAGGGGACCATTCTGCTTGACTCGAAGACGAGTGCAACACGCTCAAGGCCCAGTATAGTGAAGGCTCTCTCCCTATCTATACTTGTTGCAAGAAACAGAAATTTCGGCCCAGCAGCAGGCAAGCCCAAGCTCGATCGGCACTATATATTTTAACGCTAACAGCACCGTGTTGTCTCTGAAGCATAGCACTGGGGGAGACTTCGATACGGCTGCTGCGATTCGTTCGACTTTGTGGAAGACCAAGAGATGGCTTGCGCTCTCACAAAGAAGGTGACTTCAGGCAAGGTGGCAAAGTTATTCGAGTGGAAGTCGCGAAGACGTTGCCGCGACGTCTCCGACAAGTCTCCTAAGTCGCGTAGACGTCTCCGTGCCGATTCCGGTATGTCGCCATTGGGTCTCCGCAAGGACGCGGAGACTTTGTGGGGACGTTTCCGAGACCAGCTGGAGACTGGAAAAAGTCTCGGGGGGGGGGGGGGGATCGAACATGTTCGGTGCTCTCACGACTCCCTAGAAACCAGGTTAATCTCCGGGAGACGTCGCGAAGACGTCGCAGAGACGTCCCCGCGACCACTCAGTGACTAGTGAGACTAGTGACTAGTTTGTAATTCGGTTTGTACCAATTAACACCTGTACAACAGTTTCAACGAATGCGGACGTGGCGGATGCGACAGTATAATATTATGCAACAGCAACACACCCATTAATTCATTCTACTCTCGACCCCCGCTATTTGTTTTCCTCCCCACCTGCACGCCATTCCTCCTGAAAGAATTATATACTACTCGAGGAGGTAGCCTACTACATGAAACCAAGGAGCTTTTAAGATTGAAGCTCTTTGATGAAACGGTGTAGAACAGGTTATGGAAGAGTTTGGTCGTATTACTGAGTACCTTAAGAATCCTGCCAGTATATTCCAGCACATTCCTCGTGTCCGACTCGTAGTCCGTGCACGGGAGGGTCACCCGACCAATATGAGCCTGAAGAAGGAGGTTAGCCTTGGTGTGGGGACTTGTGAAGTCCGCATATGGCGCGTCGATTGGGTAACGCACCTTCCCAGACAATGTCCTCATATTGAACATTGAAGTCAATGAAAACTTCGTTAAGACGATGAAATAAATGCATGGCAATACAGGAAACAACTGTAACGTCACAAACACTCAAAACTGACGAAGGAATAGATTATTTATTTATTGAACTTGATAGAGTAAAAGATAAACTTGATGTATATGCTTTCAGAGTACTTCGATTAAACTATTGATGCATCAGGTAACAACTCCTGACGTCTTGAATATCCAGGATATCATAATTTATGATAACCATAGTGTTTGGTATTCCAGGATTACATGTCAATTATGTACTCGGGACCCTCTAACCTGCTCAACAGCATTTCAAACCTTTCTGGCGGATTGCCCTCCCCACCCCTCATCACTCTGTAATGTGAGCGCTCCACATGATAAAATAGTGAAGGAAACGGTTCAATTAAAAGCCATATAGAAGGTTGGCACATCATGAACTTAACTAAGCGGTCTTGGAATCGATAAAACAAGTCCAAGGTAAGTTTGTTGCTATTACCTGTTTATATTCTCCTCGTCATATCTCACCGGCATCACGGCGAACTCGACTGCATTCTGCACAGGAGACACGGATAAAGTTTACTTATGTCAACTGATGTCCATCTGATTCGATGTCATCATGACACTAGTTGTATACCACTAAAGGGTAGAGGTCTATATTGCAACAAATAATTATTGCGTTCTACACCACTATTAGGAAAGGTCTGTTTAGGATAGAAATTCCACATCGACCAAAAATTCGACAAATATAATGAAGTATGTTGCAAGAGGTTAACATGACGTTGTATGCGTGGGAAAAAAATGTATTATGGTCACCTCCTCATAAACACCTTTAAAATTCACTCGGGGTTTGTTCAAAAAAAAGGGGAAAGATTCTCACATGATTTAACTGATCATGATATTTTGCTCTAATCGCAAATTCTTAGCTTGGCAAGGTGGCTCGAACCTTCCAAAATTTTGACTATTAAGCCCTGAACAAATTACATTATGTGGACACTCTCATGATTATGCACGCATAAAGGCTAGCGATATAAATAGTCAGTAAATTATGTAGTACGCGCGTGTTTACTGCAATTTTCCCTACTTCCCTTTCTCTTTCGAGGGAACTTTACCGACAAGACGCTCCAGAGAAAGAGAGAGAGGGGGAGAGGAGGGGAGGAGGGGAGACAGAAGGACAGACAGACAGAGAGCAACAACCAAATTTCAATATTTACCGAGATGATGGTGAGAATGTCCTGGATGGAACTGTCTGGTTTGAGGTGATCTCTGACCATCTTGACGGTGTCGTGATGTACGTGATTCTGAGATGCAATCCGGCCGAGGGGCAGCGCAGAGACAGAGTGATCCTCATCCTGAAGAATTTAGAAAAAAGAAAGAAAAAAAAGTGTTATGGTGACATGGTTTTGCAGGGGAGATTACTCTACTTCAGTGGAACAACAGGAAGAAATATGAACCCCTGTGATGTCAGCTTAAAGGTATTGTACAGTATTGGTGGAGATGAGAAGTGGGCTTTAAATTTTTGCGAGATACCAAGAAAACACTTATGAAATAGTATAGAGCATACCATTTTAAGAGAATTCAAACTTTATTTGATGAAAATCGGGTTTGGGATGACTGAAACATCCAAAAACAAAGTAAAACAAAGCATTTGTAATAAAAAGTAGGTCCCGCACTTTTATTAGAATCGCTCTGTTTTGGATACTTCAGCCATTTCAAAACCAATTTTCACCAAATAAACATTGAATTCCTCATGGAATTACATGCTCTTTCATATTTCATAAGAGATTTCTCATTATTTCACCAAAAAAGTTAGAAACTTGCAATTAGGTCTCAACCCAAAATATGTGATTTTCGTGCAGGGCAAAAGAAGCCTAATCTATAGACAGAGTCTTGCTTTGTTATACTTGATAACAAAATTTATAAAGGTTTGTGAAATTTGATTTGACGTTTGAGTTACTTTTATACTAAACTAGGGGGGATTTTTTTTTTCTGGGAGCTTTTATGATTTTCTACTGACTAGTAAGTCTCCCTGAAGAACATATTAACGATATCATTCAACTAGGGTACCTTGTGCCTTCTGATGCATTGAGTGTTGGACAAATCCGCCAGCGTGGACTCCATCACGTCAGACAGGAATTTCTTCAAAGCTCTTTCACTTGTCCCGGGCAAGCCATAGTAGCTATATATTGTATGAAGAAATAAACACACGGACATATACAGCGTAATAGCTATACAAAAAAGAAATAAATAGATGGATATTAAAGCCACCATTTGCCATTTGCAGATAGAACGGAAAACCCACATTTAGCATTTTTGTTTAGTGCTTCAAATTAGTTCTAAAATGTGAGTTAGGGATACAAACAACCAACGCAAAAATGTTTATCAGTGTAATCAATGAATAGTATTGTTGAATATATGAAATACGAACAATAGTTTTATTGACATCTTTTCTAGAATAAGCCGTCTACTGTAAAAGGTTTATTGAGATGATTATTAGTGATATCTCTATTTTTGTTTCAATCTGTTTCTTTTTGCTTATCATATTCCTTTAGGATTTTAAAAGTAGTTCACTTGCAATATTCTTATCCTAATTGTGCTTTTTACCCACGCCGATGAAAATCGGCAGGGGGTTATGTAAAGGGTTCCGTATGTTTGTTTGTTTGTTTGTTTGTTTGGTTTTTTTTGTTTTTTTGTTTGTTTGTTTGTTTGTTTGTTTGTTTGTTTGTTTGTTTGTGTACAAGATAACAAGAGAACGGGTAAACGGATTTGCACGAAATGTTCAGGGAATGTTTGGATAATGACAGGAAAGAATCGATTAGATTTTGGTGATAATCGGTTGACCCTTGCAAATTCTGTGTGACCTTGAAGTTTTGACCCCATGGTATAGTGACCATTCCGAAAATTTCCCGTTTCTCACTTTGCGATTTTCCGCTACCATACGAAGACATAAACTCCCCAACGATCCGACTTCGCTGCTCAAATGTTCGTAAGAATTCCGAAATTTACGTTTAGGCCTATTTGAGGGACTATGTCCTTCTAGATTTCTGAAAGTTCGTTCTCCGTCATCACAAACTGGCCCGTATTTTGATGATTTTTCAAATTAACATTGATTGTTTTTTTCGTTGGAGGAGCATTTTGCTCGGTCGCAGTCACACTGCACGATATGCGTGCTCAATGTCAATGCGTGTGCAAGGCCGCTGAAAATGCATCGCGCTCTACACTGTTGGTGCAAAATTGCACCGGGGACGTTGCGGCGCTCGTTGGTGGCCGAATACTGGTGCAGTAGATATTTGCATTCAACCCTTGCATTGAATAATTCCCGTAGACACTAATCATAGGGGTAATTGCCTAGGGGGTACGTAAATTTTGTTTTTCTTTTTTGCTTTTGTGGATACCATCAAAGATCGTACACTCATACGACCTTTGATATTTGATGATTTTTCAAATTAACATTGATTGTTTTTTTCGCTGGAGGAGCATTTTGCTCGGTCGCAGTCACACTGCACGATATGCGTGCTCAATGTCAATGCGTGTGCAAGGCCGCTGAAAATGCATCGCGCTCTACACTGTTGGTGCAAAATTGCACCGGGGACGTTGCGGCGCTCGTTGGTGGCCGAATACTGGTGCAGTAGACATTTGCATTCAACCCTTGCATTGAATAATTCCCGTAGACACTAATCATAGGGGTAATTGCCTAGGGGGTACGTAAATTTTGTTTTTCTTTTTTTGCTTTTGTGGATACCATCAAAGATCGTACACTCATACGACCTTTGATATCATCACACTCTCGGCTTTAATCAAAATATCCCGCAAGAAAACGGATATTTCTCGATTTTTAGCGCTTTTTCCGCGACCCGTCGCGTAGACAATACTCTTAAAACTGGACTTAATTCGCGCGCGCTTGGAAAAGTTCCGATTCTGCACTTTTGACGGTGGAATTTGGGATTTTCGATGGATTTTTGGAGGAGACTTAAGGACTTTCCTGTACGTGAATGAGTGTTAATACCGTATGTGTAATTATGTGATTTGCGTGTGATGTGACTGTAGAACCAAAGATCGTACACTTCAGTGTACGATCTTTGGTAGAACTCACTGGCTGGTGATAAAGCACACTGGCAATTAAGTGGCCGAATTCTGGTAGATGACCGAATGCACATTATGTTTACCCCGACTTTGTACTTAGGCGTGGGTCTGCCGCCTTTGACGGCCCCTCTCTAGTTATGCAATGGTCTTATATGCTAACAACATTTGGTGTTTATACGATGTTCATTGTTACCGTTTTTACGACCGAAACGTATCATTGTGTAAGGTCTCTGTTGTAAATCAGGCCCCTCGGTCCTAAATCAGACTACCCTGTGAATTTTTAAAGAAGACCGAATAAATGATAAATGAATAAAATTATGATATCAAAGAAGGTGTCCTTATCCTGACATTCCCAATAACCATTCTGGCTCGCAAAAATCTTCTATTAGCCTGAACTAAGTCACTGTAAGTACAGTAAATTAATTTTTACAGTTTTTTGACCACGTTATACTACATACTCCACACGCTACAATGATCGTCGCTGATGAGAAATCAGTAAGGAGCAATTATGTGTAACGGTTTTGTGTTGCTAAAATCGGATCCTTCATGTAAACTATTACCTTGGGTTTGCTGTCAGTCTCGTGTAGAAGAAAGTCGTCTTCAATAAGTTCTCGAAATCTTGCTCGGTCTTGATATTGTCCAACACAACTTCTGCGTTCACATACTCAGGTAATGTGCTATCTGGCCTGCAATACATCAGAGATTATGGGAAAGATGAATACACAGATAACATGAATCGCATTAATATCATCAGAAGTACAAAACACTAAATACAGGGGCGTGTTTGATGAAACTTTTTGTCAGTGATTTACACCGACAACTGTTAAAAGCTACTGAAATCCTTGCTTCTGATTGGCTGATAGCAAATTTGTCGGTGAAAACCTCCGACGAACTCGTTGATGAAACGCCCCCCTGGTCACTCATGACTCCTAGCGTTTCTGACTGCCTATAGGACTAATAGAGGTGTTAGTATTCAATATTTTGAATTTTGCAAAATATCCCAAAATGTCATCATAACGTATACTTATCCCCCGGCCGCCTTTGACAACAGGACAAAAATAATGTATGTAAAATAGCACATAATTTTTTTTTCCTTGATATTTCTTGATTTCATTCAAATCATTCATAAATCAACCCAATCTGGCTGTAACATGAACAAAAACGGTACAAATGCAACTCAAAACACAAACAAATCCATTTGTCAATTTATACTGCAAATAATCTCTCTTCAACTTAGATAACTCGATTATAAATCAACCCTACTAAACAATTTCTTCACGAGAAAGTTTTGACATGTACAAAACCTATATCCTGTATCTATATACATAAGCTCTCTCCCTCATTCATTCACACACACACACACACACACATACAACCATGCACACACACACCAAATACCAAAATGATTAATCATTAAGAGCCTGAAGATACCATTGAAGAATAATCGGCTTTCGTCGCATGTAATGCAAAGACAGAATCAATATCAGTGAAAATTAACCTTCATAATAATTCTTTTCAGAACAGCTTGGTCTAAGTTCTCTAATGATTGTATTTATGACTTTTCCCCTTGTCTTTTTATCTTTTGTATCGATTTACACAGAAGTTTAAGTCTGAAAAGGTATTAACGACTTTATTTTTGTTTTGTTTCAATAGAGCTTTGTGTGTAAATTTGAGTTTTATGATTGAATTTCTTGTTTACATCACCATCGTCAATTCCGTTTTATCTTTGGAATTTGAAAGAGTGTGTGTGATGGGGTGTAAGGGCCTCGTTAGTTACCTACCGAGACTCTATGGTAACCGGAGCCCGAAGAGCCTTGTGGTAGAAGTCTCTTTTGGTGTTCTGGACCATGACCAGAGCTGTACCACGACTGTCTTTCTTGTAGCGTCCCGCACGGCCGATCATTTGCAGCAGGTCTGCGAATGAAAAGTCAAAATTCTGCGAATGAAAAGTCAAAATTCTGCGAATGAAAAGTCAAAGTTTGTCCTATACATTGTTTGAGTTGTATCAAATGGATACAGCGCCTATTACACGTCACCAGTCGACTAGGCATCGTAACGTAACTGCAATTAGCTTAATGTGATCTACAAAAATAACGAATATTGTATGGGCCAATTTAATGTTAACATCAACATTATTATATACCCCTTATCAAAACCTCCCCGAACAAGGCGTAAGGATAGACCAATAAAATTTATAAAATTTGAAATCGAAATTTAAAATATATATATTTTTTCCTCGAAAAAAAGTTACAGTTTCATATCAGTGAAGTGGTATACAGTATGTGTGACACGAAAATCGAACATTAACGACCGAGCAGGTATGGGAGGGGATATCCTCCTATCACATAAGGGGGCTTTTGTATTCTTCCTGTTGAAATTAAACGATCTGGTGCACACTTTGAGTGAAATACATTTGGATGATTTCAATCCAAAAAAAAAAGAAAAAAAACCTACACGATATGTTGATCAATAAGTTTGGTTATATGTTTAGATTGCTCAACAACAAAAACAAACTAGATTATTTAATTGTTGCATGAGTTACACACACACACACACACACACACACACACACACACACATGTTTAAGAGGACCCTGTTCGCCGGTGAAAGTATTCTTTCGCTCCCACTGCTCCTACTTTCATGTACCATATAGGTACGGACATAATGTTCGCAGTGTAGGTAACAATGATAGAAAAACAAAACACTCAATAGATCTAAAATAATTAATGTTATTGAAGAGACGATTTGAAATGTTTTGTTTTGTCCTTTCTTCATTATGTTGAACAAGTAAAAACAACGACAATATAGTACAACCCCTTGAGACGTATCATCGCCACTGCTCTTGATATGGTCTATATTTTGTGATTCCAATGATGGATAATGCTCCATTATTGCCCTGCATACCAGTGACGGGCATGTCCACGTATCTCTGGGTCCGGGCGTCGTATTGTTCGGTTCCCTTGACGATTACCAGACGAGCTCGAAGATCGGAAGACCACGCCAAGCTCTTGGTTGCCACTATCACCTATTCACAGCAAAATATTGTGGAAATCAAAATTTTAAAAATGGCCCAGATTACAAACATGATTGACCTGCTCTCAAATTTCCACCTGTAAAGATACTGGTTGTGCACTGAATTCAATTGATTTTGCCAACAATACCACTACGCCCTTAAAAAAGAACAACAACCCTACGCAATCAAAGCGTTGCATTTACACGGTAATGTTTCAATCCTTCCGCTGCATTATGAGTCTACAGTGTAACACAATATTATGTAACTTTGTGAAATTGTGAAAAAGAAGCGTAACATTTTGACATCTGTTGCAGCTTACACACAGTGAGGAATACAAAGAATGATTGTCTCTGTTACTCCAATATATCGTAAATTAAAACTTGCCACAAAGCACTACGTTCTATAAGGTTGATAATCTGATTTTAACATTTATTCAGTGGTCATAGCAGTCATCTTTTATGATACAAGTGCGCTGACTCGGAGACTTATGAATTATCGATATTTATATTCTTGTATTTCACGTTTTAGTTCAATATATGAAAGTCTGAGGGAAACTTGAATTATATGATTTAAAATAGATCGAATCATCGTTTGAGCTAAATTGGACACATGTTGGAAAATATTTGAAGGTCAAAAAAATAGGTAAGTCATCCAACAATTAAAGCCGTTTGGCAGGACTTTAGACCCCCATGGTTATAATGTTTATGACTGTAACAACTTCGCTTTCGCTTTGTGAAGATTCTTCTTTTATTGTGTAAACAACTGAAATATTGTCTATTATAAAGAAATGAACTTATTCTCAAAGGACAAGTCCACCATCATATACATAAGGATTTAGAGAATGCAGCAATATTAGTAGAACACATCAGTGAAAGTTTGAGGAAAATCGGACAATCCGTTCAAAAGTTACGAATATTTTAAGTATTTGCGCAGTCACTGCTGGAAGAGAAGACTACTACAGTGTGTGATGTCACATGCGTACAACTATATAAGGAAAATAAAAAGAGAATTTCACAAAACTTTACTTCTTGAATAAAGTGCACATTTCTTCGACTTGCTACTGACGTATGTTAAGGGTAATATTATTCCCCCTGCCTTCTGAAAGAGAGAAGTCGAGTGTTCTTTTGTTATGCAAGAAAAATGGAAATATGTTGAATTTTCTTTATTCTTTCTTTATATCGTTGTACTCATGTGACATCACAAGCTATAGTAGTCTTTTCATCCAGCCGTGACTGAGCACAAACTTCAAAAACTCATAACTGTTTACAGTGGCGTATCTAGGGGGGGGGGGGGCAAGGGGGGCACGTGCCCCGGGCGCCACTCCTTGGGGGCGCAAAAAACGAAAAAAAAAAGCGAAGAAAAGAAGGGAAAAAAAAGAAAAAAAAAGGAAGAAGAAGAAGAAGAAAAGAAAAAAAAAAGAAGAAGAAAAAAAAAAAAAAAACTCGACCGGAAAGGGGGGGGGGGGGAGGGAGAATGGTGGGGGGGGGGGGGGGGCAGAAAACCAAATCAAACCAGATAAAAACAAAACATGATGATGACGCGGACAAAATGACAATGTTTATTGTGTTCACACAAGAATTCCATGTTCCGTAAGCTGAAATACAAAAATTTTCGGCGCGCTCGCTGCGCTCGCTCGCCAAATATATATAAAAAAGAAGGTAAGAACAAAACTTGATGACACGGACAAAATGTCAATGTCTATTGTGTTCACACATGTCATTTAATATTTAGCAGGCAAAATGTTTCACTGAGCAGCGGCTGCAATTTCTTTCGTTCTGAAGCGATCGCCAATTGGATCAAAAGGCGCCAACGGTTTAAAACGTACGGGGGGGGGGGCGCAAAAAAACCCCAAATCAAACAAGATAAGTGAACAAAACGCAATGATGACGCGGAAATATACAAATTTCGGCTCACTCGCTCGTACTATTAGAGTATTTTTTCAAGTCCTCAGTTTGGTGGTATAAATCGTTATCTATAAGGCCGTCACTATATCTTGATTAGAATTGTAAGATTTAATGAGCAAAAAATGACAAGAGTTCCATGTTTAGTAAGCTGAAATATAAAAATTTTCTGCTCGCTCGCTGCGCTCACTCGCCAAAATTTATCAAAAAAAAAAAAGGAAGAAGAAGATAAGAACAAAACGTGACGATGACACGGACAAAATGACAATGGCTATTGTGTTCACACATGTCATTTGATATTTAGCAGGCAAGATGTTTCACTGAGCAGCGGCTGCAATTTCTTTCGTTCTGAAGGCGATCACCGATTGGATCAAAAGAGGACGCCAACGGTTTCGAACATACGGGGGGGGGCGCAAAAAAAAAAAACAAATCAAAAAAGATAAGAACAAAACGTAATGATGACGCGGAAATATACAAATTTCGGCTTCAGTTTGTTGGTATAAATCGTTATCTATAAGGTCGTCACTATATCCTGATTAGAATTGTAAGATTTAATAAGCAAAAAATGACAAGAATTCCATGTTTTGTAAGCTGAAATACAAAATTTTTCGGCTCGCTCGCTGCGCTCGCTCGTCAAAATTTATATATATATATATATATATATATATATATATATAAGAGAGATAAGAACAAAACGTGATGATGACGCAGAAATATACAAATTTCGGCTCACTCGCGTGCACTAATTTAGAGGGTTTTTTTTAAGTCCTCAGTTTGTTGGTATAAATCGTTATCTATAAGGCCGTCACTATATCTTGATTAGAATTGTAAGATTTAATAAGCAAAAAATGACAAGAATTACATGTTTTGTAAGCTGAAATACAAAAATTTTCGGCTCGCTCGCTGCGCTCGCTCGCCAATATATATATATATATATATATATATATATATATAAAAGAGAGATAAGAACAAAACGTGATGATGACGCAGAAATATACAAATTTCGGCTCACTCGCGCGCACTAATTTAGAGTATTTTTTTAAAGTCCTCAGTTTGTTGGTATAAATCGTTATCTATAAGGCCGTCACTATATCTTGATTAGAATTGTAAGATTTGATAAGCAAAAAATGGCAAGAATTCCATGTTTTGTAAGCTGAAATACAAAAATTTTCGGCTCGCTCGCTGCGCTCGCTCGCCAAAATTTAACAAAATTCGCTACATTTAAATCACCCTCAAAAAGACCCCTTTTAAGTGCTTGAAAAAGAGCATGTCATGTAGACTTTGTTTAAAGTCCCTACCGGGATGGGGTTGGGGTTGAACACTTTTTCAGAAATTAGGGGCGCAATTTTCGCGCTTGCCCCGGGCGCCGTTTCCCCTAGATACGCCACTGACTGTTTAACGGATTGTCCGATTTTGCTCAAACTCTCACTGATGTGTTCTCCTAATATTGCTGCATTCACTCAACCCACATGTCTATGAAGGTCAACTTGTCCTTTAAGGACGATATTATGATTACATTCTCATGAAGGAGATACAGATTTGAAAAAAGGCAAACTTACGGATGTTTCGCAGGAAAGAAACAAAAAAGTACATTGGTAGTTTTACCAAAGCATGGTAGGAGTATTAGGCATAGCAACGAATTTGATTAACATTTAAAGGCACGTTGGATGGCGTACCGTTATTTCTTGGGTATAAGTGATTGCTTAAAACATTAGGCGATTCTGTTTACATTTGTAAGACTCGGCAAGTTCACTTTTATCATGTGCATGGAGCATCATTTATTCCTTGCCGTTCAGTCTGTTTTGCAAATTTTTTAAAAGTGAAGCAAAATCAAACGATGGGAAGTTCAAATAAATCCAATCAAATGAATTCTACAAACAACCCTCTCAAGTGATAAATACCTTTAGATGCTTGTCACGATAAAGCTTCTCCACAGTCCGTCTGTCGCTCCACGAAAGGCCCGGATGGTGCATGCCTATACCATAGGACACCGCCCGTTGAAGGTTTTGATTGGACACACTTGCTACCACGTCTTCAACCTATAAGAAATAATCGACACGTGTCCATATACGCTGACAGATATACACTGTAAATAATAAATTTGCGCGAACGTGACTTGTTATTTACGACGGCGTCACAACTCGTCAGACTATTTGTTGCTTGCTTATACCATTTATCATTTCCTTAAAAAAACACACATACTATGCCAGCTCCAACTCCAAATACCCCCCCCCCCCCGAAAAAAAAAGTAAACAAACTTCAAGTTACAAGACGAGTAAAATTTAGGTAGGACATATAGGAACCGCCGCCCCGATGAAGTAGTTGTCCAAATATGAGTGCCTAAGTTTAATATTCCAAACCAAACTGACCACGCAGGAATAGGAACAACCCCTGAGATTTCGTTCAGTCTTATCGATTATGAACCACCGCATATAAGAATCAAGGAAACTGGTAACCAGACTAACGCAAGGTCTTATGTTTGCTGCGTGAAGCTTCCGTAAACCCATCTCCTCGGTATAGAAATTCCGTAAAGAACCCCATCCCGTTTTTCAAATTTAGATGAGCAGCCTTGGTATATCATAATTATGGTAAGAAAACCGATGCAATGCTAGGAACCTCAGAATTAAATGCAACATTTCAGGCATTTAGTTGTTATCAGTAGCTGACGAACAAACACATACACACATAACAAAATACACAAATAAAAGCAACACCAAAGAAAATGAGTGTTGTGAATAACGCAGTTCGTTATTATCAGATATATGCATACCGAGTATCTATTATACCAAAATGATTACCTCTTCTTTCTTCAAGCGGCACCACATTTGTGGATTCTCCTCGTGGCGGAGAAATGCGATCAGCTCGAAGGCGGTCGCTGTTGCCTGTTTCCTGGATGACACAAACACCAGTACGCCCTTCTTCGTGGTCTTGATTGCTACGTGAAGGGTGGAACTCAAATAGATATTTTGCACCAATACTTCTTAAAAGTTAAACCACTAATCGCATTGACGCTTCCCAGTCTTGCTTTCTTGGACGTTCACGTTGCTTGGTTTTATGTAATAAATTGAAAATGAATGAAAAAAAGGCCCTACTTATGTATATCATAGTGTGAGCCTAGTGGCGTAAGAATCAGTTAGATATGAAGATTAGGGTCCGCAAAAGTCAAATTCCTGTTCAATCTAACACATTATTTGGGAGTTGTCCTCGGGAATACACACACACATACACACACACACACACACACGCACTATATATATATATATATATATATATATATATATACACTCAGCAAAAAAAAAGAAAGTAAACACTTTTTCGAGTTCATATGTTTCATAGGTTTTGATGAAAATCTATGTGTTATATACCATAATCATTAAAGGTAATTTAATTGGCTATCAAGTTAGTAGCTTCAATCAAAAGGAAACTTTACGCATGAGTGAACATATTTTGCCCACCAAGGCACAAAAGTAAAAATTGCAAATTTGACAAGTTGTCTTTCATTTGGCAATGTCCTTCAAGATAACAATGACAACAAAAAGCCAGTTTAACACAATGAGAGACATGAATGAAATAGCAAAAACAAGGTTTCGTTCTCTTTATCTCTTCGTAACATCAAACAAAAACTAAATGGGAAACTAAATGGGGAAAATAAGAATTTTCTGTCAGCTTAAACTTCAAACGACATAGGGAGTAATGGCATAGAGATGATTAAATAATTTATTCTATTCTTCTCTATTTAGTAATTTAAGGATTCATGAGATAAATTTAAGAACCAAATATTATCTACAAGTTTTCGAATTTCAAAAGAAATTGAAATTTCTACCATTTTCGTTAATATTGCTTCTTCTCTTTATTTCATTTGAATTGGGGTTTGACCAAAGATTCTTCATTTTTCTCCCATAGTTTTGGCCTTTATTGATGTTTTGGGCTTCAAAGATATCATAGAGATCAAAGGTTTGTTTTATCAACTTAAGTAATGTATCTAATTGTGTTAAATTTGTCTTTTGTTCTTATTGTTACACGGAAGAGCACTTGCACATGAATGACAACTTCTTCATTTTTGCAATTTTTGCTTTTGTGCCTTGGAAGAGAAAAACAAAGGTGTTCACTCAAGCGTAAAGTTTCCCTTTTTATTGACCTACTAGGCTGATAGCCAATTAAATTACCTTCAATATGGTATATAATACATTAACTTTTACCCAAATATTCTATGAGAAATATAAACTTGAAAAAGTGTTTACTTTCTTTTTTTTGCTGAGTGTATATATATATATATATATATATTCATTTGTTATACTTTTTGGATTCTGCAACCTTTAATATAAACATGATTCAAATGACAACCTAATTTCCAATTGCCCATTGATTGATTATGATTCAGCTTCTTTGTGTGATTGCATGTGTGCGTGAATATGTGTGTTGGCCTGCGTGTCTGCACTTAAACTCTAAGAAAAAATAGGTTCAATTTTGCACCTTTACGTGTGCAACTTTGCACCTTTCAGACCAGTGACGATCTTAAATGGTGCAGTTTTGCACCTTTCTGGTCTGAAAGGTGCAAAATTGCACCCCGAAAGGTGCTCCCAGTGTGAAGCTATGTTAGAGGTACAGAGTTGATCTTATCTGTCTTTCCCAATATTTACGTGTGTGTGTGTGTGTGTGTGTGTGTGTGTGTGAATGTGTCAGTTCTATTTCTCCTCCTACCGTTATACACGGGTTTGTTCATTGCTGCCGTTCGGATGTGGCAGAATTTCCCGGAGAAATCTGTCACTTTGAGTTCCAGCTTCACAGGTCGGTGCACGGATTGGAAGTTGAAGAGGTGATCCTTGAAGAATATCAAAACAAATTACACTTATCATGATCACAGCATGAACATCAACTATTTTGTTGCAGTACACTACTGATTACTTACTTAAATTACAAATATCCAGTCATTAAAAACTCTGAAAAAAAGAAGATTTAATCAAGCACCATTTGATTGAATTTGATTCCAGCAACCTGGGTATAATGTTGTCAAGCTTGACGGTGGAAAGCAAACAGTAGCTCTTATCATAACCGATATCATAATTCTGACCAGTACTACTTCTGTTATTCTCATCCTCATCATCCTCATCATCATCAACACAAACTTACGTCGTCCACCTCCAGCCACCGAGCAACATCTTTGGCGTTAGCCATTGTAGCCGACAGACCAATCAGACGCACGACACGCCCAGTGTGCTTGGACATCCGCTTGGCTCGTGCAACGATAGCTTCCAGTATGGGACCGCACTCATCACCTGCGACATGAATACGTAGAAATAAATGGTAAGTACTTATCTAAAGTGCATTTAAGCGGGTGAATGCAACAGGGCAGGGCTTTAAACAATAAGATAATTTTTTTTTTCACAGACATAATTCAGCCAATTGCATGTTCTGATGAGATAATCCTTTAGTATGTTTTACTACATGGTAGACAACATATACCATTAATTACAAGACATAATATAGACTGGTGCAAATTGGCCAACCGTAGATGGTTTAACTTCTGTGAATGATACATACACTCCAATATGTCAATATTCCTTCCCTCTAAATTGAATTTCGTACGTACGTACATTTCGCAAACAATTATAATCGTTAATGTTATCGACGCCTTATGCTATCACTGTACTCTCTGATCAAACAACTTACTTTCTATTTATGAAAAGTAACTAATGTGTAAAGCTGACTTGATTACAATTTTGGTATATCTTTATTTTATTGTGCACTTTCCCAAATAAGTCTAAAAGCTTCCGTCTAGGATGACACTCATAACACATATGTATCACTAAATGTTAAAAATTTGTTACTAAACGTTAAAGTTACATCACATCCTAAGTTGAAGCAGAAATACCAGAAATTAAGGTAACTCTTTTTTTGCTCACATTGGTAAACGCCACAAACTCGTTGTCATTCTATACAAATCGTATGGATACTAATTTTCCCCATAATAGTATTTGTAATCGCTATTGTCTTCAAAATACTTTCCACTTGGAGACTTGAAGTATCTTTAAGTTTACATTGCAATCGTGGCTGAGAATTCAAGACTAGTCCAAATCATGAACTAGATGAATATAAATGTAAAACAAATATTGAAGCAGGACATTCGTTCACATTCCACGAGGAAAAAACAAACAACTAGTTTTAAGTTGTATCCTTATGAACCACGTGTTAAAATTTTACATGTTCGATCAATCCAATGCGGTTCGTCCAACACACTCTTGAAAACGGGAGTGAATGATAACCCTTTAATAATGGTCAACGAATGGTATCAACCTGGCACATGGTGACAAACTAAAGATGAAGCGTCATACCGAGGAACTGAAGACCATCGAGGATGATGAGAGAGACGTCCCTGACAGTCTCCCACGTGCGGCTTACTGCTTCCCAATTCGCCGCTGTCGTCACTATGACTTCAGCGAAACGGATGGTGCTTGCGTCTGAGATGACGTCACCGTTCAGCATACGCACTCTGTGGCGAAAAACATAATTATATATTATGTCCAAGGTCTCCAGTACGATTGCATTTGCTATATAGGTTATGTGACTAATAAACAGAGGATTACGCAGATGATAATATCTATTCTTGTTTTAGTTGGTTTTTTTTCTAGATCTGAAAATAGGCTATAATTAAAGATGATGGCTCTAGAGAAACTTTAAAGAAGATGAACGACGGACGACAGACGAAAAGCAACTGCTGTCCGTACCCCAATGATCGGTGAGCATCGATTACATTAGGTTGTGATAGGAGACAGGGGAGTGTTTCTGACTATGCCAGTGCTCCTTAAATGTTAAACCGGTGTTTTAAACTCACTTTTTGCCGAGTTTGTCCCCAAATCTTGACTTCCAGTTGGTGAACCGTCTCATAGCCAATGCTCGTAGAGGAGCTATGTACACTACCTGATTGTTCAATTCAATTCAATTCAAAGTTTATTTCATTTTTCGACAGAACATAAATGTCTCACTTCCTTTGATAACAGAGAATTAGGTAAACAGAACATTGTGTAATGAAAAGACTGTACAATAATTGAGGACTTTATAGTAATTATACCTTGTAGTAAAAAAGAAACAGAAGTGGTCGAAATGAAGTACATGTATAACCTTGCTTAAAGTGCGAAAAATGGAGGGACCCACTGAAAAGACAGAGCTTGTAGAATGTGGGCCCCTCTGGAAAAGAACATCGATGGAAAGATAAATTGAAGCATCGTAAATACAAAAAAAAAAAAGAGGAAGAGGTCTGGAAGCCCACTGAATATTAGATTAACAGATAAATACACTTACACAGACGCGAACAAACACAAAACGAGACCAGACAACAAAACAACTACTAAAGAAAATGCTGTACGGGACAAAACGGAATGGACAAGACTAACAAACAGAAAACAAAATAGCAAACAAAAACGCACAACGGAGACAGCGATCTTCGGCAGAAGCATGTCAAAAGAAATATATGATAGTTGTGGAGAGAAAAAAAAGTAATATTGTAACGCCTGAAAAAATAAAGGGACGTATGAACAGGAGTAACATACGGAAATGCAACTCCTAGACGCTTTGGGTAATAGCATAGATGACAACAAACATTAAAAAAAATACAATTAATTCTTCGTTATTGACATAATGAGCAAAGACACTACATGAAGTTGACCACTCCAAAGGAGTAATTCCACTATACTGGGTCTAAAACAAACGCACACTAATTTAGTATGCGTTTGTTTCAGGGCCCGGGCAACTGGGGGTGGGGGCGGGGGAGGGAGGGGCAGGGGCCCCCATTTTTTTTTTCAGAAAATATACAGCAACACTTTTTGTGCCCCCACTTTTTTTCTAATCAGTATCACTTTCCCAATATAGGGCCTGATTTTTGTTTGATTGTTTTTGTCTCGCTCCTCAGCTTAATTTCGTGGAGTGGCGAGCAAAAATGTGAAGACCATTTTTTTTCTTTTTTCTTTTTTTAATTCAATTTTTCTTTTGCTTGTCAGCCAACATTGGTAGAGAATTGGCAGCCAAAAATGTCCCCTCCCCCTTCCAACCTGAAAGCGAATCGACGTCCCTGTTCCCATTATGTCGGCCCCCTCACTCCGAATAACGTAGCACCGCCCCTGCTTGATCTCCAATATTACTGCTGGTGCTATAGTTACACATGTATAACTTACGAAAAGGGATATGAATAGAAAATATTTGAATATTAATTCATAATTCATATAAATACAATCATTATAATGGGCATATAGATATAACATGTTTATGGATCTGCCTTGTTGGGTGAGTATTTTACTCAGTTTGGAGTAGTGACAGGAGAGGCACGCATCCTACCTTGGACCATGGTTCTGTTTTGAACAGTGCGAGCATGGCGAGTTCGGCTACCACGATTTTGCCGGAGTAACTCGGGGCGCCAAGCAGCACGTTACCGTCGCTGTTGGTGTAGACTTGGTCGAAGACACTTTGCTGTGGAGCAATGTGAGGTGTTTGCAAGCAAATATATATATATATATATATATATATATATATATATATATATATATATATATGTATATATATATATGTTCATACATATATGTATATCATTAGTGTTTTCCCTCTTGAACCAGCTGTACAAATAAGGATACATGATAATGATGGACTGACGACTACAACTAGTGACTAGTAAAGGCACGTCTCTCAGGTAGAACATATTGCAACTTTGAAAGCATTGATAGTAGTAGTTTTGTAAAAGTAGTATTACTACTACAGCAATTACTACTATAATTTTGAATGGGTTTTCCTCGATCATTTCCAGGAGGCAATGAAAATGCATGCCGTAAGCTATGTAGTCTTATAAAAATGGATGATTATCAGAAATCTTTGTTTAGCTAGTTACCTGAATGGCGTTGAAGTGACGAAAGTCAAACAGCTTCTGAAACTCATTGTTCCATAGTGCAGTCACGTCAAGCTTTGTAGGTTCTGTGAATATATGCATATAATACATCTGAGTATATAATTGCAAATTGTTTTTGACATCAATAATTTAAAAAGGTCAACTTTCCCTTTATGAAAATGTTCCACAATTCCTATCATAAATGTAGTGATGCATCTTGCCAAGGAACAAATTATTTTTTTTTCAATTCAGTTATAATTCAAAAGAAAAAATATTTTAGGAATTCTTGTGCACAAGCCAGACGAAGAGGAATGAAGTATCATGTCTCGTGTGATAGGGATAGCTCAAGTTAATCATTTTTACCTTGTATGTTACCATATAGTCACCTTGCATCTTAAATAATTATGAGGTAGAGTTTTCTTTTGATCTATTCATCCAAATAAAAACGAATACCAGAGAGAAAAGGAAGATGGTAATCTGTCAAGAAGACACAGTAAAGCAGGAGAAGCTAAAGATAAATTAACTCTTCATTACTCTTGGGCACCGGTCTTTTTTTTTTCTTTTTCTTTTTTTGAGAGAGAGAGTATCGTTGGTTTGAGATTGAGTATTACAGGTACTGTTTACTTTTGGAAGCACTGATTTACTAAATTTCGAGATATCACATTTGATGTATAATAATGTGTGTGTAAGTTGTATCACTAAACATCCTACCATATAAAAATTTTCGAATAAAGCCTATAATATAGGGAGATATCACTATTTTTCTTAGTAAACCATAAATGTAGACGGTTTAGTCTAGAAACATTTTTAGTATAACTATTGTTCATTTTGTTTGTTTGTTTGTTTTTTTTACATATGTATTCTACTGATACAAATTTTATATTGATTGTTTTTATCCCTAACTCACATTTTAGAACCATTTTGAAGCACTTAACCTGGGTTTTTGTTTCATCTGCAAATGGTAAATAATGCCTCTAAACTTTAGAACGAAGAAAAAAAAATTGACATAATCATTTCCCAAAATATTATTCTCGGTCGTCAATAGGACGGTCGTAAGCCTATACATTTTTATTTAACTCGTTGAAGAGTATTATTATTGTTCCCGAGTATACTTGGATAGGTGTCACTTCGAGGTGTGTGTTACAGGATAACCTGCTCGTTTTCAGCCTGTTAATGGCATTGTTTACCATTAAAGGGATTGTATAGTTTTTGTTGAGACCTAATACCAGGTTTCTAACATTTTTTGGTGAGATAATAAAAAACCCTTTATGAAATATGAAAGAGAATGTAAGTCCATCAGGAATTCAACGTTTATTTGATAAAAATTGGTTTTGAAATGGCTGAGATATCTAAAACAGAGCAATTCTAATAAGTGTGGGACCCACACTTTAGTATGATCACTTTGTTTTACTTTGTTTTTGGATGTTTCAGTCATTCAAAACCCATTTTCATCAAATAAACTTTGAATTCCTTTTAAAATGGTATGCTCTGTACTATTTCATAAGTGTTTTCTTGGTATCTCGCAAAAAGTTAAAAGCCCAATTCTAATCTCCACCAATACTGTACCATCCCTTGAAGGCAGATGAAACAGAAGCCCAGCTTTAGTGCTTAAAAATACATATAGTTCTAAAATGTGAGGTAGGGATAGAAACAACCAACGTAAAAATTTGAAACGGTATAACCAATGTGAAGTATTGTTGAATATATACAAAATGTGAAGTATTGTTGAATATATACAAAATGTGAACAATAGTTATGATAAAAATGTTTCTAGACTAAACCGTCTATACAGTTATGGTTTATGTAGAAACATTGTGACATCTCCTTATATTCTAGGCTTTATTGCAAAATCTTTATAATCAATGGTAAGATGTTTTGTGATACAACTTACCTACACAATGCATCAAATGTGATAACTAGAAATATTTTTTTAAATCCCTGCTCCCAATGGTAAATAGTACCTTTAAGTGTATACAGTTCGCTGCAGTTCCCGGATGCCATCCTTTTTTCATTCGTATACCACCATAACAGTTTGACTATCAAATCTTATTTCGGACATATTTCCATGATTGGTTTGTATATGAATTCAAAATAAATGTAAAGAAAATACTAACGTATGAAATGTCAAACTAGTGGTATAAGAATTAGAATACTACTACGTGGGCAAGCACACTTTAGCATAGACCTTATTATAAAGGTGAGTTTCCTAAAACGATCAGGAAACTGACCGGTCTAAATTTCGACAATATCCTAGGAAATTAAATTCACATCAGCTCAGTTTTATATAGCTTAATCTCAATTGCTCAAAGTCAAAAGATGCATGGTAAGCTCATGCACATAAGTTTTTTTTTTATTCTTTAAAACTCCGCATGTTAGAACAATGCTACATCATGACCTATTCGTATGTTCGTTGTATCTGTTGCCTGTATCCCTACGTGACCTTCGAATCTCCATCAATTAATTTGTTCATTTAATAGGTTCTTTGTTTTCATGATGCTTGATCTTTCTACGTCATAAATGTGTTTCTATATCATTCATTTGTTCCATGCTATTTGATAGTGAAACTGAACGAAATTAAGTTATATGAATATGAAATCATTTTTTGGTTGACAGGTCTGAGACAAAACGCATTTTCTGTCTGATCAATTAATCAATATACACTCAGCAAAAAAAGAAAGTAAACACTTTTTCCAGCACGTATTTTTAATAGAAGATTTTGATCAAAATCATTGTGTCATATACCATATTAAAGATTATTTAATTGGCTGTTAACCTGGTAGGTTAATACAAAGGGAAATGTCATGCATGAGTGAACACAGTGACTTTTGTCATTCAAGACACAAAAGTAAAAATTGCAAAAATTGACATTTTTGTCGTTCATTTGCAAACGCCCTTCAAGATAGCAATGATAACAAAATACCAATTTAACACAATGAGAGACATGAATGTAATAGCAAAAATAAGTTTTCGTCCCATTGTATCTCTTTATATCCTCAAACACAAACAAAATGGGGAAACTAAAGGGGAAAATAAGTGTTTGATGTCGAATCTAACTTTAAAAAGACACAGGGAGTAAGCTGCAAAGGTGATAAAATGGGCAGACTTTCTTTATTTCATTCTTTTGATTTAGGAATTTAAGAATTCATGAGACAAATTCAAGAACCAAATATCATTTTCAAAGTTCTTGATTTAAAATAACATTTGAAATTTCTACCATTTTTGTTACATTGCCTCTTTCATGCCATTTGAATTTGGATTTGACAGAAGTTTTTATTTTTTCTCTATTATTTTTTCGCCTTTCTTTATCTTTGCGGACTACAAAGTCATTATAGAGATCATAAGATGATTTTTGAAACTTGATTTGTATTTTTTGCTGTTTTGAATTGTCTTTTGTTGTCATTGTCACATGGAAGAGTATACGCATGAATGACAACTTGTCCATTTTTGTAATTTTTACTTTTGTGCTTTGGAAGAGAAAAACGAATGTGTTCACTCGTGCGTAAAGTTTGTCTTTTCATTGACCTACCAGGTTGATAGCCAATTAAATTACCTTTGACATGGTATATAAAGCATTAATATTTAGCTTAATTTTCTATGAGAAATATGAACTTGAAAAAGTCTTTACTTTCTTTTTTTGCTGAGTGTATATATATATATATATATATATATATATATATATATGTATATATGTATCCATTTTAAAAGGCTTCCAGTGTATATACCTGAGTAGAATTCGTTTGTAGAAGGCAACAGAAAGTCATCCAGACGCACTGAAACCTGAGCCTCCACTCCCAGCCAGTCCTCGGATATCGCCCGCACGGTGTACACAACATCTCGGACGCGGGGGAGACAAATATTGAAGAACAAATCTTGTGGCTCCTTTGCCTGAACCTTCAAACAATTCAGGCATATCATTTGCAACCAATGGTTATTCAGAGGATTTATGTTAAGATGCTCTTTTTCAGAGAGTGAAAATGCCGTTGTTGTTGTTGTTGTTGTTGTTATTGTTGTTGTTTTTGTTTTTGCTCTGTATTTCTCTCACTGTTCTTTGAATTCAATTTATAAAACATCAAATTTAATTTTTTGGTTGCCCGACAATGAAATTTGGTGGCCCGAAAGAACAAAGAAAAACTTTAAATTGAAATTATCAAAAATACTTAGAAGCCATTATGATTATGTAAGAAAATGGGAGGTATGATAAAAGGTTTTAAATACCACGTGCTGTGACTAAGGGATACAGATAGACAAACACTGTAAAATACAACTAAACATCAATATAATTGTAATCATGATAGCTTTGTGAAAAAGCCAGGTATGATAAAGGGATTCAAATACCACATCCTGTGACCAAGTTCACTAAGTCTAACATGTTCATTACTGAAATTGGGCATCGACATCATTTCAGTGACACGACATATTCATAAAACGTTTTTTATTTGTCGTTCTATTCTTGAATAGGTAAAATTTAGCTATGAGATTGAAACATAAATATTTTTTTCGCCGAATTGGCCGTAAAATAGACTGAGTTTGGTTATGAAGGCGATCTGAAGCCCTGGTCGCGGCAGGTAGCTGAAATGCGTGCACTTATCAAACAGTAAGCTATGATCCCTTTTCCGGATGAGAAAAAGTAAACACATTTTGTAATTCTCTGAGAAAGAAAAGGCACAGCTGTCTGTATATCAATCGTCCTGAATTAGAGCAAAAGCTGCAAAACGGGATATCGAAATCGTGTTGCGTGAATAGACCGATATGTATATGCAGTGGCAAGACGACTTTTTGCAATCCTCGTAATCAAGTATACATTTACGCTGAATGCAATTAGATGATACTTGCTACGGGAACCAGATGTCTTATGAGTTAGACCTGTAGGATATCATGTCATTCTGCAGACGTCAATCTGTCTCACATCATTATAATTATGGTAGAGTCGCCACCCCCCCCCCCCCTCCGACTTGCATATAAACAGCTATACAAGTACACGGATCGCTGACCGGACGGGATATAAGAAGCTTCTTGAGAACAGACAACACAGAAAGAGTGACCAGAAAGTGGTTTGGGATTGGAATAGATTGTGGAGAATGAAACTGATTCTGACATAAGTCATGACGAGCTAGCTCGAAGCACAACGCAGTGGTCTAAAAGTACTTTTAATGTACATGGTTATAATACCTGTCTCTTTGTGATACTGAAGTACTCGTAGTGGTGAAGTCTATGCTCTCTGCTGTTTTCCACCCAAATCCACCAGCGTTCAGAGCCGCAGCCGCCTTTCCAGTCCTTCCAAATGAAATCTGGAGTCACTTTCAGGCAAATCCGTAGCGTGGAGTGATTCAGCGGCTGGAGGGAGACATCTAGGCTAACGAAAGGTAGTTGGCGCGCTATGCCCTGCACGCGAAGACCACAGCTGCTTTTTTCATCCTTACTTGTTTTCTTCTTGCTTCCATACACACATGCTACCTAAAAGGAAACAAAACAACAGTAAAGTTAACAAACTAGGGAGATTGCGCGGTATCTTGGCTTTTATCTCCAGTGTGCGTTGGCAAATAAACCGTCTAGGAATATGCATATAATATGTGTTCGTGTGAGAGGAATTGGTAAAGCGGGGTTCCCACTATCACGATTGGCGCCACGATTGAAATCGTGGGTCTTAATCGTGCAGCAAGCGTGATGGTCTTATTCAGATTGTATCAGATCTTAAGGTCAATCGTGGCAATCGCGTTAATCGTAGGAAAATTTTTGGACGGTTCAAAAATTTTCTACGATTAACACGATTAGTTTTTGATCGTGATCATCGCATCAGATCGTCTAGGATCGTATCCTCAAACGCAGCAAATCTCTTCTAATCGTGCTTCCTAATCGTGTTGATCGGGATCGACTTTTTCACTTCACTTCCGCTTATTATTGTTATTATTATTTGCCCATTTGCCCTTATTTTTACTCATACATTATTTCATTTTGTATTCTGATAGGTGGTAGCCTGCATCTTTAGATTATTATTTCCAAACGGTAAATTGTGTGACGGTGTGGGGTTTAAATTGTCGTAATTTTTAAGATACATTATCAAAATCATTTTTAATGATTTCATAAAATGAAAGTTGTATTACAGATTTTTAGATGTTTTCATACATTATGTTAATGATGTTTTCATTAATGAGTTGTTATTACCATTATACAGACACACAAAACAGGATATGGGATAACTTTTGTAACGAAAAACAAAAAATGAGCCAAAAATAAAATGGCAATTGTATGTCTGCACGTATTGACTAACGTCAGTACAAAGATGAGAATAATTTAATGAATCGTGCTTGAAATGGGTACATATCAAAGGCAAATGGTTAATTTATAAAAGTATATTACAGAGTATTTTTTTGGGGGAGTGGCAGTATCCTGCTGTTTGTGTATTGTACATAGTAATTAAGAGGTTGTTGTTTCATCAGCCATCGTTTAACCCCTTTGCATCTATTTTGACACTTTTCAATGTCTTATTTTTGTATGTTTGGTAGAGCATTATCTTAGAGGAAAATGGTTATTTTCAACTCTCATTATTACTGCAAATGTAAAAGTGACATTGTTGTGGATGTGAGATCACCCGTAATGATTATGACAATGAAGATCACTCTTATTATTTTTCACAGTTAGTTATTCAATAAGTGTAGCAATATACCCCTGCGAAATAATTTTGCGTAAAACCTCCTTTTTTGTTAGAAAGTGACATCATTTTGATTAGGGAGTCACTTTTCTGTTATGTGTGTGTATCGAGTTATGTTAAACATTGTTAAGCTAAAACACTAAATCAAGCCGAATAAACCGAACTTTTAATAACCCATGAGATAACGACATTTTGAAATAAAAAGGCCATATGATACATACACTTCTGCGAACATGAAATTGAACACATAGCAATATTATCCGATTCGGCAAACTTCTCTATATCTAGCGTATATAACACATAATACTATGTTACATAACATTCAAAATGATCCCATCCTCTTTCTTATTCAATTCAATTCATTTATTTTCATTCTTCTTCTTTTTTCTTTTTCAACAAAAACATAACACAGCTTAGCATTCCATTTCATCATAAGAATAACACATTCTTAGCTTCCATTTCTTCATATAATTATTTTTCTTCATCTGTATTGAAGAGAAAGGTCATTTTGTCTAGCAGGGTTTTTTTTTTTCTGGGGTAAGAGGCGTAATCATCTCATCTTATGTATTTGGGTTCGTTATTTCATTCTTTTTTGTCGAGGGGGGAGGGTGAGCATGTCGATTTAATAATCTATTAATTTCTTTACGTTTAATATTAGACGAGGGAATATCTCAGGTTAGTGGCTGGCCTGGGTGCTGCTTTCTCTCTGATAACATAATCGTCATTAGCAATACTGCAAAGGTTACGTTGTCATCATCGTCAACCTGTCAAGCCTTGCCATCATCAATGGTTGTGGATGAAATTAATAGGCCTAATCACTCTGCATAATTTAAGGGAAACAATGAAATCCATCGTCAGCCGACTATATTATTCCCATTCGGGTCCAATCGCGCCTTAAATGGGGGTCGCTTCTGATCCCGATCGTAAAAGATATCGTATCTTATCTCAGCAGCCCGTAGTGGTTCGCGGTATTCGTAGTGGAACGTATCAGTATGTTGCTGCACGTACCAGATCGGGGATCCTGATCGTAATGGTCATGTTAGATCGGTACCAATCGTGAACTCAATCAGGACAATCCAGTCGGATCGTATTTGAACGGCAGACCAGATCGTGACAGATCGTATCGCTTGAAATAGACCAATCGTGACATATCGCATCCAAGCGTACCAACACGTATTGACTTGCATAACCTCGTATCCAAACGTGAAATTTCAGACGAGTTCAACAAATTTTCCACGATCAGTTACGAATGTCCAATCGTGGCGTTCGCAATGGATCGCACGATCTGTGGGAACACCCGCTTTCATGCTGGGTTTGGAATAAGGATCTGGCATGTCTGGAGGGCGATATGCGCATTAGCGTTCCTTTGGCTATTACTAGTGAGGGCCGGCGCCGCAATTTTAAAAGTAGGGGGGCAGTTTATAATATCATATCTGGTGGCACTGCCGGGTTTCATGAAAAAAAAAGTGCCACTTCCGGGTTTCGTCAGCTAAGAAGGCAAAACAAAATAATAAAAAGACCTATCCCGCACTTTCTCGCTTCCACTTCTACCACCGCTTTCTGCTGCCTTCAGCGGCAATTTTCTGCTAAAACTGTGCACTTGTGATCACACTATTACTTCGAATTCTTGACAACATTCAGAAAAGCAGGTTTTACGTACCTATTGTACACGGGTCCATCTCTTTCAACTTTTCCTGCGGTAAGTGATCGGTCAAGAGGCTATGACGCGGTTGCACTCCCAGAATGGAGCTGGTAAAGCGGGTTCTCCTTGGGCCATATTCGCTGATCCACGGCCTTTGTATACTTCAGAACCTGATCAGCCAAGTGGGGGCGTCTGCATCCAGGCCAATTCAAAGACCGCCCGCATCAGCGAGCTGCACTCTACAAAACAGAGGAACAAACCATAGGGTCCATGAACAATCCCGTGCCAAGGCCTATATCAATTGGAACGTGACACTTTTCGAGAAAAGGCTTGTGGGAAAAAAAAACACAACAGCTTCTGATTACCGCAATACAAGTAATGGTCGACGTTGTCCTAGCATGTATCTCGATGTTCTCGAAACTTCTTTTTCGAGATAATCACCAAATGCTTGTACAGCTGCACTCACGTGACAAGTTTTATTTGACAAAAATAAACGGAAGAGAATTTATATCGAAGTCGATATTGATTGATCCAAGTAGGTAGTATGATAGGAAAACGTAATTGAATCTGTTCGACTGGACTTGCGAAAATCTGGTCTCTCCGTGATTTTCGCAAGTCCAGCAGAACATATTCAATTACAGTCTAAAGTGCTCTATAGCGGCCACCCAATTGACACGCAAAAAGTGGTCGTTATAGACAGGCGGTCGCTACAGGCAGGTGGTCGCTAAGGCTGGTTTGACTATACGTGTTTCAAATGGAAGAGAAGTGACCTGACAAAAGAAAGGAATTTCTCAAGAAGTGCGCCGCCAATAAACCTTGATCTAGAATGCAACAGATATAGCTATTTACTGTATGACGAATACTTCTCCCTTGCTTAATTGTCATGAACCATTACCGGCTCTTGAGTTTTTCTTACCTGTGCTATGTAGTTCATATCGGAGACCAGGGAAAAGGTTTTTAGTCTCTCCGTGCGAGATGTACGCCTGCAGAAGGATGTTGACCTTTGTTTCTCCGACATGTGCATGGCATTGCTCACGTAGAGCTCACAAAGGTTCAGTAAATCTCTCAGCTCTCCTTCCTCTGCTTGACGAACCTGTCGCATAAAACCAGTTCGTAAAGGCCTGTTAATTCATAGGCATGCATCAGGATGGTTAACCCTTTCTAAACCAGGGAATTTGGACCACGTGTAGAATGTTATAGAGTTTTCTGTGCAAATCGGCACTCACAGTACACAGAGGGGTAAGCTGTTTTTTTTTTTTTACTTTTTACCCAAATCAAATGTTATTTCCAATACCACATTTTCGTTTTCGATACAATTAGAATGTTGTCTCCGTGTACAACAGCTTTGCACGTGGAACTTACCTGACCAATCGACAACTACAGAAACATAATATTATGAAAAATGAGAAATGTTACTGTATAATCATGGCGACTGGCAATGACTGGTATGCCTCCGCCGTAAGATTACATGGTTCTCCCAATAGGTCTAGAGTACACCTTGCAATGTGCAATGATGTGAAATAAGAGTTTCACTGATTTGGCTAAAACGAAATGACATGTTTGTCACAAATGTGTTGAGTGTTTACCTTCCTAGGCAAAATTAATAAGTTATTGATTTTAATTTGATATTGATGGATGGCAAAATTGTTTAAGAGAGCAAGTACTTGAGAATTTAATTGTATAAACTGAAATGTACTAGTACCAGTTTGATTAAGTTTATTGAGTAATATCAAACATATAGAGAAAAAGCATAGTTTCAGCATCAAGTAGTAAAATAAAATTTTAGCATTTTAACCTGACCTTTGACTCCATGACCCAAAAATACACAAGAGAATCATTGTCAGGCAGTATGCATGAAGACACCTTATGAGCCATTTCCGAGATATGGAGAAAAAAAAGTGACATTTTAACGTTTTCACTTGACCTATGACCCCATGGCCCAAAACTTTCCCTAAAGAATCTTGATCTGGTAATGATACATGTATATACTGGACTTTTAAGAATGTGACTCTATGACCTTTGACCTTATGTGCATAAAAAAATGAGAGGCACAACTTCTTTCACTCACACATACATACGTATGCCAAATTTTATTTGGATACCCGCAAACGGAATTTTAAGTTATAAAGCTGTCCACATAATAGTACGGATGTAAAGAAAAAAAGACGGACGGACTGACAACCCGAAAACATAATGCCTCCGGTGACATTTCGTGGTGGAGGCATAAAACAGTATTCCAGCAGCAAAACATAAATTTGGAAATCACCAAAAGGCAACGGCAACAAAAGCGTCTTTGATTGAGAATATCATTGATGATCACACTTTCATTCAATTGGTGTTCTTTTTCTTTATTTTCTTATTTCGAGTGCTAATATGCCTCAGTCAATTCGCTTCTACAAAAATGTGTCCTACGAGTGTTCGTTTCTTTCAATTAAGAAGGCTGCAACAACACAATTTTATGAGAAATGTAGCCGCTTGCAAGTACAAAGTTCGTATTCTAATTTAGTTGGAACAAAATTGCTCCTGACTTATGAACGGAGGAATGAACAATTCCTAAAGATATTTGATAAAATCCGTCCTCACCCAATGCAGGGATAAGGCCCAAAATTTGAGTTCTATATATATCATATTGAAACACATGCGAAATTCAATTCAATTCAATTCAAATCAAATGAAATTTTATTTCCAATAACACATGTTTATTGTTGCACAAATTCAATGAAAACAAAACGTACAATGTATTACAACAAAAAAAAATGCATATATTTTGAAACTCATTGTTCAAAATAATTGCGTTAATGGAATAGAGGGAACCACGTAAAAGACAAGCTTGTATGAATGTGGGCCACTCAATACATTAAACCCACGATACAATAAATGTAAAGGTACGGAAACACACACACAGGTACACACACACACAGGTACACACACACACACACACACACACACACAGGTCCAAGACGCTTACAGTAAACAAGAACGTAGACAGGACAAGACAAACAATGAGACAAAGGGAAGGGACAGGTTAGAGGGAGAAGGAAGGATGTGAGGAAAAGAAGAAAAGGAGGGAAGGGAGGGGAAGAGGACTATCGAGAGGAAGCAGGGCAGGGGTCCAAAACACATGCCGAGCTACACTGCCAGACACTGTTCATTGGCATGGGCAAGATAATTGACATACAGGAAGTTTTAGAAACAAAATAAAAATATATATATAATCCGAATATCATTTAAGAACCAACCAAAACTGTCTTTAATTTTCTCTTGAATACAGCAAGACTCGGTGTATCTTTTAGATCATCACTTCATTGGTTCCAAAAATTTAGTCCTAGATTCACAAAAGTATTCTGGGCAAAAAAAAAAAAATGGTGGACACTTTCAATTTTTCATGCTTTTTAACTATCAGCGAGCCGCGAAATAGTCTGGTCATATTGCGTAATAAATGACACTGACAATATTACAATGTCATTATCGTAAAGCGGTTTCATTTAACAACGAAATACGGTGCGGTGCTTTGACTTGTTCTGACGTCAAAGCAAAAGGAGAGAAGGTAAGAAACAAAAAAAAATCGATGTTAAAAGAACACCTAATTGATTATACCTTGACTTGCATAAACTCATTCGCCCCACATATCATGGCGAATATTTCCTCCTCGCTGCGACATTCCGGGATCTTTTGGTTGAAATGTTGGATGGTCCCGCACGTGACGTAGAAGTGACTGGCGATACGTCCGATCTCCGTGTACTCGAAGGATTCCATACCCCTCTCGGTCTTTATCATCTTAGCCTTCTGGAGAAAGCGCGCAGATGTGGTTACCAGATTTTTGAGGATGTCCTCGAATCTCCGCTCATCCTGCAAGCATGAAAGATCAAACGTATGACCGACATTAAGGAAGCAGCTTTAAATATCAACCGCCTTATGATCATTAAACATTCATAGATTAATAGATTTTTTTAAATCTTATTCTTTGATCAGGTAAATTTCAGACTGTTTACTGATTTATTTGTATAATCCACTCTTTCCTTTAAAACAGCCATATGAGGATATCTCTGTCGTGAGTGACATCCGAATCAAATTACAGAGTCTCAGCATGTTGGAGTAGTTACCGCCATGGTTGTATTGACACTGGAAGAAAAGAAAACAGCATAGAAGACAAGAAACAGTGATCTCAAATGCTCTGACCATCCTGTCTGCTGTACAGCTTGTCGAGGTTTAATTCATTTTTTTGTTATTCATTTTTGTAAGAGAACTGCATGAATGAGTTAAGGAATGGCACAGTCATTGATTTTTTTTTTTAACAACAACAATACACATTTAATCAATTAAAACTGTCAGTGTTCTTCAGTGGCAATGTGAGTAGTCTCAGGCACGCTCAAGTCCACCCCCCCCCCCCCCTTCACTGGCTGCCTGTTTCAACTGGCACACATCACTCTCCCTCCCTACGCAGGAAGGAAAGGGATGCAAGGGTCGCCATGTCATCAGTGCAGACCCTGACCTTCCAATCCACGATGACCTGAACAACCTGTCATCAATGCGCCTGAAATCCCACAATCCAGCCTGGATGTCCCTTCCATCACTAGGTCTGATGCCTGTGTCCAACACAACTCAAGTTACGGGCAACACCATCACTGACCCGACAGCAAAGCCAGAGGGCTTCAACCTCCCTCGGAAACAGTGGCTCGCCCTAAAACGCATCCGAACTCTCTATGTAAGGACAGGGCACCGTCTAAATGGGGGTTCACGGCTAACCCGGCGTGTGACTGCGGATATCCTGAAGACTGCCACCTACGGAAGTTCCCAGGCGGACTGGAAGAACATGCCCAAGCAAGTGATGCTGCCTGAACTGGATCCGCTGCTTAGATATTATCCTATAAGCCTATAACCGCCCATCCACTCCGTTGTACTGCATCATACGACAGAAGAATGTAGTGGCCTTGTATAAGTTATATCGATAGACGGAAATCACCGAAGTATTAATGCAACTAATGTTGCATGAATCCTGTGGGTACAGCTAACCACGGTGCACCACGTCCAGAAAAAGGATCTGTCGCAGGAAAACCAGAACATACAAGGCAAGAAGGACTGAAAAAAAGACATGGACTTGAAGAGATAAGGAAGACAAGCAAGCTCAGATGTGGTGACACGACATTTGCCCATGCGACAATTGCTTATCTTCTCCAAAAGGGCTGTGATAGGCTGTTTTAGGTTTAGTTTGATCTGAGGATTGGGATTAGGGCTAGGTTTATGTTTGTGGGTAGAATTCATGTTTGGCTCAATAGCGTGCAAATATTTCATGGGAGGAATTGAGGCTGGAGCAAATGTCATGAAACCAGCTAAGATATCTCGTCCTCAGGCTTACAACAGATACCTTGAAGACATCATCTGCAGCGAACCATGTGCGAGCACAAGATTGGGAGCAATCATTAAAAAAAAGCTGAGACCAAACTCTTATTGCTCCTCTGAAGAAAGAGATCGTCAGCTGTTCTGTGACCCCGATACCAAGGTCAACCTGCTTAATTGCCAGATGGCTTCAATTCTTACTCGTGTCTACATCAACCTTACCTGATCTGGGACCATAACCCCCCCCCCCCCCCCATCCCCAAACCCGGTAATCAATGACATGATCGCCATCAAAACTCGTGGAATTATTCAGTTGCTCAAGAACCTGAACCCATGCACACAAGTCATCAGAACTGCATGGTGTCGCCCCAAGCTCCTGAGAGAAACTGCAGGAGAAACAGCCCCTGCCATTAAAGCCCCCCCCCCCTATCAGACGTCACTTGACCGAGTGTCTGAACATTCCATCTTCATGGGAGAAAGCACTCATCTTCCGACAGGCGCTACTCAGGGAGGGTAACAGATCATCACTAGATAGCAATAGACCGATATCTCTGGCCGACTACATGAACATGGCTTTTGGAAGTCAAGGTCCTGTCATACCCAACTCATTTTGACCGCCAACAATCTTGTCATAGGTATTGGAGACTAGGGCTAAGCAGGCCCTATTCATTTAGACTTTGCCAAAGCCTTTTGCAAGGTGTCCCAAAGGATGCTCCTTCACAAGATGAAGCATTCTGGAGTCCGGTGTCACATACTCCACTGAAGGAAAGGGTTCCATGAGGGCCGCATATAGCAAGTCCTGTAGATGGAAAGATCAGCTCTCAGGCTAACATGGAACCTGGGGTCCACAAATGTCCTTGAACCTACACTTTTTCTGGTCTTCATTAACGATCTTCCAGACTGCATCAGGACCTATAAAACCCACCTTTTCGTAGATAACACATGTGTGTTACACAAAAAGCTGCTCTGCAACTACTGGGAATTTGGATTCTCGGTTCAAAGGTCGGCGCGTGCCTGTGGGTGCATATCAGGAATGTCCGGCAATAAGAGCTACAAAAAAAAAGGGAAAACCAACCTCCTTGTCATATACAACATCCACGAAACCGTTCTTGAAGAAGTCTTATCTGCCGGATGATTCGGTCTCTCCGCATATCCATAGTGTGCTATATCTGAATGCTTCACGCATGTCGATAGTCATAGTAAGGTGAGAAGGCAAATGCCATCCGTGCCTTTCTCACGCAACTTTAATCGCTGCACTTGAATATCAAAGACATTACTTACAAGACTACAGCAGAACCGTTACAGAGTAGAAGCTACTGCATGGGATGCCACCGACAGGTCCAACGAAACAATGCCCGGCATGTGGCAGGTAACCACGACCCAAGAGCAAGTGCTTCAACCACGCTGGAGCTTAACCACATTAGTGGCTCACGCTGCAAAACACGCGTCAGCAGAATCCGTCTGGTAAGGCTGTGAAGAATCCGCTTTGACCTGGTTGGCATTAAATGGGACGATCGATCATCTCCACCATCATGACCATTGTCTCCAACCCCCTCTGGACGCACATGCCGTTTCTGGATTCCAGCTTGCAATTTCAAGGTTCTGGCTTCCTCCTTTCTACGTACAAGCGCGGAATAGAACGCACTTAAGGAGGGTCCAGCTGTGTTCACATCATTAAATTGATGCCTTCAAATTATAAAGTCCAAATGTAGCAAGCAGTTTAATATATTTTTAACCACGCCTCAATGTGAACATATTTATCATGCACCGAGAATTTATCTGCGTTCGTCGTTCGATTAAAAAGTACGTGCACCACTCTGTGCACAGAGTGATTGGTATTCAGACTTTCAAGCACTAGTGAAACTCGCATTTTAGGTTGTACTTCATCGTTTCCATGGTTTCAGAATCATTGAATTTATTCTCCCCTTCTCTCTCTCTCTCGCGCGCGGATGTGATGCATGTTTCAATGGAAGCGACCCCTGGGTGTACGATCATTTTCTCGAAAATGATAATTCTGAATCTCTGATACATAATTTGATTTGTTGAACCTTACATCATACTGTAGCAATAGTAAGACTCGGTTATGAAAGGTAGCCGACAAACATCTGAATTAGACCAAGTGAACATTAGACTACGTGTGCATTAGACTAATTGGTCATTATACAGATAGTGCATGCATAGTTATTTGCATACATTTGCACACAGATTCTGGAATCTAGTACAAAAGTGGCAACCCTTTTCTAATATCTCTCAACCATTAATGACTATGCCGATGGACAATAAACTGAAAATCTCTGCATTTTGCGTCCCACAGATTATCTGGTGAAATTCAAACAATGCAATAAACGATAGTCAGAGTGCAATGTTTCATTATAGAAGAGAGGACTTCGTTTTTGTTTTGTTTCGTTTTGTTTTGTTTTGTTTTTAATTAGGGGGACTCGAGGTCGGGATAAAATAACGATATCACTGCTGTTGCAAAGATTAGTTAACGGCTGTTAATTTGTACAGCGCATGTACCTCCATTTGCAAATTAAATATACAGTTTACATTTTTGTGTACGTTACAACGTATTACATTATGTTTGTAAGATTCTGTACCTGAACAGAGTTTTTAACCCTTTGATATTTGGAACACCAGTGTCCTTTGTCACTTTGTTTTCTACTTTGTTTGCTTGTTTGCTGTTTGTTTCCCTCCTCGTCACAACGACAGCATAAAGATCCATGACACAGTGTCGGAACAGACAAATTGGGTTAAAGGGGCATTCCACACGATTTTCATAATGTCACATCATGTAGTACATAAATCAACAGATCCGTGTATAGATTTGTGGATAGATTTTATAGATAGATGGTATAGACTTTTTGCGGTCCTTGAGCAGAGAAACAATACTCTGAAAAATCTTCAAATAAACAAATTACACTGAACAGTGTTGATGCATAGGAACCTCACATATTTCAGATATGTAGCAGTGTTTCTCCATTACAATACCACTCGCTTAACAAGTTCACCTGTGTAGAGTGTGTGCATGCCATCTACTTTTGTTCTGCTTCCTTGAGCCCCAACTCATGCACTTTTATGGTGAGGGTGCTATGTCATCATCCTCGTTCATTGCAATTTGTTGTAAATTTTGAAAACATTCTAGTTCCTCAACCCAATCACTATAAATTCTAGAAAGTCTGTACTCGGTATAACTTACAGCTGTTCAAATGTAAAAGTCTGAAAACCATCCGGAGTTCTCCTTTAATAAGGGCGAGCAGACCACATCCTTCAGGCCGGCGCATTTATACACGATGGTACTAAAATGGTCTGTGGCGCCATAGGATTCTATCTTACTCGCATTCTGAGTGAGATTTGCCACGAAGTAGGAAATTATATTGTCCAAATTGACATGCTTTTGTTTCTCTCACGTTTTTCACAGAAAAAGTTCGTTCTGATAATGTGTGTGTGTGGGGGGGGGGGGGGGAGGGGGGGCTGCGTAACACTTACCAGCAAGTTTAGATACAGAATGACAGGAAATCAGTTATTGACAGCATAACGAACAAGGTGTGTATTTGAAATGATTCAGATTACAATATCATGTTATTCAATCATGATTAGTACATGATAATTATCTAATCAGCTCGCGAAACGATTCAGAAAATGACATGATATTCAAGATTTTTTCGACATTTTGGCAATGAATTTTGCCTAAGCAAGAAAAATTATATCAAATTCATATAAGGACAGAAGGCTAGAGTTGCATTTAAATGTGGGGTGATTATTATTATTTTTTTTTTTGGGGGGGGGGGTGCTCAACCTGCTCAAGTTGAATGACAAGTACATACCATGATGCTACTGGAAGAAATTGAAGACAAAAAGGAAGACAATCCACAATTCACATCTCGCGTACCTTCATTCTTTTATTTTGGATAACAATCCTATTCATGCAATATCATATCTTGATCACAAACATCTTGATCACAAACCGACAATAGCCAAGCATCATGATACATATAGTTAGTTGGCCTATGTATATATATATATATAAGCCCAAGGGTATATTTTAATCTTTGCAGGAGCTATGTTACGAATCAATGTGTTGTGTTAGAGCAAACTCTTCCTTAACGAAGTTTGAATTCATTTGTTTTAGGTAACAATTTTCCCATATGATGCAATCTTCATCTAGGAATATATCAATACGCTTTTAAATTTGTTATCTTTATTTGTTTGGTTAACAAAGGTGAAATTTTAAAGACATTCACGTAAATCTTCTATAATCTTCACATACCTCATATAACGATTGTGATGTATTACGTCGTGATGGCATGCTATGATAATTATGTCAATGTGTTTAAGTTTCAGATCCAGTTTGTGTAATGTTATTGTGTGTACAATGTTGTTATATTCAAAATACCTAGAGTTTCTATTATGGACATTTGAGTAACATTAATCAATTAATCTATCAATAATATACTAAGATATTTTATGAAGACACCAATATGCCTGTTACAATATACCTTTCAAGCTAAGCGCACTGTTATCAAACTCTTCAGTAATTCCTTCATGGTATACATTTAGATAGTGCGAGCAGCTAATCATATGCTAATGATTACATTCATCAGAGGAGTATAAATGGTGAAGTGATTATTAAAACTGCACCGGCCTTACACTCGAAACTGTGTGGATAGTTCTAGAACATTCATTTTCATATCTTACTCGGCGTAGAGGTATATATATATATATATATATATATATATAATAATAATAATAATAATAATAATAATAATACAGAAATAGAACAGAACTCAAACTCATGCTGTCAATACCAACAATTTATTGTTTGACACACAAATTTTCGAGCTCCTCGCCCTTTATCGAAGTGTTCTTGCAAGAACAAAATAAAGTGTTAGTACTGATAGCATGAGCTTCAGTTCTGTTCTATTATCTATTTCATTGCACCAACACGTAGACTACAGTTTACTCAATACATAATATGTACATGATGCATATATCAAACATACAGAAAAATATAAAAGATAATACACGGTGGGTTATATTGTTATAACTAAAAAGTGTGTCTACAAATGAGATTTTCTATCTACAAAAGACTATTTTCAACAAGATGTGAAATACAAAGGAACCGCAAAGTCTGAGTTTATAACTGCGGGCTCCAGGGAACAAATAACAATATGAATACTGAGTACGTCACACCATGGGTTAACACAAAGAAAGTACTAAGCAATGCTAAGGACATAGAGGTTAAAAGAAAGTACAAGGGGCATGTTTTCTTGTCCTCCCGTGGAAACACTGCTTCGAAGAAAAAATACGAATCCCACAAGATTATGCAGAGACTGAGTATACTTTCGTACTGAGCACATCTGCCCGTGTTATAAAATCTACTTGTAGCATTCCTTTTCTATCTGTAAGATTATATTGCACCATTATCATTGTATGTATTTGTGAGTGTGCTAAAACCTGATGAGCATTGACCTAGGAAGCGCTAAGGATCTTTCACAGCATGATTGATAAATGCACGGTAAAGGTGCGTTCTTTTGGATCACTTCTTGTATTCAGAATCCCCTTGGGTAATAGAATCCGACTGAATGCTGATCTTGGTAACATTCGTGCTGCTTCTATCTTGTCGTTTGTTATTCGAATCCTCGCTGATACAGGATAGACCAAAGAGCGACCAGACGGCAGACCGGAAGCGAGAGTTAAATATCAGATACAGAATCGGATTCATGCTGCTGTTAGCAAGCGGTGAAAGTAGTCCTGCAGATACAAGTGATTAGGATAACAAGTAATTTTATGATAAAAAACAAGCGACGACTCTCATGTATCATAGTATGAATTCCAAGGTGTATACAAAGAGATGGAAGAGGGGAGAACTTTCAGGAAAAGGTGTAGGGACAATGATAAAGAATATCAATGCAATGTTATTTCTTTCTTTTTTTCAGAATTCTGCTCATGCCCTATATTGGAGTATAGCAATTGATGAGAGATGAGAGTTTCCAATCTGCAAAAACAACAAAAAAAAAGACCTTCTTTTCGCCCTTCTTCAATGCTTACGTGACAGTAACTTCACTTATATTCTTTCCTTCTTAACTACGTCATATCGTTTTTTTACGTTTCCTTCAGTTCTAATGCCCTCTTGAAGTAATACGATCATAGGGGATAGTGCTGTGTTTTTATCCCGTGCATTCCTTTGCTATTTAGTAGTAAGGTGAAATAAGTTGCGCAAACACATAGCCAGTAGGCTAGGCACAAAATTTGAAGAAAATTATGATGATAGTAATGGCAGGAATAAAGATGGGTAAAAAGACGAGAAACTTAAGAAACAAAACAGGAAAGTGCAAAAAAAAAATTGAAGATAAAACAACATCCTCACTTGTCACTTATTGTTAGCGCTTGTTTTTTTTTTTTAATGTCGTTGTTTATAATTTTGAAGAGGTTGGGCCAAGTGCATGATGTGACTCAATCAATGTGTCTTAAGCGTCTGGTAAGAACGAGTACATGTATTACCAAGTCATTTTTTTTTTTTTTGGGGGGGGGGGGGGGCAACATATGAGAGGGTGAACGAACTCAAAAGAGTATTGTGACAACCTAATGGTTACCAAGTCATTTTGGTGACGTCGAAAGAAAAAAATGTTTGGGCCATGATCTGACTTATGTTTTGATGTTTTGTTTTATTTCATTTCATTTCATTTGGTCAATGAAATTCATTCTCGGGAAAATACGACTTAACCTTTGGAACGCATAGCATGACACTCATTAAATTAAAAAAATATATATCTATTGGACTTCGTTGAAATGACACAGTGATTAGACTCTGAAATAAAAAGTACTTTTGAAACATGTCATCCAAACGATATTTTAGGCTTTAAAAAAAAAAAAACCTAATGATAAAATCATTATGCACGTATAAGGACACAGTTAGACGTCTTTCTGTGAAACCTAAAATGGAGCCAGCGTGAGATAGTTTGATTTTCTTCAAACTATTGCTTCTGCTTCCCGCCGTGTATCTAACAAAGAAAAAAATCTCTATGGATGACCTCCATTTTAGTTATAAAATCTAATCTCTAGCCACTCACCAGCATTGCTTATGTGGTGAGAAACACGGGACCGAGCGTAGAGTTGAACGAGAATGTGCGTAGCCTGGAGAACGTAGCAGGCAGCGTAGACGACATAGACAGCGCACAGCACCCTGGCTGTCTGCCAGTGGGAACGGCGTGTGTTTTCCTGACTTGACATCTAACCACATGAACAGATGCACATAATCAGACAACGCACTTTGTGAAACACTGTATTTCATAGGAAATCTGTCATGATGTCGGCATCGCCTTAAATCTCATTGCAATTTACTTCAATGTGGATAAACTATATAGATCAATGCAGTGTGATATCAGTTGAATGGCCATACTTATGTATGAAATGCATATTTTGATCTTAATAAAACACAACGGCCAAAAAAAGTAAGAAGACGGTGTTACCGATGATTTATCTAAAGTTGCAAATGAGAGAACCATCATTAATTCGAATCACTATTATAGCATTTTTTTTTATAGTGACCATAACCTATTAATTTGCACATGCACGGAACTGGAAATATATCTCTTCTTTTCACTCCAGTTATATCCACCTTATGTCCCCTGCACAAGGCTGCAATGCAATATCATATTATATTTGATTGTATTATATCAAATTTTGTCAGGTTATATTACGTTATATTGTATCACATTATTTTTTATGATATTATATTTGTTTTCATCTTTGCCCTTTTAAGGGATCGTATAGTTTTTGTTGAGACCTAATTTCAGGTTTCTAATATTTTTTTTGTGAGATAATGAGAAATCTCTTATGAAATATGAAAGAGCATGAAACGATTCAAATGAACTTTGAATTCCTCTTAAAATGGTATGCTCTGTACTATTTCATAAGTGTTTTCTTGGTATCTCGCAAAAAGTTAAAAGCCAAATTCTCATCTCCACCAATACTGTACCATCCCTTTAACCTTAAAAAGTACTCAAACCTCAGTCATGTCAATTTCAGTTGATGTTTACTTTTGTCACAATAAACATTGTAGTCATTTAGATGGTATGTCTTCAACGATTCTATTCCTTATATTCTTGAACACCGCATTTACAGAAATGGACTTTGACCTGTAACCCCATAATTCGACAAACAAGAATGATTGACCAATGGGACGCTTCATAACTCTCGATGGACAATGACGATGTCGACTGATAGATATATCTGTTCAGCATATCAATCATCATTGCGCATGAATAATCCGCTTCAAGCCCATTATTATATGATCAGCACTTCAATTTTAGGCTAAAGCACCATTGATTTTTTTGTTTCTTATATAGATTCCTGGGTTCAGCACTTAAACAGCAAAATTCCTCAATTTGCTTTTGTTTAAGTGATCTTCTGATGTCATTGAACACATTTGAGCAACTGTAACCGTCATTAAAATTGATAGAAATGTTATTCTGTTTTTAAATGAATTATTTTTTTCATAAAAATAACATTGTAGAACTTTTAGTAAAAGCTGACAATATTAAAAAAAAAAAGAATATCAAAGTAGTATTACAGTTTCACATGATCTCAGGAAAGCCTTTATGTTGAAATTCACATATTATAAAAATTAAATGAGGTGATGATATTATCGCCTCACAAGTTTTACACTGATCTGTATTCAATGCAATTTAATACAATATAAGTACTTAGGCCTTTATATAGCGCTCTTATAGACAAATAACGAGTAATTTATATGTATCACAGCGCTTTACAAAATGAAAGTAACAAACCTACATTACGGGGATAGGGAAAATAACAAATGAAAAATACAAAATATACGTAATTGATCAATCAATTTCTAAAAAGGAAAGTCTTCAATGATTTTTGGAACACTGCTAAGGACGGTGATTCCCGGATACTTTGGGGGAACTGATTCCACAAGTGTGGGATACAAACCTTTCACAAATTGTCATTTTGATAGATAGAATGAGAAAAATACTTAACGCAGCAATTATGGCAATATAGTGGGAGGGGTTATATAGGTACTTTATTTTCAGAAAACCTGATTTTTATGATAAACATTGGAGAGTTGTCAAGAAAGTCGTGAGGAAATAACTTTATCACATCATTGTCTTTTTTCCTTCCGCTGCCATCACTATCAAGCACCTGCGATGGCAGACTCCAGCATTTTTTTTTTGTATAAATTTTCTTTCTCAAACTGGAAATAAGTGCATTGCAGATTTCTTAGATTTCATTGAAGCTCATTTGTTCAAATACTTTGTACTCTAAACTCATAATGTACATTTTCTGTTGAAGATAAAGGTACCGTAATTCATGCACGGTTTAAATGGAAAATGCAGAAATAAAATCAAACTTAACAAAACTTATCGCAACGTACCTACAAGGTTGCAAGCGATCTCAGTGCTATTTGAAACCATGTAGAACATCGGTTTAATATCACTTATTTATTCACTATCTTGTAGAGATGAAACTTCTTCGGTTCTCTTTTCCGATTTTGCTCATTGTTTTATACTATACGTCTGGGCAAGTTTCATACACATCCGGACCCGTGCAAGTTTTATACACCACAAAATACGAATTTCTCAAATTCATCAGTACGCTTTGTAAAACTAGCTTGCTAAACATTTGCTAAATAAACCATCAAAACAAGAACACCTGCGGACACAAGAAAATACAAATTGCTTGAATTTAACGATTGACAACCATTTGTGGGCGAAGAAGGTTGGCAATATCCTGAAAGAAAAATATTCGAGAAACGGTTCCTTCCTGCATGACATGATGCCGTACAATTGGTGTGTAATATAATGAACATAGAAATAAAAGTATTCATGCAGTGAAAAAATGGAGACACCCCGTTTCGATTCTATGTCAGCGGGTACAGATTAAGATTGGGACGACGGTATGCAATCTCCAACATCGCTTTCTCATTTATATCTAACCGTTTTGCTTAAAGGGATCATAATCATAGTTTGGTTGAGACCTATCCTCAGGTTTCTGACTTGCTTTTTGGAGAGATAAACCTCTTATGAAATATGGAAGAGCGTGTAATTCGAAGAGGGATTCAATGTTCATTTGATGAAAATTTGTTTTGAAATGGCTAAGATATCTAAAACAGAGCAATCCTAATAAAAGGTGGAACCCACCTTTTAAGAGGATCGCTTTGTTATACTTCTGTGCATGCTTACCTTAACAAACTGGTTATTATTTCGACGAACGTAAATGATAATGATGACGTAGATGACAGCCGTCACCGTGATCGGGATGAAGAAAAGGACGATGCTGATGTAGCTTATCTTGCCTTCTCCAAACCATTTTGGAAAATAGGAGAGCGTACGGCAGGCAAATGGCGACCGACTGGCGTAGGTATTGCGGAGTGCTGTCACGTCGAACTTTGTCTGACAAGAGATGTAGCATTGTGAAACACGAAAAATAGATGACATAAGAACATTCTTACACGAGCTATATGTATGTATTGCATGTGTGAATAAAACAGCATTAATTCAGGCGAGAGAATTATTTTGCATCACATACATTAAATCCAATTCAATTCAATTCAATTCAAGATGGTTTATTGTTCAAATAATAGAATAACAATCCAGCAACTCGAAGGCTGATTCGGTTCCTTTACATCAGACTCATGAATGAAATTAAAATAACTTTGATAATATAAACCTACATAAGAATGAAATACGTGATATTCTATTCTTATATAGATAGATATAGATAGATATAGATAGATAGATATCATATAGATTCATACGGCACTGACCTGGGGTAAGCACCCCTCCACACTTAGTCCTACAACCTCTCGCATAAATCTCATACGTTGCGAACTCCTCTGTATAATACAGACACGACAGTACTAAAGCTAGCTTGTGAAGTCATACCCCGTAGTTCAGGCATGTTGGTATGGCAGCAATCACAGCGACCACCCAAAGTAGGGCGATCTTTTGCTTGGTCCGCCTGGTCGTGCAGTGGACTCTGAACTGCAACGGATGGCACACAGCCATGTACCTTCATTTGAGAAAAACCAATAAACAGGTGGGATGTTATTAACGCTGGCCACTGATGTAAAAATCGCAATTGGACTAGAGAGGTTTCACAGGCAAATAAGATCATAATACCATCATTATCACTATCACTGTAATCAGCAAATTTAATCAACGTGGATTATATAAATTCCGATCAAATGATAGGATTTTTTGAAGTTTTGATTAAATCCAAGAATTCCCCAAAATTTCATTTCTTATGCAAAGAGTATACACCTCTTCAACGTATTGCTGACTTATAAAGGATAATATCATTCCCTCTGCCTCCTGAAGGAGAAAAGGCACGTGCTCGATTATCAAATGTTTAAAAAAAAAGGACAACTATGGGGAAATATCTATTTTCTTTATTTTTTCTACTACTATGACATCACTAACAGTTGGAGCATTCTTTATCCAGCGATTACTATCTCAATATCCCATGAACAAAGTGAGGACTTGCGTTTAGCAGAGGTGGACGTCTTTTCATCATGCCATCAACACATTTCGAAATTCATCAGTCAAATCAGTGATTCTATAGCCCCAGGCTACTCTCAACATGACTGGATATCGTACAGAAAACAGCATCAATATACTGCTACGCTTTATAGCAGTCTCCGTTTTGTTGAAAGAATTGTTATCAATGACCTTTTCCCATAACTTGTTAATAAACAACGAAAGCATGTCACTCTAAAAAGAAGAAACCAAAGGAATCTCCGCAAACGATTTTGAATTTGACGCGAGTGCAACAGATTGCTCTTGACTAAACGTTGCAGTAATTAACAATATTTCTGTGCTGTTTTGTGTTGAGTCTATTTCATCTTACTTTTTTTTAATACTATAGATCATGAAAATGAATCCAAATATTTAAATTTGCTTGTTGTGTTTCGGGAGCCTTGAGATGTTTGATAGGCGAAAGATGGTTGGCTTAATCAATTTCTTCATTGGTTTTTTCCATATCGAATTATTTTAACCAGTGAACCAACAGCCAAACACAATCATAAAAGACCGAAAAAATTTGCGGAAACAAGTAAATTGAATTAAGAATAATGAAGAACGAATTTTAAATAAAAAGATATTAAATTCAGGTTATAATTTTGGTTAACTGCCGTCTATTCACGTCTACAGGGCTAATCATGTAACGACGTGACTCCGTTTCGCTGACAGGTGGTAGACAAAACTTATTTCTGTGAGTTGCAAAGAACTTTGATTAAATCAATCTAACTTGAGATAGAAATTACATTATTGGATCTCTGTTTCATAGATTTTTACACTGCATAGCTGAGTCCATCTCTCTTTTTTCAAATTTTTGTATCTTGCTCTGTCACCTGCATGCATTATGTTTATCAGCTGCATTTACATCAGTCAATTTCTATCGATCACTCTCTCAATTATCGATTTTTGCATAACCAGTCAATTATATTGGTTACTTATTCAACCGTCCACCCTATCGATCGCACTCTTACCTGTCAATCGCGATGGTCATCATCTCAAAAATGGTCAGATTAAAGCCGACGAACCTGGCAAATCTGTGGAGAACACACTGAGCGTCGGTCCGCCAAAGAATGAACCATGTCTGCTTGTAAAATTCGGAGATGTGTAGGGACGCCACGACAACAAGCAGGAACAGATCACCTGCAAACAAACCACGTCAGTGTTGATGTTAATCAATCACTTTTGCCTGCCAGTTCTTACTCATTCGCTGTTTCAGTTTCTAGTTTCAGTAAGTTTTATTTCTCCACTTGTACATAACAGAAGATAAGTATGACAATATCGAACATATTATTAATCACAAGTCATGAAAATATAAACAAAATGTCGCATTACAAATATATAATCATATGAAATTATACATAAATATAATTTCAGATCTTTAAGTGTAAAGGTGGAGGAGACCGCTATCAATAAGCAAAACGTTTGACTTGGACAACGGCCTCTGAACATAATATGCCTTGTGACATCTTTTTATTCAAAAAAATGTTACAAGGTAACCTGTTGAATAGGTCTGATAGAATAATATCTTTCAACAACATGATTATATCAATTCATATACATGTAATTTTATAGCTATTAAATGTCTGAAATATCTAGAGCTATATCGCTGCAATCTTTACAAAAAATCGTTTACATAATAAATTCATCTCGGACTAACCAAAAAAGCTGTTTAAAAGGGGATAGTATAATATTGGTTGAGATGACGATTCAGCTTTTGCGAGATACTTAAAAACCACTTTATCAAAAAAGAGCATACAATAATTCTAACAGGAATTCAGAGATTATCTGATGAAAATCGGTTTGGAAATGGCTGAGATGTCCAAAAACAAAGTAAAACAAAGCGATCCATTATGAGGTGGGTCCCACTTTTAATTAGGATCGCTTTGTTTGGATATCTCAGCCATTTCAAAATCAATTTTCATCAAATATCAACAAATTTTAAATTCCTCTTAAAATGGTCTTTCATATCTTATGGGAAGTTTCTCATTATCTTTAAAAAAATCATCATCGAAACACGTTGATAACCTAAAACCCCATCTCAACCGAAACTATACCATTCCTTTAAGATGGGATTATCAATCAGTCATCAGTCGAAGGAAGATTAATTAAGATATATTGACATTAGATGATGCTCATGGGAATTCTACCATATAGTTGAGTGACAAAACGGAGAGCATAGAAGGCTCTCTTGGCCTAATACATGGAACATTTACAGATCTCTAATTTCGACAAGACACAATAGGCCTATTGCTGGATATAATCTTATTATCAATGTGCTCACCCGCAGCCAAGTTTAAAATGTGTAAGGATGCGTTCGATGCTCGAAAGGCGCGCTGGCCGTAGACAGCGATGACCAGCGAGTTACCGAAGACCCCTATAAGTATGATGCTAGCCAAGAAGGGCACTTCAAAAGAGGCTTCTCTGATTGTCACAGACTGAACCGCGTCGTCGACAAAGCTTGAATTTGATTGCTCCACATCGTAGATATCTGTTTGGATCACTTCCGTAGTCGTATCGAGCGACATTGTGAAGAGACCGTGATCGCTGACGAGTTTGGTGACATCAGTTTTCACAGGCAGAAAACTACCGCGATATCTGTCTATAGCGAGAATGAAATTCCTACATGATCGCGCTTGCTTTAAACCGAAAAACGCCTTGTCAAGCAACCGCTGTTCTACAGAATGCTTCATTGTAGACGCGAAAGCTGAAACAAGGTCCACGACACACGTACGTGATCTTGGTACCTTTCATGATTGGCCGGACGGTAAAGACATGTCAAACTTCTAACCAATGGAATTCCATGTCTTATCTTTTGATTGCAAAGTCAATTGGGTCAAACATTAAACTTTCAATCTTCATCAATATGGTAAAGATTAGAAAGTTTCCCTTACATGTCCATTGTTTGTTTGCTCATCTCGAGCCGAAACGTATGACTACAGGGAATAATCTACTTTATGGCACATAATGGAAATATATATACTGTTGATCTTGTTTGTTACGTTTAGGTAAACACCGCAGTGCGCAAATGGAGAATAGCTCTGTTTAAAGAAGGCTTCAATACAAAAAAAAAAAAAGATACCGAGAATAGGCAGGATGCTGAGTAACGTTATCACAGCTTCGTAATATTGTGATCGTGCTGAAGGCAGGCGCTGTAAGAAATCTTGTCGCATTGCAACTGCACGTGGAAACAGCTAGTAGTAATGTTTGCACCAAGATAAATTTTCCTATCTGCAGAAAACGAGCATTGGCGGCGTGAAGCAGTGGAGAAGTAATGCTTATCACATCATTCGCTTCTGTTCACACACTTCTTTATTGTATCTCAAACTATAGACCACACAGAGACCTCTTGTTCGTGAATTTGCGTCTAGCACAAAGAGCTCTGAATAAAGCCATGCACCTGACACATACACAATCTTCATTTTCTGAAAGTCTCTTTTCGAACGCACCGCAAAATATAATACGATTAGGGAAATCCGGTAATAGATGATTTGGCATGGGCGTTGCACAATGGCAAAGCTTCTGTTCGTTAAAAGATTGCAACAACTTGATTCGTTTCTTCTATTCTCCCCAGCCTCTCTGATGCAGGAATGATGATATTCACACGATCTCACGTGATTGGGCACAAAACCACTTCGAGGGTATAGTGTATTTTCTTTCCGCTCATATTATTTTCCGCTTCTCTGCTCAAACGCAGTCATGAAACTTCAGATACACCTCAACAGACATTCTTCATGAACCGAAAATGTATTTCAAATCAGCACAAGTTCAATACTTAGGGTGCTCCATTATAATTATGTCACTGACGCCACTGTCATCCACAAGGAAACAACAGTGAAATTGATAATGATGATGATAATAATAATAATATAGTAATAATAATAATAATAATAATGATAATAATAATACTATAAAGACAACAATTACAACCAGTATTTAGAATACTTAATAATACAATATTTAATTTTCAAAATAGATTCAAAGCGCTCAAAAAATTACACAAAAGTACAAAAATTAACAAAATATTTACTGAACTAAACAAGAGAGAAAGAAAAAAAATAAAACAAAATAAACAATGCCATGAGATTGATCGTGACGTACAAGGAACGAGCGTGATACCCACTGTGTGTGTGTGTGTGTGCGTGTGTGTGTGTGTGTATGTGTGCGTGTGTGTGCGTGTGTGCGTGCGTGTGTGTGTGTGTGCGTGCGGGTGTGGTGTGTGTGTGTGTGTGTGTGTGTGTGTGTGTCTTAGCGTCGACATGGCGTGTCGTGAAGAGAGAGCTTGCTGGCCGATGAAAATGTCGGGAATATGATAATAACAAGTTTATGATATCTATGATATCTATGATATTGATCATTGATGAATTTATTGGAATCGTATAATAAAAAAAATGTATGTAATATCATTTCGACGATGATCGTGTATGATAACAGCAGTGACGATTACAATTGTGACAATAACTATAAAAAAACAAAGAAGAAGAAGAATGAAACAATTATTAGGCAATTATGTTTCTATCACGTGATAAAACGTGTATTTGGGAGTTGAGTGAGCACTCATTTCTCTGTTGCAATAAGGAGATAAACTAAAACACACACACACACACACACACACACACCTTAATTGAAGCCGTTATTTTTAAGACCACAAGACTGTAATGCGTTTCTGAAGGAATTACACGCTGCAAGCCTACTATAGGGCCTAAGTATAGGTGTGGCGATTGTTCAAAATTATTTTCTAGTACCCAAACGTGCGAATATAAAGCCCAACATCTAGAATCGCATTCACCAGCCTATGTTCATTCGGGCAGCTGCAATCAGATTATTCATTATTTATTATGAAAAAAAAAGTGTCAAAATTACCTCGACATCATCAAATGAAAGTTTGTAAGCCTCAGGATTGCGTCTCATCCGAATGTAGAGGTACGTGTATCTCAGCCAGCGTAGAGCCTCCTCCATGTTACTCACTGTGCCAAGCACAATCTGTAGCACAAGAAACAATGGGGTCATCCCATTAGATTGAGACGTGGCCATGAGTCATACAGCCCATGAGTTTGACATTGGAAAAAAATGGTCCATGAGTCATACAGCCTACGAGTCTTACAGTCAACGATGTCGATACTATAGGCAAGCGGGCCTTTTTTGTTTTATGATAGTGTCGAACTCCTGGACCTTGTTTGCCTTGTGTCTGATTCATGGGCCTTATTCACCAGCAAAGCTGGTGTCGTGCTCATGGGCTGTAGGACTCGTTGGTGTCGAACTCGTGACGTGCACCCGAAACAATAACTCTCTGCACCAATGCATATGTCTTGACAGGGGTACTAGTTCGATTTGCCCTTTTAGTCGTTCCTTACATGCAGATAAGATGCATTTTTAAATCTTTGCACTTACTTGAGATTTGTCAAGTTGGAAGTTACGAAGGTATCAGACAGGACTGGTAGACATGTTAAAGGTTATATGGACAATAAAATGTTTGGAGAAACCCTAAACGCAAACTCTAAACACAAACCTGTATTGGTAAAGACTGGCCTATTTATTTTGCCACTTTCATTGACAGATCTCATCCATTCAGTGAGACGTTCATTGTTCCTCCATGTGATACTCAAACTTGGAAAAAGTGCAATTCGTCATCGTTGTCTTTAAAGTTCATGTGCTCAGTCATGCATGACATTTGTCAACATAATTTTGGTACCAATGGAAAGATGTTGAGTTCTCCTTACCTAGGTGCCGTGCGCAGAGCAGTGTTTTAGATGCATTATGGGATAGCTCACGGGACAAACTTGCCCCGGTTTTGCCTGCACATGCACTCAGATCACGCTCTGTCTTTATCTAGAGGTATTTTTTGTTGAAGTTTTCTCCGTTTCCATTATGTGACCAGCATATTGAGGCCTTGCAGTAGTGAACCATGACTCTAGTGACCGCAAATCAGTAAAACTTAGAAACGTTCAACTCTTTTAAGCTAAATTGTAGCCAAGAAAAAAGGAGTATCACAGCAGACAAATAACTTTATTGAATCGTATGGGAACTGCGACTCGCGTGAGACAACCGGAAGCGAACAAAGGCACTGAGGAATCCCACAGTGCATCTGTGACAGAGCTCTCAGAAATTTTCTGCGCATTGGCGATTGGAGGATTATGAAATAGTAACCCTCCAAAGTTGGATTAATTTTTTTCATACGCACTGTATTACATATTGCCTATCTTTATACCTCGGCATTGAGATTATCTGCCAGCCTCATCTTGAACTTGCTCTCGATCGGATCTTGGGTCATAAGGAGCAAGAGGTAATGTCTAAGCTTCGAGCGAGACGTGATAATGTACCCTTCTCCGAAGGTATCAAACTGAGGCCGACCAGCTCTACCGAAGATCTGAAGCACGTCCAAAATACCAAGGTCTTCTTGTGTGGACGTATCCGGATTGTAGAACTTCGTCCCCTGAAAGCACGATATGAAATGAAAATGATAATATCCTTGTATCCTTGTATGTCTATTCTACTAGTAGGCCTACTTGGGAAAGATGTGTAATGCAGTGCTCTCCCGTTACAACGAACACGGTTATAACGAAATTTCGTTATAACGAAGTCATTTTCTGATCGCCACTGACAAAGGACAGGGGCGGATCTAGGAATACCGTACTTCCAGTCCCTAGAGGACCCTTCGGAAGTGACGAACACAAGGTACAAGGTAAACGGGGGTGCCAAAAAAAAAAAAAAAAAATATATATATATATATATATATATATATATACATGTATATATATATATATATTTCTGGTGCCACTTCCGCGTTTCATCGGCTGACAACCAAGCAAGCAAGCAAAAAAAAAAAAAAAGGCTCCGATAACTAAAATAATGCGGATCGCTTATGAAAATACATAGGGGAACAACTAGCATTTACAGAACGACTCTGCACGGGCGGACGCTTCACATCACTCTACGTTCACTCCCCGTGTCACGAGAACTTGCGTTATTACGTCAATCCGAAATGAAATAAAATTACGTTTTTCTCCGAAATGTTGTTATAACGAAACACACAAATTCTGATATACCTAGATGTTTGTTAATTAAAAAATGAAATACGGTTCGTTATCAAGCACATTGTGACGTTATTCCGAAGGCTCGTTAGTATATAAGGTTCGTTAATCCGACAATGAAATAAAGTTCTTAGTACGAAGGTTCGTTAATCCGCAATTGAAAAGAATCTTTGTTATTTCGAATATTCGTTAATCGGATCATGAAATAAGGTTCGGTAATCCACAAGTGGAAGGAAAAGGGTGAGTACACTGACAAAACCTCGGAATTACAAATCTTATATCGACTTCGGATAATTGAATCTTATCTCACTTTAGGAATTATGAACTTTCGGAATAACGAATCTTCGGAAGAACGAGGCTTCAGAGAAACAAACGTGTTTTTTTTTCATTTTATTTCATTTCATATCATTTTGTTCTTGGACTAACAAACCTTCGAAATAACGAATCCCGGGAATAGCGAACCTTCAGAATATTGACTCTTCTAGAATAACAAGCCTTCGGAATAAGGAACTTTGGTAGTAACCGAATCCAAAACCATCACTGTTTACACATTTTTTTTTCAAACTATAGGCATAAAAGTACGAGCAACTTGATGCTCTCTCTTCAATGTAACATTTTAAAAAAAAATAATGAGACAGCGTCCTATTTGGTATAGCTTTCCAGCACATGATGAGTATTCAATAAACAACATACAGTATGCGCATGGTTTACGTGTTTTCATCATACTGTATTATGTTCGATAATGACGACATTTCGATATAACGAAAGAAAACTGGCGGTCCCGAGGATTTCGTTATATTGGGAGGGCACTGTTTATCATAACAAAGCGGCGGTAAGGGGGAGGAAGTAGACACATTATTAAGCATCGCAAGTGTAAAAAAAACAACAACAACAAAATAAAACAAAAAACAAAAAACAAAAAGCGTGTCAGTAGACTTTGCGGCAATAAAAAAACAACAACACTAACTTAGACTATACAAACACTTGAAAGGTAATGGGCAATATACTTGCGTACACACAATGAAAAGGGATATGTTTGTATCAAGATCTAGACTGCAATAATTCAATTAGCTTGAAAAAAAAATCTGCATTTATCTTTTCTTCAAAATATTCTTTCCAATAAGAATGAAATGTTGAAATAAACGTTTCCACCATTGTTTCCTGCTCAAATCAAAGCGATTCGATTCCGAGCTCCGTGTACCTTGATAATGACGGCATGGGCAGGGAGGTTCACACCCCAGGCCAAGGTGGTTGTGCAGCACAGAACTCGGATCAATCCGGCAGAAAAGTATTTCTCCACGAAGTCGCGACTCTGCCTCGAGATACCGCCGTGATGTACAGCCAACCCCTTGGGCACTAGGTCCATGAGAATCTGGTCAGGAAGGCCCTCCAGCTATAGGTGGCATTGAATCAAAATCAAGCGATTCCTTATCAGCCGGGGTCAATAGCAGGCCGTAACACCAAGGAGCTGCAGAAGCTCCTTGGTAACACACAGCTGGACTGAAAATCAAACTGGAACTCAAATTCAAACTTAAAATCAAACTCATTCTCTATATGGCATATTATATCCCAAGAGAGAAAAACGACAGTGGTTTGAGGCTACTGGATCGAAAAATAATGTCAAATATGCAATGTGCTCAGATGTCGGGTCTCTTTATACCCATGTTACGCATAACAAAGACAAGTGTTCAACCAATATTTCAGAAGCAGCATTAATTATTTCCCTACAAATCCAGTTTGTGTATGAGTATCTGTCGCTCCTTGATGTTGATCAGGAAGGAACTAGGCGAACTACCTACGATTTTACCTACGGTTTTATTCTCATTGAAGTAGCCTACCTCTTTTTTGGCATCCTCGAATGATTCGTGCGTTTCTGTGGAAAAGGGCTCTGTTGGTTCCCTTTTGAGCCTTTTCAACAGCTCATCCGCTGTTTCACGGGTGCCCGCTCTTGAAAACACGAAGATCAGCACCTACCATAAGACCGATATGAGCATACACTCATGTTGAACGTTTCGCATCTCATCAGAGTTTAACTACACAGGACATTGCTGGGTACATTTTTTTATTATTGTCGATGTGTCGCTTAAATTAGACTGACATGTCAATGAAATAATTTTCTACTTTTTTGTGTTTCGAATTAATGAATATGCTCTTGCTTTGAGTTTTTTATTTCATATGATCGACGAATTTCCCTTCATTGAATAAATAAGTACTGATTATTCAATGTTTCCGAAGTAGCCATAATCTTAAAAAAGAAAATCATGTGCATACATATTATTCGGGCTTACTCCTATTCTGAAATATCAAATAACCGGTGTTTTGTTATTATAACCCAATGATAAGCGGAGCCATCCAGGCAAATAAATATACTTTGTGAAACCATAAACCTATATAGGATCGCAGGAAATTGATGGGTTGAAAGGCAGGTGTTGCTCGGATTTAAGTCGAACCTATAGCCGTCCATTTTAGTGGAGGAGTGATCAGGAATTAATAGTACACAAATGATGCACATTACATAGGGCGTTACTGAGAATGACCCACCCGATAGTGATTTTGGAAGAGTTTGAAACATACGAGGCAACTTTAAAATGATGACATGATCCTTTTCATTTGATAATCCATGCTATTAAGATTAATACTAATGTGAAACCGAACACGACGCAGTAGGTGATCCAGTCGAGCGAAGACGATTGTTAGCTGGAATATTAAGAGGTAATGGGACAATCAACCAAAGATAATTTCGGCTGAAAAGTGACTTTCTGTCAGTATAATTATCCATTTTCAAGAAGGGCCAATACTCTGGTAGACTTGTCAAGGCTTTTGTCGGTAACGGCAACTCAAATGAATGAACAAAGTCACGTATTTGAGCAATGGTATCGTTAGTAGCGGTCATTAGTACCTGTCATTAGGAAAAGATTATGCCCGCTGAGCTTGTTATACAAAATGAAAATCTGGTCACTTAGTGGTTGCTCTCTACCAATCATTTGATTAGCATCCACTATAACCATTTTAATACGGGTTTGTCTTACCTATTTCATTTGCACACATAAGTATACCCCTTCCACTCCCCCATCCCACACACACAAATAAACAAACTTGACAGACTGGGTTAACCTACTTGATGACCGTTCTTCACCAGCTCTATCATCTTCTCGTAGCAAACGTCGTTCATCAGATCTTTCTCTTTAGTCTTTTTGGAATGCAAGTTCTTAACGCCGATAAAAGACTGCTGGAGCGGGACGGGACGAAATCGGGAATCGAAGAAGAAAAGCCCCTTGTCGAGATCGACGTGGAGGAATTCCGCGACGTCCCTATAGTTTGGCAGAGTAGCCGACAGTCCAACAATTCGGACATTGTTCTGGTAGGCCTCGACCTTGACAAAAGTAAACGTTTTAATCGATATAAGATTTCGTAATGTAAACAACTCCACTAGAGGATGTAATTGAGAAGTGTGGCATAAGTAAAATTACATGTGCTGATGATACTTATCTTCCACTGCCAAAAAGTACCAATTCTGATGCAGATATAGTTCAGACTGAATCATGCTTACGTAAAATTCAAGATTGGTCTTTGAAAAAATGGTCTAAAATTGATTAAGAGAACTGACGTTGTGCATGTGAGATCTCGTAAAGAATCGTCAACAACTTTGTTTGTTAATGTTTGTGATATCCCTGTTCTGTCAATGTGACCTTGGCGTCATTATCCGAGATGATTTTAGCATGAAAACACAAATCAATAACATTTGTAAATCGGCGACCATAGGTCTACACAAGATTGGAAAATAGAACAACTGTCTGGATAAAACAACTACAGAGAACCTGCTGCGCGCGTTTATTTTCAGTCATTTTTGGATAATGATAACGGTTTGGAGTTCAGAATCTCAGCTGAAAGGACTCCAACGGATACAAAAATCAGCTGAAAAGCTTGTAACACGTAAAAGGAAGTTTGATCATATAACTAGTTGTTATATATAAATAGTTGGTTTTGGTTGGTTAGTTGCCGACAATTGGTTGCCAATAAGGGCTCGTATCAAGTTTAATGTTCTGACACTTGTATTTAAATGTTTTCATGATAATTCCCCTGCATACCTCAGTGGACTAATCAAGCCATATATCATCCTGTCGTAATCTACGTTCAAAGTCAAAGAATCTCCTCTCTGAAATAAGTGTTAAATCCGAGACATTTGGTGACAGGGCTTTTAAAAAATGGCACAATCATTATGGAGCAATCCCCCTTCATCATTACATGTATTACAGATTGCGACAAATTCAAATCTGTGAAGATTGAAAACTCTAAAAAATTATTGTTAATTGTAATAGTGTTATGGGAATATAGAAAGGCTTGGATGATTCTATTTCCATAGATTATGTACACGCATAGAGACTATCCTATGGTATTTTGCGTTCTAAGAACTGATTGCTATTATTATCATTATAAGAATAGTGTGATAAAGGGAAAAATAATAAGTGTATATAAATCATATGTATATAAATATATATATATATATATATATATATATATATATATATATATAACATATATATGTATATATGTCCACACTCGGCAAAAAAGAAAGTAAACACTTTTTCCAGTTCACATTTCTCAAAGAAGAATAACATAGAAATTAATGTATCATTCACCATATCAAAGATAATTCTATTACTTATCCTCCTGATAACTTGATACAGTAGAAGCTTTACGCATGAGTGAACACATTCGTTTTTTTGTCCTCCTAGGAAAAAAAGTAACTAGAAATGTCGCTAAGGCGACTGGTATGCCTCCGCCATAATGCATGATTCTCCTAATAGGTCTATAGTACATGTAGACAATGTGTGATTTCACTTTCACAAAATTGGCAAAATATTAAAATGACAAGTTTGTAACAAATGTGTTGAATGTTCACCTTCCTTGACCTAGGTTTAATTGGATGGAGGAGAGCATGTATTTGGGGATTTAAGGACTTTAATTTGACTTTGACCCATTCATAAGTTTATGCATTGAGTAATTTTCAAGATATGGAGAAAAAGTGCAATTTCTGTATTGAAAAGTACATTGTTACCATTTTCATCTGGCCTTTGACCCTAAAATTCATAGGATAATCACTGTCAAGCAGAACATGCATAAATATGTAGTAAGTTTCAAGATAACTTGAGCCACTTCCGGGATATGGAGGAAAAAGTTAGTTCAGCACTTTCCCTTGATCTTTGACCTTTTGACCTTTGAGGCAAAAAAAAGAAAAAAGAAAAGAAAGTTTCCAGAGAATCTCTATTAGGTTATACATGCATACACCAAGTGTAAAAAAAATAATCCTGCTGGCATTGCATGAATATGAGGGAAATAGTAAAATTTTGAAGTATTGCCCTTGACCTTTGACCCTGACCTTTGACCCCCATGAACCCTAAATTCTCTAGATAATCACTGCCAGTCAGTACATGTACTATGTTCCATGAAGATACCTTGAACAATTTCCAAGGTACGGAGAAAAAAGTGAAGTTTTAATATTCATATATGACCTTTTGACCTTAGACCTTTGACCTCATGACCCCAAACTTTCACAAGAGAATCTTAATTGGGTAATACATGTATACACTATGAGCCAAGAAGATATATTGAGGCATTGCATAGATATGGTGGAAATAGTGAAATTTTACGTATTTGACCGTGACTTTTTGACCTTTGACCTTGAGCATGTGCACCCAAAAGTTGATAGGCACAATTTCACCCCCTAATACACATACATGCCAAGTTTCATTAGGATACCTCAAAAGGTTTTTTAGTTACGCTGTCCACAAAATTCATTACGGACGGACGGAAGGACGGACGGACAACCCAAAAAACACAATGCCTCCGGCACCACTTCGTGGCGGAGGCATAACAATTGCAGAAATTTACATTTTTCATTCATTTACAAATACCCTTGAAGATAGCAATGATTACAAAAAGACCAATTCAACACACAAAGAGACATGAATGAAATACCAAAAATGAATGTTTGTTCTCGTGTATTTCTTCATTTCCAGAAACAAAAATAAAGTGGGAAACTGAATAAGGGAAAATAAGAGTTTCCTGTCAACTCAAACTTCCTTTTATCATTCTGTTAATTTGGGATTTCAAGACTTCATGATACAAATTCAAGAACCAAATATTGTATACAATTTTCGTAATTTGATAAAGCATTTCAAATATATGAATTTGGATTTGACAGAAGATTCTTTATTTTTCTCCACTATTTTTGTCTTTCTTCATTTGGGGGGCTACAAAAACATTTTAGAGATCATAGGTTTATTTTTGCAAGCTAATTTGTGTTTCGTATTGTATTACTGTTTTCTGTTGTTCTCAGTGTTATAATGGAAGTGCACATACGCATGAATGACAACTTGTTAATTTTTGTAATTTTGGAATACAGAAAAAGCAAATATCACCCAGATTATTGTCCTATTCCACAACACCAGTTATATCCTACGCGTTAATGATCCACGGTATACGTGATGGATGCAGATAGACGTCTACGTCTCAAATCGTCATCATTAGTGTCCACTGATTAGCCTACCTGTCTCAGAGTTCGTGCGACCAGGCATTCGATGACGGCTCCCCTGTCTTCGTGCAGGAGATGAACCTCATCGATGATGAGGAGTTTGACCAGCTGGATAATGGTGGCGTCGCCCGTGCACTTCCGGGTGATGACGTCCCATTTCTCGGGAGTGACGACAAGCATCTGTAACGATTGGAAGTTGACTATGAAATCGTACGCAGTGCAACATAGGAGGAACCTTCCGGGTATATCGTGGGTAAGCTGAGGGTAATCAGTATCTAAAAGGGCGGGGTAATGCATAGGCCTTATCAAAGCCCAGCACCTTCTATTAGGACTTCTTTGTTTTGGATATCTCAGCTAATTTAAAGCCATTTTTATCAAATAAAATTCACAGTCTGGGACCGTCACACTGACCCTGACAACTCGACGGACGCCCGCGAATGAGGGGCCTCCGGAGGCATTACGGTTGATCGGGGTAATTCTGTCATTTCATCCTTGTATGTCCGGCCAATTTACGGAAATCCCTTGTATATAAGCAATCTCTACAGAAGCTCTTGAAAGTTCAAAACATCATTACTTGCAGTTTTTGGTGATAATGTAATTATTGAGATTACAGCTATGGTTGTTCCGGATGCAAACATAAAGCTAGTTAAGATTCTGGCTTTCCCATACTCGTTGAAGACTTCTTTGATGACGTAAAGTGTATGCCTTCAAAAACAACCGTCGGATTTTTGATAAATACTACTAGAAATTCATATCTGATGAAGGCTTTCAGTTCAACTATTCTCCCTCTATTATATTTCATATTCTTAACACTCAAGTTAAGCAAATAATTACTTCTATTGAAATCGAATTTGGGGCTTTTTTTTTGGGGGGGGGGTGGGATGAGTGGTGACACAATATTTGCTCCGGTCTTATTTTCTGCAAGGACTCAGGGAAAGACTTAGGGTTGTGATTATAGGGTTGTAGATTTAGTTTGATTTGAGGATTAGGATTAGGGATAAGATTATGTTTGTGGGCCAAATTTAGATATGTCATGGCAGCACTTGTCGCAGTAGCAAATGTCAAAAATCTTATTGGGGGCAGAATAATCTTACATGTTTGTTTTCATATACTTGTTTCTTTACTTTTTCTCACTTTACTTTTGATAGAGTTAACTACCTAAATTTTCAAAGGTAACATTTTAGATGTTACGTATTTTCTCCCACTTTTTCCGCCCCTCAGCAAAGGTTGTAATACGGTAAGACTCTTAACCTTAGCCCTTACACTTCAATCCTTTTTTAGAAGGTACCCAGATTTTCTCACTGACTGTAACAGTTCTGAAGGAAAGAATGGCATAAAAGATTTCGATGTTTACATTGAGACATAAAAACATGAAAAACAGATATATGGTAGTGGTAACTGCATTTAATGAAATATATTTTATTTATCAAATAAGTATTTTTGTCCCCACTCAGAATTCAGTTGTGTAATGATAAATGATTTTGAGTTTTCCCATAAAGTGGAATTATTAATAAAACAGCTATTTCAACAAGGCATTAACTATGGTAACGAATCGCCTTTGCCCTGAGTGGAGTACATGTAGAGCAATCTGCAATTTGAACATTTACTTTCATTTCTTAATATAGAAAAGACAACTATAAACTTTTTGATCTGGAATGCTTCGAGGAAACGACGAAACAAAAAAGAATAATCAAAAAGGGATTGAGATCCAATGCTACCAGGAGGTTAAAACTTTGTGCCACCACAAAGCAATATTAGCCTGTGACTGCTAACAGATGGTTAGAATTTGGGGGGTCATCCCACTAGACCGACACCCATGAGTCATACAGCCCACGAGTTCGACATTGAAAAAAGGTCCATGAGTCATACAGCTCACGAGTCATACAGCCCATGAGTTCGACACTATATAGGCAAATAAAGCCCATGAGTTCGACACTATAGGTAAAAACAGCCCACGAGTTCGACAAATACATGTACAACACGGGGCTTAATATGTCGGTCTCGTGGGCCTTGTTAGCTTTATGTTGAACTAATGGGCTGTATGACTTGTGAGCTGTATGACTCTTGGGCTGTATGACTCGTGGGCTGTATGACTCGTAACGTACACCCGCAAAACCAACCTGTGACTGCATGATCTCTCTCTTGGTGAGCCTCGAGTCCCCGGTCAACTCTTTCACGGAGATGCCCAGTGGTCTGAGTCGCGAACCAAACGTCTTGACCATCTCAGCTGCCAGGGCTTTCATTGGTGCCACGTACACGATCTGAACGGACAAGAAACGCAGAATCATGATACCCTGTCCAACAGTACTATTTCATTAATGGGGTATAACCAAGGACGTTCTAAACGTTACTTTTGAACTATATGGTTTGTTTGTTTGTTTGTTTATTGTTTATAACGTTACGCACTGTCATGTCTAGGGAAAAATCAGACAAACAGCCCTGTCACAGCACACACCGTTAATCAATAAAGTCCCATATTATCCGTAGTTACGTGATGAATATTTGAAATTATGATTTTGACTATTCATTGGCGGCATTTCAAAGTCAAACTTTCATTTGAGTCCAAAGTTTGTTGTTCATACTTGTTTGCTCCACTCGAACAAGTTTCAAGAGCCTCTTAGATGTTGCATTTTTAAAACAAGATTCTGAAATTGACAACACATTTTTGAAAATCTAACTTTTTGTTTGACGCTTCAATTTGATTTCTTTTTATTTCCTTCTAATTTACACACGTTTAATAAACATAAGCAGTCTCATTTCATCTGTATCCTATGTAACATAATGTAGTAAACATTAAAGGAGCCTACACTCTAAGAAAACTTCGTTCAATTTTGCATTTTTACCTGTTTCACACTGGAAGCACCTTTGCGGGTGCAACTTTTCTGGTCTGAGTTGTGCAAAGTTGCACCTTTAAAGGTGCTCCCAGTGTGTTACCGAAAATGAAAGTGCCAAGTTCAACCTATTTTTCTTAGAGTGTATGATAAGGTGCCAATATCATAATTTCTGCAGCAATATTCCCCAAAGGATGGACTATGACATGGATAGTGGAGGTTTGCTCTGAATTCTCACGGACGGGGCATTATCAGAAGTTTTTTTTTTTTTTTTTTAATGGAAGTCCATAATTATGCATTTCACGGCGAACTCGTAACCAATTAATTGTTGTACCTGTTACTGTGGTTAGGGCTATGATCATAGCAATGAAGACATGAGACCCTGACAGATCATGTATTGTAGGGTTCAATATGAAAGTCCTCATGGAGACCTGGGAAATACTTTTTCAATCAAGGAATCGTGAAATTAAAGATGAAGCGATTAAGATGTTCCGCCCAATATGTCTCTTTTATGTTGCCAGTATGTCCCTTTTTCTTTCGGTGTACAAAAGGAACACCCGAAGATGATATGGCACGTCTCTGATACAGTGATAAACAATGATACGGTAAAATATTTATATTTCAGTTATTAAAGTTGGAAAATTTCATGATTACCTTGGTATGATCATCAACAACATCACTCTTTGTACGTGTTGTCGTCATCCAAATCAGTTTCATTATAATTTTATCTTTGAATAGTCTTCAATCAGTACCATTATCATCGCCACGTAATAATGTATCATCACCATTATAATCATAACTACCATTAGACTGACAACGTACATGATTATCACATGTGCTTACGCGCTTTCGGTGAGAATTCTAAATACCACGAGATGGTCATTTAACGGTTACAAAATAGACGTGGAGCTCTGACGTAGCGTTTTGTTCTCAACATAAACGCGAGTAATGGTTGTTTTACCTATCTAAATGTTGATCGCTTTGATAAATTCTTAGACTAACGATTACAGATTCAAACCTCGAGGGAAGGAAGATGAGAAAGGATGAAGACAATAATCGACTAACGAAGATAAATCTATGTCGATGCTGAAAGATCAGCTGTGTCTAATGAAATCCCGCTCACTTTGAATTCATCAGTTTTGACCACACCCTGTTGGATGTGCTTCTTGACTTCGTGCAGGACCGCCAGCATGGCGACGTTCGTCTTCCCCGCTCCGGTCGGCGCGCAGACCAGCAGATTCTCGTCGGTGTTGTAGGCCGCGTCGAACACGATCGTCTGAACGAGATTCAGTGTCTCCATACCACGAAAGGCTTTCTGGCTGGCCTTTGGGTTTCGGTTGTAAAGTGATAGATTCATGTAAGCAATCGGCTGTATTTGCTGCATTTAAACCGTATAGGCAATATCCACGATATAAGTACAAAATCGGAGAATGTTAAAACACAACAAACCTCTATAATGTCGGCGGTTATTATGACTTTTATCAAAATAGGCACACATGCATACACACGCAAACATACACACACACATGAGTATTAATATAACTATTATGATCATATATGTGTAATTATCATACGATACATAAATTATATCAAATATATTGTTACAATTTCACATATATCATAATATATCATAATTGTTATAATGTCATATGTACTATGATAAATGCATTGTATTTGAAAAGCTATATTCGCAACCGCACTGATAATGTCATCAATTCACTGCTCTCCAATTTATTATAGAACGCAAATATGTGATGAAAATCTGGGGCCCGTTTCATAAAACTTGTTATCAGTGACAAATGCCACATTTCTACGAAAAATTTGCTCTCAGCCAATCAGATGAAAGGATTTCAGTAGCTTGTAACATCTATGACAACTTTTCACTGATGACAAGTTTTATGAAACGGGCCCCAGGTTAATCTTACCATGAAGTCATTCAAGACAACACTAAGCCGATGTGAAAAATGCAAGTTATTCTTACTTATGTCATGTTAAATGGACATTTTGTGAAGATTAATGTTCAGGTGAATGGGAGACTTGAACATGAATTTGTAGTTGCTTCGCGCGTGAAAGCATGTAAAACCGTAAACTTCCACAACATGCGTGTTTGAAGTCAAACTTTGACGAAATCTTTACCATTCTGCACGTCTTTTTTTTTTTTTTTGCTTTAATCAATTACAAGCAATGATTTCAAATTTAAAGATTGATTTGAAATTGGCCTTTTTAATTCAAGTATTATCTAAAAGAAAAATCTGTGATGCAAACAGTATTTCTGGAAATAACGCTTCTGCATTAGATATTTACACGTGTTGATATAGAGTTGAGTGTGATTTTTTAACAGAAATTAAGTCCAAAGAAAACAACTCTTTTTCGGCGTTTGTCGCATAATGTCGTTTATTCAAGATTTTGTGGTCTTTTTTTTTTTCCTGTACCGATCATGTAGGCATATGAACATGTTGTTATCCCTGGCTAGCTATGTATATTCTCAACGACATGCAAGTCATATTTTTTTTCATATTTCTTTGTACATTCTGTTGAAAAAAAAATCGAAAATAAAGTTTGAATTTGAATTTGAACTAGAATCATAAAATGTATGTACTATTTCCCGAAGAAGTATGGCCGACAGCTCGATATCTCATTGTGTTTTCTGAAAGCCACATAGCTTCCTGACAGGTAGATTCTCTAGGGGAAATTTATTTGTCTTAATACGCTTTACAATGGAAATGATTCCTCTTTATGATTATACCTTAAATAATTACTCGTTATTATCATACCTTATCCAACTCCGCGACTGGAATCAAATCGGGTTTCTTTATTGCAGTAGTAATCTCCGGCGGCGGAATGACGACCTCCTCGTACGTAGGCTTGTTTTGGTACCTGCTGTTGGACGGTAGGTCGATCTATGCATTGCAAGAGAACGTTTGTAAACCATCTTCAGACATTAACGATGAAGGTAGGGCTACCTCCCTGTTTGACAACTTCTTCAGGAGTTATCAATTATCGTTATCCCGCATTGGAGACTGTAGTAGTCAAAGTTTCTTGACCTACCACAAGTCAGTAATTAATGGTAAAATACCTGCTAATGTAGCACCCAAGGTTTTGGATAAATAATTTGGGCAACTCAAAAAAAAAAAGTGACCTCCTATGCGGATATTACGGTTATCGATCATCGCATTGCAGGGCTGGAGATTGCAGTGTGTATTGGATATGGATTATCATCATAATCATCATCTTCATCATTATAATTTGATTTATTTCTAGCACTTTTAATCTGTTGATACCCTTTTCCTTGTTATCTCATCCTGGTTACACCCGCGTGAAACCATCCAATGACAGTTTATGAACTTTCCAAATAAGGACATGAATTGCAACCCGTCCTTCAACACATCAAAAGGAAAACAATACACTGAGAAATACTTGAAAAGCTTGTCTTGTCTGATTTGACTGACATATTTAATATGGATTTTGATTGTCGTTACTACTTTGACAACTTCTTAAAAAAAAACAACTTCGTTATGCACTAGACAATCTTGCGATGTGGCTGATATTCATCTGGGCAACTGTTTAGCAGTAATTAAATAGAAGTATCAGTAGAAGTAGTAGTTAGATAAGTGTCTATCACTGCATCAGAAGATAGGACGCGCTAGTGATCATCACCAGAAGCAGCCGAAGCAGTAGCAATTGTAATGTAAAAGAGAAGTACATGGAGCTCTTAGTCAATGCTAGTGGTAACATTATGATGAAAATGTGAACATGTGATTAAATTTGGCTTCCTTACCTTCTCCCCTACCACCGTAAATTTCGAGAGTTGTCCATCTATCTTGTAATCATAGATGTGTGGATAGGTCTTCTGGTTTCTTCTATTTCTGGATGTTTCTCTTCTAAAGGAGCAAGTGGAGCAATACAGTGGGATTGAATATCAGGTTACCTATAATCCTTCGTTATCAGCTGGTTATCATGGACAAAATACACTGCAGACAATAAAAGGCCCGAAATCTGAAAAGCTGATTAAATCTAAACTTATCTTCTAATCCCATTGGCATGGTTTAGACAGTCACTACGATTTTGTACAGCGGAGTACAGATCAATCCATGGACTATTTTAAACGTCGTTTGAAAGTTGCAAATTTTAGTCCATTGTCTACAATTCGGAGGTTAAACTGTGAATATGATTGAATTGTCCTCGGCGAATTTGGCCCATAAGGTTTTCACGGTATTTCAAGTATGTCCTCGCTTTTGACTCGTTTTACCGATCATATCTCGATATCCTCATCATATAGTATAAAAAGGTTATCAACAACACCAAATCAAACCCCTTGAAATAAAGAAGTTTGCTGTAGAACTACTTGCCATTGGAAAGTAAGATAAGTTGCCAAAAAAGAAAGAAAGTAACTTTAAGTATGTTCGGTACAATCAGTATATTCCCGTATACTAATGCTAGGCTACAATATGCGTGACTACATGGCTCGGGTAAAAGTTGATTTTTAAAGGGTAAATCCAGTCCAAATGTAAGTTAGTCTGATAAGAAAGAATAACATATTACGAGTTCCACAGTATACTTTTGATCAAAAGCGGATGACAAATAAGGAAGTTATGACATTTTGAAGTTTCGCTATTTTTTCGGGGAAACAGTTCTTTTCTTGAACAGTCACGAGGAATGCGCAAATGGCAAAGTGAGCATGTCATTCCCTCACAACTTGCCATACAGTTTGTACATAGAGTTTTGAAATTTCCAGTTTTTCATTCAAACGCAATTATGCCCAAGGGTCAAATCTAAATGATCACTATTCTGAAGTTATTCAACCAGGAATATAAGCGGGTGCTGTTCGTTATTCCGACAGTTCGTTATTCCGAAGGATCGTTACTCCGAAGGTTCGTTAATCCGAAACACACATTTTCCCTATGCCTAGAGGTTCGTTAATCCGAATATTTTTGGCTTTATTCCGAAGGTTCGTTCATCCAAAACTGGAATAGGGTTCGCTATTCCGAAGGATCGTTTATCCGATAATGAAATAGGGTTCGTTATTCCCAAGGTTCGTTAATCTGAAAATGAAATAGGGTTCATTATTCCGAAGGTTCGTTGATCCTTCGTTGATTCTTCGTTGATCCTTCGTTGATTTCATGTTTATTTGTTTGTATATCTGTCTGCTTTGGTTGATCTATCTTTCTAGTGGGTTTCCAGACTATTACTTTTTTTCTCAACTGATGTTTTTCCTCTGAGAGGCCTACAATCTACAATCTTTGTCTTCTTAGTGGGTCCCTCCATTTTTCGAATTTTGCATACTATTACTTCTAATCACTTGAGTTATACGATAGTGTATAATTATTATAAGGTGGTACAATCATTGTATATACATTCTTTCATGTTATACTTTACGCACCTTAATTTCTGTTATCAAAAAAGTGATGTTCATATCTTTTTTGTCGAAAAATGAAATAAAACATTGAATTGAATTGAATTGAATCCGAAAATGAAATAGAGTCCGTAACGAACCTTCGGAATAACCAGCCTGATTTCATTTTCGGATTAACGAACCTTCGGAATAACGAACCTTATTTCATTTTCAGATTAATGAACCTTCGGAATAACATACCTTATTTCATTTTCGGAATAACGAACCTTCGGAATAACGAACCTTCGGAATAATGAACCTTCGGAATAACGAACCTACGGAATAACGAACCTTCGGAATAAAGACCCTTCGGAATAATGAACTGTAACCGGAATAAGATCATGACAGAAGCATTTTCGTCTTTTTTTTTGTACACGATCAATGGAAAATTGTGAGGTTATGACATGGTTAGCTCACTCATTTGCATATTTATATCCACTGTACAAGAACTGCTCTGCAGAAATTAGCAAGACTTTAAAATGTCATAACTTCCTTATTTTTCATCCGAGGTCAGTCAAATTTTTACTCCTAAGATTTTACTCTTTTTTTTCATCAGACTAACATGTATTTGGACTGGATTTCCCCTTTAAGGGGATTCTGTTCCTTGGCCCGACGGGAAAGTATAGTAATCCGAGTGTGGGCTAGCATTAATTAGTTCACTTTAGAAGAAATCAAAACGAGGAATAAGATGTATGTGCGATTGTGTAAGTATGATTTTTTTCCAAACTTTTGAGCCCTCCATGGACTATTTTATTATCTCCATGTCAACATAATACAAACTCAAAACATTCAAACATAATCTCTCTTTTTTTTTCTTAACATTTCTCTCGTAAACATGTACACAAACAAATGTTGGAGTGACTGCCATTTTAAATTGAACTTGTTGAGAGTACCCGATAAAGAATAAATATATCTCTCATCTGCATAATATTCAATAATTTTTACGTAAAATGTAACTATTTTACATATGTAAAAATTTGTATATTTGTAAGTATGATTTGTTTTTATGTTCCCTCTGTTTCTCACGCAATTTGTCTTATCGTTTGGTTTGAATATTACTACTATGTACTATTTTCAAGGGGACCGCATTCTACAAGCTAGGTATTTTAGAAGTTCCCTCCATTTCCGATATCTTTTCCTTGATACGATTCAGTAGTACAGTTTGACTATGCATTTCCTTAAACTATGTTTTGTTTTATTGTCAAAAAAAAAGATCTGCATTAATTTCGCTTGAATATGCGACAGTCACATTTTTTTTTTAATATGCAAATGTCATATTGTACAGTATACTTTTGTCGGAAATGAAATAAAATGAAATGAAATGAAAATCAGCAAAATTTCTGTGAAAATAATTTGTATAGCATCCACCAGCATGGATGCGGGATCTTCCTATCTGCCTAAGAAATGGTAAAAGCACACGACCGCCGGCACCATGTAGTTACTCTAGAATTACGAAAGATCTCAAGAAAAAAAAATCTCCGCTCCAAAAAGAATGTTTTCTTTAACATGGAAGAGCAGGGAAAATGTAATAACCTGGGATATGACATAATATTCGTTAAATCCATACCAGTCACCATTTTTTTCCCATTACCAAGTACACGATTTGACAATAATTCTTTCTCAAATCTTTTTTCCCTCCGTCTCTATCGCTCTCCATTGGTGTCATGTTCTCGCCAAATGTGGGCGATCACGATTTTCCTTTTTCAGACATTTCTTTCTATGCACAGATATGTGCAGTAGGTGATGACAGTTATTGCATGTTTTGCATGGCATGATTAACATAGTTGTCGTTAATGTTTGCTATGGGAGAAACCTGCTACATCTATTTCCCAGTTTCTGAATGCCTTAGAATTGCCTTTTCATGAGATTATGAGGGAAAAGAAAAATTGTTGTGTGGCTGGTGATTTCAACATTAAGTTACTTTCATCTTTGTCGTCTTCTGACTCCTTTATTGATATGTTTTCATATTCACTTTCTCCGGTAATTTCAAAACCCACAATAATAACAGCACAGTCATAAACGCTCCTAGATAATATCTTTATTAATAAGTTTGAGAATATTGTTGTCAAATGAAAGACACGAAAGAAAGATATTATTAAGAGGGGTGAAGGTTCAGGTGTGAGTTTCTTCACTTTGTCTCCCTCTACAAATTAATTGATTATTCCCATTATTGCGATCTTAACAAATTTCATTTGTAGAGGGAGACAAAGTGAAGAAACTCGCACCTGAATATTGTTGTCTCTGGGATATTCACATGTGATATAAGTTATCATTTACCAATATTTGCTGTTATGAGATGCGATCATAAGAGTAATATAGACCAGATTTCAACGTGTCTTTCATGACTCCTCCATACAGTATTTTTGTAATATGCTTCGTGCTCGTAACTGGGAACACATTTCAAACAGAAATTATGTGGATGATCGATTTGAAGCCTTTCTTACCAAACATCTTTTGTTTCATAATGAGTGTTTTCCATTGCAGAAGTGTGTACACAGATTGAAAAGGAAGGATAACCCATGGTTTAATAGCACACCACGGAAAATGTGTAAAAAGAAGTATTTATTTTACTGTAAGTATCTTAAGAGTCGTAGTGTCATTAATGAACAGAAATTTAAACAATATCGGAATGTGGTAAATTAGGAAATACGTAAGAGGAAGCGTGAATATTATCATCGGAAATTTAACAGTGTGCGTGGGAACTTAAAGAAAACATGGTCTATCATTAATGATGTTATGAATAAACAAAGACAGAGTAATTATATAGATTCATAACAAATTAATGGTCATTTTATTGATGATAAAGAGTCTGTCGCACATTTTAATGAACATTTTTGCACTATAAGTAGGAATATTATTTCTGATGTATCCGATTCGTCTGCATCTATTTATACTTACCAGCACAAAACTTATAGCCAATCCATGTTTTAAAGCCTATTACAACTGCTTAAATATTAACCATTGTAATTGATTTGAAAGTAATAAAAAGCCCTGGTGATGATGATATTAATGTCAATGTGTTTTTTAAAAATCAATTTGTTTCATAATGGAACCTTTATGTGCAATATTTAATTCATCCTTGGAAAATGGTATGTTCCCTCGACATCTTAAAGTTGCAAAGATTCGTCTGCATCTATTTATACTTACCAGCACAAAACTTATAGCCAATCCATGTTTTAAAGCCTATTACAACTGCTTAAATATTAACCATTGTAATTGATTTGAAAGTAATAAAAAGCCCTGGTGATGATGATATTAATGTCAATGTGTTTTTTAAAAATCAATTTGTTTCATAATGGAACCTTTATGTGCAATATTTAATTCATCCTTGGAAAATGGTATGTTCCCTCGACATCTTAAAGTTGCAAAGGTAATTCCAGTTTTTAAGAATGGGGATAAACACCAGTTACAAAATCATTGACCTATATCATTGTTGTCAATTTTTACCAAAGTGTTTGAAAAATTATTTTATGCTAGATTGATATCTTTTATAGATTACAACGATACTTTATATCATCAGCAGTTTGGATTTCGACAGGGTTATTCCACATAGAATAATTATATGGCATTACTCAAATTAATGGGAAAAAAATATCAAATGCATTTGACAAATGCATTTGAAAGTCATGAATTTGTGGTTGGAATCTCTTTTTAGATTTAACAAAGGATCATGGTATACTTATTACCAACTTGAAATATTATGGCATAAGAGGGAGTGTTTTGAATTGGTTTAAGAGTTATTTGTCTGATCGTTCACAATATACAATTGTAAATAATATAAAATCAGATCTGTGTTATGTGAAAACTGGCTACCCACAAGGCTCTGTACTGGGTCCCCTCCTTTTTTTCTTTTTCTTTTTTGTAATTGTTAATGATCTGCAATTTGTAAGTCCTACCTTGTTTTCTATATTATTTGCAAATGATACAAACTTATCTTTTTTCAGGCCGGGATGTTCATGAAATCAATCAAATGATTATATCAAACACAGAAATGAAGAAAGTATGTTTTTGGTTTGTTGCAAATCATCTGGTATTAAACATACAAAAAAACATGTTATATGATTTTTAAAACAAAGAATAAGGTAATAGATGAAAATGTTTCACAAATATATATATAGGTAATGCTAAAATTCAACAAGTGAAAAATATAAAAAATTTTGGTGTGATAATAACGATGGCTTAACATGGAAAGACCATATAAATGATGTTTGTATTAAGATAAGCAGAATTGTAGGTGTTATGACTTATTTGAAATATACACTTCCTTCAAAAATTCTTTTAACCATATATCACACAATGACCCCCCCCCCCCCCCGCCCCCCATTTAACATATTGTGCAATAAATTGGGGTCACACTTCATTGCAGTTACTAAACCGTGTGTTATTATTACAAAAGCGTGCAATAAGAATAGTCTGTGACGTAAAGTCTTTTGACCACACTGCAACATTATTTAAGAAAGTGAAAGTTTTAAAGAGTGATAAAATAGTGCAATTACAAGTGGCCATATTTATGTTTTCGTACTTTAAAGGCGTTTTCCCTGTCATCTTCCATGGGTCATTGATCCAAAATAGTGCAGTTCGTACTTAAAACACTAGATATGCTAATAACATATGTTTACCCTTTTCCCGATATAAGTGTTCAAAGACTACAGTTAGATATATTGGAGCTAAGTGCTGGAATTAGTTACCTGCTATTATCAAGGAATGTCCTATACACTCTTATCTTTTAAAAGTAAATATAGATTATTTTTAATTCAAAGGGCAGCCGAATAATTCTTGGGATATATTCCTTTTTGTTTTGTTTTGTTGTCTTTTGTGTGTGTTTGTCCTTTCTTATTTGCAATTTAGTGTATATTTTCTAATGGTATAGATTAACTATTAAAATGTGTATCTTTGATAGCAATTTGCATCCTATTCATCTGTAAGGGAATCGGCCTTGATAAGTCGTATATGGTCTTTTCTGATTCCCACACATGCTAAGTAAAACTGTATACCTTTTTGTATCATTCTCTTGTTTCCAATGGAAACGTAATGTGCAATATGGTATGTTATGTCCGTGTATTTGTGTTTTTTTAACACTTTTTAGCATGTGGAATAAATGAAATTGAATTGAATCGAATTGAATATCCTCGCGTGTTATTAACCCTGTTAAAGAGTTTTCGGCCTTTCGCTGAGACCGTTCTCTGCGTAACATACCAGTACTATCAAGTGGCAGAGCGTTACCTGTTGGGAGCAAAACCGTGCAGATCGAATTCCATTTCATCAGCGTCATCTCCATCCATGCGCTCTTCCATGAAGCTTTTCTCAACGCCATCGTCATCACTATCATCATCATCATCATCATTCCCCTGACCATGGCCATCAGCTCTGTAAGTTGATTCGGTCGCGGCAAACACATCCTCATCGACGTCACTGCAGGAAATTGTGCCCTCGTCGTCACTGTCTTCTTCGTCGCTTTCGTTGTCTTTTATTGAGCCGCCATTTAAGACTCGTTCGTAAACTGGTAGGTCCGCGCGTTGTGTGCCGTGGACGGATGCGCCATGCAGTCGGGTGCTGTAGCTTTTTGGTATTGTGTACCGATGTTTTGGCTGTGATGCGACTTTTGCACCCAACGTGGAATCGGAAGAGGCGCAGTGTCGCCTGGGCGGATCGTGCTGAAAACGACTAGTCGGAGCTGCATTCTTTCTCTTCTTCTTAGACCGAGCCTTGGAAGTTTGTTTCGAGCCTTGTGAAGCGTTTCTGGCACCCGCTGCGAAATCGCCAAACGACACGGATGCGCGTGCGCCGCTTTGTGTATTTCCAGAGGTTTGCTTAGCCTCCGGCTTTGTGCTGTTCCCTCCCATGCCAACAGGCGTCAGGTCCTATCTGAAAGAAATAACGTTGTAGATTAAAAAGAGAAAGAGAGAAAAATGACAGTCGTTTTTAAAACTAATCACAGCAGATAAGGGAAACCTATCCAGCATTGTCCAGAGGCATTGATGGACATTAACTCAAAGGGTATTACTAGACAAGCACTTTGATTTTGCGATGTGGATGGCAGATAAACGCCACTAATAAACATGCAAAGCAGGGGCGTCACCAGCTTTTTTTTTTCAAGGGGGCGCGTTTTGACACTAAATGATTGTCACCTTCTAGATTCTTTTTGATTTATTGGTTCCTGTATCATCATGTATACATGCACATACACTGGGCACATTATACATGCATGCATACATTGCTGGTGGCACATATTCATAAGCGTAAGTTGGTTTCAAAGTATTTTTCCACATTGCCTTTATAATGTACACATATTTTGGGATGTGAAGTTGTGCGATCTGTGGTGCACATTAATTTCGATAGAGTTTCATTTTAAACATCATACTTAGAGACATTATTCTTGTATTTAATTTAGTATTGGATACGAATTGCAACGGGAAATTTACATGTACTTTACGTATGGAGCTGAAAATTAGCCACTGTTTAATTAAACACACACAGTGAGTTCCTACACCCTCCCCCATTAGGTCTCCATCCATACACTTAGCAAACTTGGGGGATTGACAAATTTCAGAGTAGTTCATAAGATGCATGTTTGATATCTGTCACTTGAATTCAAATGTATTCAAAGGTTCCCTCATCCTCTTTAATTTATGTTTCCCCCGCTCGATTCCTACAAACAGATTAAGACTCGACACATTTGGGGACTGGCAATCTTTCGGAATATTCCACAGAAGTGTGCATCAGATCGTTCTTTTTCATTTCTAAAAAATGCAAAATTTCCCTGGCGTGGGGGAGAGGGGGAGGGGGATAGTCCACTCCCCCCCCTCCCCCACCCTCCCCCGCTCGGTCACTCCGCTCACTCGCACATTATATTCCAACTCCAATTTTTTGCCTCCCCCCCCCCCCAATATGAAAACGGATCGACGCCGCTGGAAAAGATTATGGAGAGAAAGTCATGTGCTAAAATGTGTTAAAATGAAGGGTTCATCAATTGAATATTGTGACAATAATATTATTATTAGAATAAATAACTTTTAAAGAGCGATCCCTATTCACCAAAAATCACGATACCAATTAGCAGCCACGTATACTCTGTGTCTGGAAATATACCAACCAAAGATCATTGAGACTTTCTTGAAATGACTCATTTCCAACATCCAAACGGCTTCTTATGCTTCTGATCGACCGCAATACATTTCATATTTTTTCTAATTAAAATGTGGTTTAGATTAATTATGTCAATATATGTGTTATATACATAATAATGATCATTACAATATATTGATAATCAAAACAAATGAATATGAATCAATAAAATATTTCTGAGGAAAAACAAAACAGAGCAGTGAATTTGATGGTTTTGTCAATTGACTTTGGTTAAGAAGAATAAGAGAGGCAGTGATTTCGGGACTTAAGGATGATCAGTGTATACGTTATCTATATTAAGTAATGTGTGTGTGGGCGTATGCATAGGGGTTTTTAGGGACACATTGATATATCATCAACGGTTATATGATATAAATGTATATAGGGCATATATATGATAAGACATATAATCAATAATAGCTTGTTAGTCGATCCATAAGGGCAATATAGAGTATATGCATGGCATAGGGTGCTCTCTACATTAGCGTATTCTATCATGCCCCCAGAATCTGGTTAAAAAAAAAAATCATATTGTTGTGTTTGGGGTTTGTTTGTTTGTTTGTTTGAACATGCTCGTTCAAAAATCAAATTCCCCTTAATCTCTTCTAGTATGTGCTTGTGCGTGTGTGTGTGTGTGTGTGTGTTTGTGCGTGTGTGTGTGTGTATGTGTGTGTTTGTGCGTGTGTGTGTGAGTGGGTGTGTGGGTGTGTCACTGTTACTGTGTGTGTGTGTGTTTGTTTGTTTTACTGTCTTTTATGATGAGAGTAACTTTAGCTGGTGATGATGACTATGAGGATGGTGATCGGAGTATCAATGTTGATGATGATGATCATCGTCATCATCATTACAGTAATGATTGATAATATAGAGAAGAAAGCGCTCCTCTGAGAGCAGATCTAACAACCTGGCTGAAAATCGAACTTGCATCAAGTACAGTTGTATTGTTTGTTTGTTTTGTAAATTATTGATATTTTTATTTTACGTATATATCTTCAACTATTCATGAACATTAAATCCACTGGAGTAAATTTAGTAGGTTTGGCGACACCAGTGCCTTGGCTCGTGAAATTTTGGACGAAAACCGGGTTCACACAGAGTTTGTAAGAGCACTCAGTGTGCTACAGTTCGTCAGCGTGTCACCATCTCTCACCCACGACACAGCAAAAAATAAATAGATAATAATAATAATAATAATAATAATAATAATAATAATAATAATAATAAAATCGCCATTAAATAAAAAGAAGCTCGAGAGTAAACTAGTTCTTTAAGTGAGACATGTGGCCATCAGTTTTCCAGAAATGTTTGTTCTGTGGAAATTAGCAAAAACAAACAAACACACACACACACACACACACACACACACACACAAAAGACCCAACCTGTTGTTCTGGTAAGAATTTACTTTTTCTTGTCAGATTAACCTTCAACTGGACTGGAATTTTTGTGTATTTTAAAGTGTGGTCCATGATGCAACGCCTTTTCTATCAAGGGCTACGTCGGGATGAAAAACGCGGGGAAAAAATGGAAGAGTTTATAGTCCATACTGGACTGTAATTTCACAGTCCACTGTCCCTTACCTTTTTTACACTGCCACTCCTTTTTTTTTCTAGGCATAGTTCTACTTGTCTACTCCAAATAGTTACCGGAGACCAGAGATTGCATTGGAATGTGGAAAACTGAGCCGAGATATTGATTGTTCACATCTATAGGCTGTGGCCATGGTCTTATGTTATGAATCGGGAATTAGGTTTTATTCAACACAATAATTTGTAAGATCCTTGCCATCTGAATGGATTAATGTGGGTCGCATGACATTCAGAAGAATCAGCTATCTCACTCTCACTCCCAATGGCAGTGCTATAGCCTTCTATTGAACAGTAAATCAAGCGAGCCAGCAGTACAATAATATATCCTAGGACACACTGAATTTGTGCATCGTAAAGCATTAAGGCCTAGAGCCAGATATAGATCTAGGCCTAACTGCTAGTCTTCCTCCTAGATAGGCTTAACGTGAGTTCTATTTTGGTCAAGAAAGACAAGGCTTATATCGTGCGATGTACAAAACAAATATTCAATGTTTTATCATTCGTGCGACGGTTCGAATATTACATGAGCGTGCAAGCGTAACCGTTATATTCAACTCCGCTTCGCATCTTTGAATAGAACGGTTAAACTTGTACGCTCATGTAATATTCGGAACCAGCGCACTCTTAAACATTGAATATTTGTATAATATTCCACACCATATACGACTTAGATATAGAGCTGCAGAATCAAAAGACTATAGGTCGTTACCACAGGGACCGGCTAGAGAAGGAATGAACGCACAAGTGGGTGGCGTCAGCCTGACCGCACTCAGGTGACATTTCAGCCCTTACCTGATTATTCTCGATTAAGGCGCGCGTTGTGGAACATAAAAAACCTTGGTCACAGACCCCTTTTTTAAAGCCTACTGCGTCCTAGATAAAGTCACGCATAGCCGAATGTATTGCTGTTCTTTCTTTTTTCCTTTACAAAGGGCATCAATGATGATGATAATGATGATGACGATGATAATTGTAGTAGGAGTAGTAACAACAATGATCCCCACCACCATCATCATCATCATCATAAAAACAATATAATGATATAAAAAGAAAATTATTTTGTAACGACCTTCCCCTAAAATGAGATCCAACGACCTTGCTGATAATCGAAGTGGTCTTTATCTATTCACGAACATTAAGTCTACTGGGGTGAAATTAATAGGGTTGGCGACACCAGTGTCTCTGGTTGTGATATGGTGGACGACAACAATGTACAGCCGAGTTTATAAGAGCATTCGATTTGAGACAGAGGTTGCACTTTAAGTGATTTTTCGTCAGCGCGTCATCATCTCCAACGACACACCGCAATCGCCATTTAATCCAGCAGTTCGAGAGAAACGAAGTTCTACACAGATGGCAAGATATGTGGCCATCAGAGTTTTTGTTCTACTTGTCATGTTCAACAACATTTATGGTAAGTTTCTGCAGTCTCCTGACATTTTTTTTTTTTTGCATGGTCACTAAGTCCGTCTCACGTGTTCAGTTGAATTCAGTTCAACCCATATGCTATTTCCATTATCACAAATTCTTTCCGATAGAATAAGAACAGCATACAATGCATTAATGTAATACAAAGTATTTAACGAACATTTGAAAGCGGAAGAAGGAGAAGCACGTGCATGACGTACATGAAACTATAATGTATTTGTTCAAAATTATTTGGTTATCGGGTAAGTCTTCTAAGTTAACATCGCTCAGAAAGGCCCACTTAAAAGACAAGATTGTACTGGTGTGAGCCACTCAATAAATTCGACATAGAAATAAAAAAACTTGTAAAAGACTTGTACCTCGCTCGGGTGATCACGCAACTCTCAAGAAGTCTTATGCCGCGAACATTGTTTTCTTTGGGTTTTTTTTTTTTTAATTCTTCGACGTTTATGTTTCCCCTATTCACAAATTGTCATTCCTTTCAATTGTAAATATCAACTAAGAATTAATCTCACATCCGCAACTAGGAATCTACACCCTACAAGCAATGTTTCTATGTAGATTCCTCATATTTCACATGTTAAATTGTCTTAAAAGCTGTACTTGACAATTCATCCATGATTTTGTATTGTTATGTTTATGGTTTATTTATTTGTTGAAATGTGGAATATGGAATAACAAAAAAACAAAAAACCCAAAAAAGAAGAGCAATAAAACCATGACAGTAGCACATGCACACACAGGTACACGAACGATAGGGTGAAACAAAAACGCAGACAGGGCAAAACAGCTAGGGAAAAGGGGAATGGGCAGAGGAAACAACACATTACAGAAAACTGAGAGACATTATTCACTGGCATGGGCAATGCAATTAACAGCGAAAGCGAATTATGCATATAACCTAATATAAAAAACGGTTTACGAATTGCTTTAACAACCAAAGCAAACTCTCATTTTTTTTTTATTACAGCGTGACAGTGCATTACTTTGGTCATCACTTGAGCGTTGGCGTTATGCCAGTACAATTATGCAAATTCGTATTTTGTTTTTCTTTTCAACTGAGCTAAAGGTGCTGGACGCTATGTGTTAATTTCCGACTATTTCCTAATGTTTTGACCTTTGATTTTGTCAATCCCACGTGTAAGAAGTCTTTCTCTCCTTCTTTCTCCTTCTCTCTCGTCTTATATCCTTCTTCCTGTCCTGTCTACCAGAATAAAATCAAGCTATAGATCGGCAAATTGTGGCAAGAAAACTGCTTGATCATACTTTTTTTGCAGAATTCAGAAGGATGAAGATAAAATGATATACTAGCACATGCTTGTTATCCTAGTTCCAACATCCTTCCGGTGCTCCTCCTCTCCGCCTCCCGCTCGCTCATTAAAGTTAATCTTATCTAGGCCTACTATTATGTTGGCACCCCTCGTAAAGTTGGACGAAGTTGAGTGAGCACGCTGGTGATCCCAATTTAACCCAAGATTCACACCTTCACACTAAAGAGCATGTGTGGCGAAATTAGACCGACAGTAAAAATCAGTCTTATGGCGCAGGAATCTGAAGTTTTCCTCATGTTCTATTTCCCTTACTTTAATAGCATTCTGCGATGTGAAGATGGCGCTACGGGAGATAGAGCTGGCGAACAGGAAGAAATTTACGGCGCAGTATATCGTGCGGCCTTCGGAGATGTCGGGATGTGTGCCAACGACTAGGGATCCCATCTGCACGGTATCCTGTAAGACAAACTGTCATCCTTCAAGGAGAAATATGATTAAAAACTCAACCTGTTTTGTATATTCATATATTATACATACATACATATATACACACATATACATATATATGTGTGCGTGTGTGTGTGTGTGTGTGTGTGTGTATGTATGTCCGTATATGTGACCCTGCACCTCAAAACAAACAAAAAGTCGCCAGACATGAATTTTTAGTTAAGACCATATTCTGAAAGAGCAGACTTTAAGCTTTAAAATGATGTATAACTCAAATCAAATGGATTCTCCTAACCTATCTAAATATTGGAAAGAAAGCACAAACTCAGGAAAAGTGTGAACTGAGAAAAGAGGCTCTGAAGTACAGTGTCTATTCAAGCGCTTAATCTTTACCAAACAGTGCTGACTGTGCGATGAATGAGACAAAAAACAGGAAGTAAACCACCAGAGTAACAACAATGAAGGGATTATCAGATTATACTGAAATTGGGCATGCCTCATTAAGATATTCTGTCCATAATTGATGCCAACTTTCAAAGCAGTAGCACTATCCTTTCAAAAGTTATTAGAGTTGAAAATGAAGAGTGTGGACAAGATTTTTCAGAAATGAAAAAGAGACACCTAATCACACTATTCTACCAAAAATGTTCGAGATAAACTGCTAAAAACACACTTTCCTGCCCATTTTATGATACCAAATTTTTGCATAATGTAAAAGAAGACCCGCTCTTTCAGAAAATATGAAAAAGTCAAGTTCGGCTAGGTTGACCCATTTCACTTATTTTCAGTCCTCACGCAAAATCAGTGTGTGCGACTTTATGTGCGTTTTGAGGTGCACGGTCACATATGCTTCTTTTGTTAGCCCGTATATGTCGTCGGAGCAACAAATACCATGTAATCCTTGGACTAGGGTTGTCAAGGTTCATTGTGTTCAGATGACAGGGTCAGTACGATCCGCGCCCGAAAGTTCTTTGGAAGTGTACACGGAGGATAGTACTGTAATGGGCTCACACGGGTAAACAATTCCCCATAGAGACGTGTGTTAAAATTCAAATTTCAAAAAATTATGTTAAATAGCTGGGAGAAATGAGGTGTTTCAGCTTCACTAACCTGGATAAGTGAGATATACCCTTTCATCCATCAAATTTCCAGGGTGGGTTCTTCGGCTCAAATTCTGTCCAAGGGACCGCAAAGCCAGACTACGAGTTTTTGTCACTCAAAAAAATCACCTATTTTCCGTACACGTACCCAATGAAATAAAGTCCTCTCAAATTCCATAAAAAAAGCTTTCACCTTCCAACCAAAATGCAGTTTGTAGAGGAATTCGTACTCAATATCTACAGTTATTCAGTTTTTTGCTAAACTACATCAATGATTTTTGATTAATTTCTCTCTTCATTTATTTTGGTATCTTTGGTACGAATTTGTGAAGGGGTCTGGGACATTCCATTTTATTTACAGGTGTGAGCCCTATAGTGGAGCTCATATTTCTCATTTGACTTGTTAACATCATAAATGTGTTTTTGATGATATTTGCCCCTACATCATATTATGGGAAATTACACATTCAAGGGTTTTAAAGCTTCTCAAAGGGACACTTTTGAAAATCATGCCCTTTGGTTTTTTTTTCAAAAATAGATCTTGCAGTGTTGATCAGTTCTTCAAAGATGCAGGCAGTTATCCTTGATTATGGGGGTGTCATCATCACCTTATTGCCTACAAAGTACTTGAAAAGACTTTATTTTGTCAAACAGACTAACTTTATGTATTTTGAGCTGTTTCAGTGGTAGCCAAAACAAAGAAATACATTAAAATAACACAGTCATTCAAAGTTTTGTGATACTGATGACTGCTATGTACAAAGATCTAGTACCATAACAACATAATAAGAAAACAAATTGTAGCCAAGCAGATTTGGGAGGGGGTAGAGGAGAGGGATTGGGGGGGGGGTAGGAAGGAGAAGGGGGGAGGGAAGAAGAGATCTGACACAATAGATCAACATAAACCAGCAGAGCTTATGGGATGAATACATTTTTCTTCATGTAAATGACCTACTTATACCTAATCAGTTTGGATTTAGAAAGGGCCATTCCACCGATTTAGCTATAACTGAATTGTTAGATAAGATTACTGAATCTTTTGCATATAAAAAACACCTTATAGGAATTTTCATGGATTTATCAAAGGCTTTTGATACCGTAGATCATGATATATTAATTTACAAATTAAAAAGATATGGTATTCGTGGTTTAGCACTTTCTTGGATTATTGATTATTTACCCAACAGAAAGTAATATGTATACTATTTAAGTCGTCTAAGTCTCCGAATTCTAATATTGTATGTGGTGTTCCCCAGGGATCAATTCTTGGCCCCCTACTGTTCCTTGTATATATCAATGATATAATAAATACATCAAAAACTCTTAAATTTATACTTTTTGCGGATGACACTAATATTTTTTACTCTCATGAGAACCTCGAAACACTGTTTAATACTCTGAACACGGAAATAGACAAAGTCTCCCAATGGTTTATATGTAATACATTATCCCTTAATGTTTCTCAAACAAATTTTATACGTTTCAAACCTACTGCTTCACAGAACATTAACAGCAGTTATGATATTAATATTGATGGATTATCCTTAACTGAAGTAAGATCTATTAAATTTTTAGGAATCACAATTGATTCGAGTTTAACTTGGAATGATCACATTCATAATATCCACACGTCTGTCTCAAGAACTGTAGGAATTTTATATCGACTGAAAAACTTCATTTCTAAAAATTCCCTGACTATTCTATATAATGCATTGATCTTACCACATATCACATACTGCAATATCGTTTGGGGAAACTGTGGCTCAACTAAAATTAATCCAATTCTTACCCTCCAAAAACGTGCTGTACGTTTAATTACCAATTCCCGTTACTTATCCCCATCCAATCCCCTATTTCGTCAACTAAAAACATTGAAAATTGAGGATCTTCACACCTTTCAAACTGCTGTTTTTTATGTATAAATATACATTTAATTGTCTTCCAAAAATTTTTGATGGCTTCTTCACTCCAAATTCCACCGTTCATTCATATCCAACACGTCAGTCGTCCGATTACCATCTCGAAAACCCCAGAATCATTTTAGTTCAAAAATCATTAAAACATAATGGACCAGATATTTGGAATTCTTTACCCCCTAATTTAAAACAATGTACGTCGTTGAACATTTTCAAACGAGAACTAAAAAACACCCTCCTAATCCAGTATACTTCTGACACATAAATATTCATACCACCTGGTTAACAATCACCCTAAACAATGAGTTCACGGCCATAACTGAAGTAGCATTCACCTCATCACACTGATACACAAAATAACACTCAACGTACAAACCAAGATTCATCACCACACAATGCACACCGCACTGCACCGCACGTCCTTCGCACAATTACTTCCCACTCAGTGAGTGGCAAGATTTTCTTTATGTATCTCTTTATTGTGCCCTTCGCACAATTACCCCCCACTCAGTGAGTGGCAAGATTTTCTTTATGTATCTCTTTACCTGGGGCCATCTTCCTCGTCAAGCTTAGCTTATGATGATGGTCCCCTGCATTTCATTTTTATCATTTCCTATTGCTTCCTTTAATATATGATATTCGTTCTTGAAAAAAGAAAATGTACGTATGATCCAAACATTACGAATATTAGCTCTGTAAATGACTATGTAAGTATTTTGTTGATTTGTTGATTTGTATTGTATTGATTTTGAAATGCAGAAATAAAAACTGAACTGAACTGAACTGAACTTGTGTGCATTGCGTGCATTCTCTATAGGGCTCACACGGGTAAATAATTCCCCATAGAGACGTGTGTTAAGATTCAAATTTCAAAAAATTCTGTTAAGTAGCTGGGCGAAATGAGGTGTTTCAGCTTCACTAACCTGGATAAGTGAGACATACCCTTTCATCCATCAAATTTCCAGAGTGGGTTCTTCGGCTCAAATTCTGTCCAAGGGTCCGCAAAGCCAGACTACGAGTTCTTGTCACTCAAAAAATCACCTATTTTCCGTACACGTACCCAATGAAATATAGTCCCCTCAAATTCCATCAGAAAAGCTTTCATCTTCCAACCAAAATGCAGTTTGTAGAGGAATTCATACCCAATATCTACAGTTATTCAGTTTTTTGCCAAACTACATTATTGATTTTTGATTAATTTCTTTCTTCATTTATTTTGGTATCTTTGGTACGAATTTGTGAAGGGGTCTGGGACATTCCATTTTATTTACAGGTGTGAGCCCTAATAGGGAGCATTCGCTACACGACGGGAAGACCGAGAGTACGGAAGCCATCAGCCGTGACAGTAGCCGCGCTCAGACTCCCGTCCCCATAATATCTCAGCAGTTTCGTTTTCCTGTCAGGACGGATGCGTGGGGACAAGATCGCTGATTGGCTGGCTGGCTGGGTGAATCCTGCCCAGCATCGGGACCGAATGCAATGTTTCAGTCCATGGGCCAAGACCCGAAAAATGGGTTATTGGTACCACCTGAGGTGGCAAAACCATTTTGGTGTCATTTTGTTTGTCGGGCATAGATATGTTTATCAAGCTATGATAGCATTTCCAAATGAGTAGCTTAGTCATAATAAATTAATTTTTAACAAATTTGGCCTCGTTTTTATATCCCTATACTTCTGAATCGAAACTAACCGCTATACAAATAAGATCACTGTCTTCTGTATGTCCACAGGTGTTCTGTTGTAAACGCGGTGCTCTTGGTCTTTATTCAAGGCAGTGAAGGGAATATCCAAAGGGTTATGATGTCCATAGTTGTCACGCGGTGCGCTTAGTCTTTATCTAGACCAATGTACCGTTATCATATCTAAAGCTCCTAATAAAAGGGATTATCTATAATGTTTTATACTACCCTCTCAACAAATACATCAGTGTTAAACAAAAATCACTCTGAGCATTTACAATATTATTCATCATAATGTATTGTAGTGCACCGGTACATTGTTTTTGCATTATCTCTCATTGTTGGATGGAAATAAAGCGACATTGGCGTGGTATCAGTGTTTTCACCGTAGCGTTTTTACCGGAAATGATAAATAATTGGAAAATACGGCAAAATTCACGAGGAATTGCTTTTTTAAAAGGTTGTTTTGAGATAAAGGGATATACAATGTATCATAAGCTTTGGATATTACCTTCGCCGTCTTGAATAAAGAATAAGCGCTGTGGATATCATAACCTTTGGATATTCCCTTCGCTGCCTTGAAGAAAGACTAAGCGCACCGCGTTTACAACAGAACACCTGTGAACATACAGAAGACAGTGCTCTTATTTGTATAGCGGTTAGTTTCGATTCAGAAGTATAGGGACATAACAACGAGACCAAATTGGTTAAAAATTCATTTATTATGACTAAGCTACTCATTTGGAAATGCTATCATAGCTTGATAAGCATATCTATGCCCGACAAACAAAATGACACCAAAAAGGTTTTGCCACCTCTGGTGGTACCAATATCTGGCCTGGCCCATGGACTATTTCGGACGAGTATCGTACCGGACTCGTTTCCCCCTAGACGAGACGTTTCTCGGATTTGATCATGCGCAGAAGCAAATTTTGCACGCGGCACGCTCAACTATCGGCCGCGTCGTGCTTGCGAAAACTCGCTATTGAAAATGATAGACGCAGTCTTTCCTTGCCGGCCTTCGTTTTCCGTTGCAGCAATCCAGCTGGCTTCACAGCTTAAGCTTACCTTGTTCCTCTCTTTCAGTTGATAGTTTTGCGCGAAAACCACCTGTCCAGCCCTTATTGCTTAGCTTTGACTGCATTAATTGTCACGGTGTGGATTCGTGACTCCCAGCACGGGTGAGGTCCTCAGTGTTGCGATCTCGACCCTATCTTGCCATCACTTTAATATTGTTCATGATGAGTCCATGTTTTGCCTCCAAAGAACAGTGTCGTGAAGACTCTGGCTCGGAACATTTTGATCTTGGCCTCTATAACGAAGGTGAATGATGGAGGCAAAATTCGTCAAATCTTGTGGCGCGTAGTATATACTGCCTCATGTTTAAAGATGAGCTGAAATAGTTTTTCAGCCCATTCTAGTCGTGCAGTACCACAAGCTATGAACGTCCCATTTGGGATAGCAGGGTCTTAGCCAGGATAGGGTCTGAGCCAGATGCTCTTGCCGTCGGATTGCGCTTCCATACGGAGTGCTTTCTGGATGTCCTCCAGGATGGGCACGGCTCCAAGCGACTTATTAGAACTAATTGGGAACTTGGGGCAACCCAGTACGGCATAGCTGCGTTGCTGGCGATGGAAGGGCGGTTCAGGGCGCTGTTGACATGGTCTAAGTAAGCGGCAAGCAAGGCGCCTGTCTTTATAGCTACATTATCTCTTTGTCTCTCTCTTTCTTTGTGCAGTATTCATAACACCAGTATTTTTGTTTTTCCTGGCAGAAGGTCCGAGACACTCGGTATGGCTCGGGGTACACCGACCCAGGAAGTGTGCTAAATGTTACGTCCATGTTTTGATTATCCATCCCAGTGGAGTATAGATGTTTTTCCTGAGTTAGAGCGAAGGATTGCTATCATACATCAGAGCAGTTTGTTGAAGTTAAAGCGTCTTGATGACTTAATTTGTGCCCTGACGTTGGGAGTCTCTTGGTTTGGACGCCTAAAGTTGAGCTTGGAGCGACGACAGGGTAGTGGTCTGTCCATAACACTCAACGCCGCACATAACCATATAGTGACGCGTATTTTCTGCCTGTCCCTCTTCCTGTCGACGACGTAGCTAACGAGGGACCAGGGCTTAAATCGAGGGTTCATCCTTGAGTAGGCCGTTGCTGTTTCATTTGATAAACTCGTGCTTCTCCATCACTCCTCTCCTTCCCAAGCAGAGCAGTCTCGACCGATCCTTCCATTAAGTCGTCGAGACTGACGAACTCGTCGGTGTTCGGAATAGCAGTGTTGACAGCGCTCTCATTGGTAGTATTGTTATTGGTCTCCTATGGGTTGGTCATGATAGGAGCGTAGACGGTGGAAATAGTGTCGTACTGTTCTTAACAGGAATGATGAGGGAGCCTCAGCACCGTCGATGAAAGGCGATCGTACATTCCCTTGTGACACCGGACGACGTCTTCACTACATAAACTCAAACCCTACTCAAGCTTTTCGTTCCCCTTCAGGTCCTCATACACGCCAAAAGAAGGTGTACCCCTCGCCTCGACATTTACACAGATCACCCTCTACAGTCAATCTTATCTCACTTATAGCAACGATGTAGCAGTATCTGGAGAGTCTGCAGATAATCAGTGATGTCCATCTATCCCTGGGGTGCATGTGAGTGCAATAACATTGTCTCTGTCTCAATCATTGTTATCTTCTTTGATTCTTTTTTGTTTCGACGGCAAGTGTATCAGAATAGTTAAAGCATCCTTTTTAGCCAAAGAGGAAAACAATGCAATCCTGAAATAAGCTGTTCAGTCGCTCAGACTCCACTGCTGCATTGGTCGGTATGGAAAGAATGGTCTGGGCTACCTCCTTACGGGTCCGCGACTAGGACTTCTATGCCCCCAAACGCCTCCCCGCTTTCGCCACAGGAGATGATAGGATGTGATGAAGGATGGCACAGATGACTTGCGCGACCACTTTATTTAAAGTCAGGAAGAAATGCGCTCGATATGTCGACCTCACTCTGTATTCCGAGGCTATGATAATATCTCTAAAGCATGTACGTATATCAAGAAGCAGTTGATGGCCGAGATGTCTTACATGCATCACCTCGCTCTCTGCACTCTACAATGCGATACTGTAACCATGGTAACCGTCTCCGTCTCCGTTGCACCATGAAAGTGTCTTCCACAGGAACCTCAGTTCTATGTGATACAGTCTTCGCGTGTGTAGGTAGGCAAAACTCGCCGATCGAATCTTTTAGATCCCACTGTCCTGTTACTGTTACATGGTTTATGATCCTGCCACTCGATTGTCAAGAATCCCAAAGAAGGCGTAGGACGCCGAAGATTTGAGTCGACTCGTGCTTTATTGGTCGAAAATGCATTACCAGTTTGTTTCTTCATTTCTTCATGGAGCCAATACGTGTGTGTGTGTGTGTGTGTGTGTGTGTGAGTGGGATGGTGCATGGAAGTCCAGGGGCAACTGACAATAATATGTTGTGCTTTTTCGAATGGTGGTTATTCATATCTGTACTTTGCCGACCGAAGTAGATAATTATAGAAAAGAATGGTTTCATTTTGCAGAGTAGGCCTACTTGTTTTAGAAATTTGCCATCAAACGACGTTGCAATGTCTGCAATTACCACAGCTTACGTCAATACACATTATGCTGGCGCGTACCATCTTTCCGTAAGATCGTTAAAAAGACATAAATTTCAGAGTAGGCCTATGTGCGAAAGTACCTAAACGACACATTATTTTATCATTTCGGTAAATAGGAGAATTGATGAAACTGCGATGAATAGTATTCAGCACGGCATGATAGATACGTACGCAACAGTTCGAGGTGTCGTCTTTTTTACGAAATCAAAACAATAAGCACCTATTCCTTTCATTGATAACTCTAGATTTGTGATTACCTGCCATATGAAGATCAGAAGAACAAAGGTTTTCTTTGATGGAACTATAGACCGGACCTATCATTCTTATGTGGTGTTGCAAGAAAGTTGCAATCAATTGCAAATAATTGCTAGTTTTGAAACAACCATTCTGATTGGCTCAGGGTCTGCCCTATTAAGAAGACTTGCATGCAACAATGATTTTGATTGGCCAGTGACAATCAGTTGCAAGTTGCAATTGATTGCAACTTTCTTGCAACACCCCACTAGTATTATACTTTTGAAAACAAACAAATGAGAAAGCTGCGGACGCACCATGTCATTGCCACTTCTAATTTGGATGCAATTGCTATAACTATAATTATGCACTATTTGCAATAAAAAAACCTCGGAATTTCTACAAATGCCAGTATCATGTAAGTTCCGGCCTTGATGCAAAATCTGTAAATAAAGTACAACCGTGATTATTAACCTAGCTAAGAAGAAAATTGATAGTGGGACAACTCGGTATTCATCAACATAGATATTGTCACCAAGATATAGATATTGATATTGTCACCTTTATATTGAGCTCATTTTTGAGACATGATTATTATTTTTGGTATTGGATAATATTATTATAATAATTGATACCCTAATAGTTGTATTTCCTATATGAGCTCCTTCGTGGAGACTTAACTAGCTCCCGTGCGGAGACGATATGAGGTCCCTCGTGAAGACATGGTATATTTAATATTCTTGTCTAATATCTCAAAGATTTATAATGTTTGTTTCTGTATTGTCTGTGGCAAATTATGTGTTGTATAGGGCCCCTATTTTTCCCTTGCTCTCTCTTCTTTCTTTAAACAACAACAGCAACAACAACAACTCGGTAGACTGAGAAAAAAAATAGATTTAGAATATGACGATAGACAGTGTTGCGATTCTAGATGATGGACTTAGAACTTGAAAATGAAAATTATATTCGACCAATTGCGCAATACAATAATTTTCAATTGAAGTGTCCTTCCTTCGTGTTGTCTTGTATTCTCTTTAAGAAAATACATAGAGACCTGTTCCAGTGTTGAACCTAATGATGAAGTGCGCTTTTGAATACCGTTATGCAGTGTTATGTGAAATATCACGACCACACGTTATTTGATTTTCACATTTTCAGACGCAGATGTCTTTAGGAGAGCCGAGGATGTACAAGGTAAACCTGTGCCAAATATATCATCAAAACACATGAAAACGTGAAAAGCACGTCAAGCACGTCATCCAGGAAGTGCAAATGAACAAAGGAAGAAACAGACAGAAATGAAATATGTAAAAAAAAAAAAACAAGTGAAGGAAGATACAGTCAGACAACGACTATGATTTTCAGTTAGTATTGTCAATGATGGCATTGATTAGATAGATTACGTAGGAGTACCTATGATTGCAATTATCTTCCTCTTTATCAACTGACTGTGACCTCAGTAAAGGTTTGACGCCCTTTTCTTGGATAAGAAAGCCGATGAACGTGCAAGAAAAACGATATATTCCATAATGTTGATTTGCAAACAGGACTTTAACCGAAAAATAGCCTTATCCGCAACACTGATTTTCTGTTTAGTTAATGACTAAAAGCCACTTTATTATGAGCGTAACAGTTCTTTTTTTTAATCTTTATTAATATCATAAATCGTAGAGGTGTTTCAATGGGACTGCTCAGAAGTTGCAAAGAGTCGACCAGGCGCAAGTGAGCGCTATTTGGTCAGACCAACCGGCATGACACAGGCGTTCAAGGTTTACTGCGATATGAGCACTGATGGGGGAAATTGGACGGTAAATTCATCGTTTTTATTTTGTTTCTGCCCATTTCAAATGACGAAGAATAAATACAGATTCCGAAAATAAAAGGGGCAATGCATTTTGCTATCAAGAAGAAAGAGAGAAGGGAGACAGAGCGAGTATGTGCGTGTGTGTGTGTGTGTGTGAGCGAGTGTAATGTAAAGAGAGAGAGAGAAAGAGAGAGATGGGGGAGGCAGAGACAATGGAAAAGTTGGGAGGAGATTGAAGAACGTTATGAAAACCAGACGACGTGTCTCGTATAATTATGTTCGTATGCTTATAGCTTTATCGTGTGACATTCGCTATTGCGAACGTTTGTTAATTCGAAACGAAAAAGTTTCGCTATTCCGAATGTTCGTGCTTCCTAAACACACTAGATCCCAATAACTAGATAGTACGCTAATATTTACATGAAATGATCGGTTCATTTTACCTAAGGTTCGGAAAAACTTGACAGTCCGACAATGAAATAAGGGTCGTTATTCCGAAGTTTCGTTATTTCGGAGATTTGTTAATCCGAAAATGGAATGAGGTTTGTTTGTACTCGGAACGTTCATTAATCCGTAAATGAAGTAAAGAATGGTTTGTTGATCCGAAAATGCAATATAACGTTCGTTTTTTTTTCCCGAAAATTGAGTATAATTGATAATGATGTGGAAGAGAAGGAAGATGGTATACGGAGGAGGAAGGAAAATACTTCTTTTCCATTAATAACAAAATCAAAAATTTACAATCTATTGTATTCCAGTTTGTCAATAGCATGCATATCGTGTATTTGTGTGTGTTGATATGCACGCCTATTAAAGTGTTGTTTGCGCGCGCGTGTTTTCATTCTATTTTAATTGCGTAATATCCCGCTATATTATCATTATCTCTTTTACTACATAACCGTAATTTGTAACTTAATGAAGTTTATTTCATCTTCGGAATTACGAACTCTTTTTCATTTTTGGATTAAAGATCCTTATTGCATTTTCAGAACAAACCATCGAAATAACGAACCTTATTTTATTATACGATCCTTTTGAATAACGAACGTACCAATAGCACCGTGCAAATTCGGGACGATGTTCTTCATTTCGAAGGTTCACTATTCTGATGTAGGCCTACACTTAATGGTGCAAAAATAAAATCTCTAGGCATGCTGGGTGTCATTTATCATACAATGATCTAGAGACTTTCGTATTGATTTCATTATTTCAGCCTTGGGTTTGGTTGTTTTCCAAAAAACAGGTTTTGCAGCGTCGAGTAGATGGCTCGGTCAGCTTCGATCGCCTGTGGGTCGATTACAAGTTTGGATTCGGCGATGTGATGTCGGAGCACTGGCTCGGCAACGACAAGATCTACCACCTGACGGCACAGCGTGACTACGAGCTACGGGTCGAACTCGGGGACTTCGAAGGGAACGAGGTCTTTGCTATCTACAAGTCTTTCAGGATCGGGAACGAAATCACGAAATATCGATTACACGTTTCTGATTACTCCGGCAACGCAGGTAAACTTACTGTTCCCGGTAAACTGCAATCGACATCATGGCAAAATGCTGGTCATGATAACAATAAAATTGCAACTGAACTTTTTCATGGGCCTATCTCCTTGGTATAGTTTTCTTTTTTTATCACCATTATCATTATTGTCTTGATTTGTGGCATTTCAAAGAATTTTATAAGAGAAAAAATTAAATAAAGTCTAATTTACTTCCACAACGAGTATACCCAAGGCTAAACCATGCAAACAGTTCTCGAGTATTTTGTGAAACGTATTTTGTTACATACACATGCAATATCTGATAACCATACAGCACTCAGTAAAATATAGCAACCCCGTGATATAAACATGCAAAAGCATGTCGTTATACCAAGTGGGCCTACTCTTAAGCAATGTAACCTAACAAAATGTGACGGAACATTCTACTTATAAATGCTTGGATAGGAGTTTCACTACATTACTGGAACATTTTTCTTTTCTTTTCTTTTCTTTTGCTTTAGTCAAACGTCTATGTTAAAGAGATAGGGCTCGTGAGCAAATATTTGATGAGTTCGTCACATTTATGGTTTATTGATGATCTCTCTACTCTCTCCCTTCCTTACACAGGAGACACTCTTAGTAAGCACAACCGTCACCAATTCACCTCGCGGGACAGTGACAATGATTATTACCAGTTCAACTGCGCCGAGGAACATCTTGGCAGTGCCTGGTGGTACGACCGCTGCATCCACGCTAATCTGAACGGGTATTATTTCAATGACGTTCCGTTTTCGGTCAGTGACATGAATGGAATCTGCTGGTACGACTGGAAAGGGAGCTACTACTCCATGAAAAAGGCGGAGATGAAAATTCGACCCATAAGACCTTAGTGTAGACAAACAAAATGCTCTATGTCTCTCCTTATCAATAGATACATGTACAGCAATAAGATAGGGCATCAATTAAGATCCAATTTGCTTCATGAACTAACATGCATGAGTAAAATATAGTGTTTGAAGGATTTCTTCTCGGCTTTACTAGACTTCAGTAAATTTTTAATATGGAGTTAATTTTTTGACTACACAGGTCAAAGAGAAAATCGATGATAAATTGTACCTCGGACCTATCATTCCTAGTAGGGCGAGAGAGAAAGAAAGGGGAAACGAAAACACAGAGAGTATCCGATGTCGAATCACAAACTTAGTTGCTTGCCTGTATGTTGTTTCAGAACGGCAAAGTAAGCGTCATCCCAAACTTTGATAGGCCTATACATAGAGTTATACTGGTGTCTAAAATACGTAACTTGACACACGCTTTTCTGTTTCACATTATCCAACACAAGATGTCCCGAATCTTCCTGGCGATGTGTTTGAGTCGCTTGAAATACGATATCTCTACTGCACTTCTTTTACCATTGATTTTGCTGATATCATGGCGCCTGGTGGAAAATTTGTCTATACATTTTTTTTTTACACCGACGTAGGAGCATAATTATCACTAGTGATGAGACGGAGTGGTGTGCTAGAATTAATGTGTGTAAGATCAGGAGCCTGTTTCACCTGGGCCCCATTTCATATAAACTTTATATCATAGCCACTCTTGATGGAATGGCAATTGTCATACTAACGAGAAGAATCCAGCTTTCTGATTGGCTGTTGCCATTGGAAGTTGCCATTCCAGCAAGAGTTGTCATCCTAACATCTTTTATGAAATGGGGCTCAGATGTCTGCAATCATTGCACATTGTAAATGCACTTACGTCTATGGCAACAGATGAAATACTCCTTACTGATTGGTCAACTTACATTATTTCTCGGATGTTATTGCCGTGCAAGCACAATTTTCAAATTATTGCGACACCGTCTTTGTGAAAGGTTGTTCTGGTTCTACATAATTACGATAATGAAATACGTGTATAAGGATAATTACACTAAAGTAAACAATGGCAGTGAAATTAATAATGAAATAAATCTTCTTAACGTACGTGTATGGCGCGCCATTTGCCCAATAATTCCGAAAAACTTAGTTTATCGCCGATGAACTTAGTTTATCGCCGAAAAGGTTTTTCGAGAGAAACTCTGTTTATCGAACGATTAACTAAGTTTTTCGATAAACTCTGTTTGTCAAGCGAAAAACTTAGTTTATCGACTGATAAACTAAGCGAAAAACTAAATTTATCGTGATAAACTTTTTTTTTTTTGCTTGATAAAGAGTTTCTCTCGAAAAAAACTTTGTTTATCGATTGATAAACTAAGTTTTTCGGCGATAAACTATGTTTTTCAGTCGATAGACTTAGTTTATCAACCGATAAACATAGTTTTTCGGAGATAAACTCCGTTTATCGCGATAAACTAAGTTTATCGCCGAAAAACTTAGTTTATCGATAATCAGAGTTATTCAAGATTTGTCAGTAGTGGGCGCTTTGAGCTTTGAATAGTGTTGCCAGAGTAGAGTCGTACGGCTTTGAGCGTTGCCACTGCTCGTGGTCGTGTATAGGACCAGTTCATAGAGGATTTACCGCACCCCATTGAGGCTTGACAGACAAAGTGCACTTTGTGTTGGTTTGCGTTAACGTTTCACGTGAGATGCCGTCGTGACTACTGGGTACGGTAGTCGCAAGTCTGCGGCTAGTGCGTGGCACTGCGTGCCAAACTCCACGTCCTAATCCTGCAGCTAATTTCGACCGTACTAGCAGCACCCCCTTTCTCTGAAATAACCATGATTATCGATAAACTTAGTTTTCCGCTTGATAAACAGAGTTTATCGTTAAACTTAGTTTTTCGATAAACTTAGTTTATCGAAAAACTGTTTATCGAGCGAAAAACTTAGTTTATCGATAAACTCTGTTTATCAAGTAAAAAACTTAGTTTATCAAGCGGTAAACTAGGTTTATCGAGAAACTCTGTTTATCGAGGGAAAAACTAGGTTTATCGCGAAAAACTTAGTTTTTCAGTCGATAAGCAGAGTTTCTCTCGAAAAACTTAGTTTATCGACTGATAAACAAAGTTTATTCATTGTTCATTATTCATTGTTCATTGTAGTATGTTTTGTTGTACTTTTGCTGTACATTATACACAGGCAATGAACAAGAAAATACTTATATATATTATCATATTTATGTTTGTACATGAATGTGTATATGTACAATGATGATACAGAAACCAATAAATCAAATCAAATCAAATCAAATCAAACTGAGTTTATCGGAATTATTGGGCAAATGGCGCGCCATATACGTATGATTAAACGGAAAATGTTCCTCTCTGTTCACATCCAGTAGTGTTGTCCCAATGTTGAGCAGCGATACATGGCCTTTTTTTTCAGTATGTGTACAAGAATCTCAAGGTGTAGCATGTTCTCTTCTGATTTCACGAACAGTGGGAATGATTTGCTATATACCGTTTTTTGGTCGAAATGTAACGTCTTTTTTTCTTTGAAGCGTAGATTTATATAGTTGTAAATTCGTTGACTTGCTTTATTGCCTCATGGTAATAGTGTTTATATAATTGAAGTGTAGTAGCGGATGTTATTTCAATTTTGTGTAGTGTAGTTTTGTTGATACAAGTTTGTATGTTAATTTCAGATATACTGAGTGTGATTTCTTCTGGACCCTCGGTAGAACAGCTCCACCATGAGGGCGGAGCTGAGTAGGGCCATCCAGCCACAGTTTCACATACTTTCGTGATAATTTCTTTGTATCATTCAATAGGAAGTGATGTACATATTTCATTTTGCAGAAATAAAATCAATCAATCAATCAATGATGGAAAGGTAATGATGCATATTGATTATGGGGATGTATTCAGGATTCTTTCAAAGAGTGTGATCACTACAAGCATTTGCGATTTATTACCTTTTTTTCCTGGCATATTATAACAATTATATCTACGTCATGTATGGCTTATCCTGATGAAGGGGGGGGGGGGGTAATAAACGGACTTCGATTTCATCAGAACTGTAATTATAAATAACATTTGTGTTCCATCTTGCATAGTAATTGGGAGCGTCGTGTGTTTGTGTGCATTCATATACTCCAATTTTAATAGTAGATATACACAATACACACATAAGTTATATCAACACACACACACACACAAACAAAATGAATGCACTTACAATAATGTTCAGTGAAAACATACTGAAACGCGATATTCATTCATTTATTCATTCTTTCATTCGTTTTCGTATAATACAATCTATATTTTACAAAATTTAATTACATAGATTATGGCCAATGGAATAAATAAAATTCATGCGTTTGCAAAATATCGAAAGAGTACGTAAATGCTGGAAGTTGAGAGGAATGCTAAAAGCAATGCTTTCAGAGTGCATTTGCCCACACGTTGATATAGTACATGTACGACAAATCACAATATGTTTCATATACTGCTATACATAAAATGTGGGATTTTGTTTCTGTGTTCTACACAATGATTATCATAATGACATACTATTAATGATAATTAGCAATATGAATTGAGTGATAAATTGTTATTATCACAATAGCAGTTCTATGCTCTATGTTATTTTAGTTGTGTCCACAATATAGGTTTTCCGGTCAATATCATACTTTTCTAATTCAAGTCCCTTATATTCCGGGCATTCAAATTCACTGTGGGAGCATTCAAATTTGAGAAAAGAGCGCGCATTTCAGCAATGAGTATTCAAATTCATTTCAAAGCTGGAGACGGAATCTTGTCGGTCATTAAAATTGGTGAATAGGCAACCATGTTCCAAATAAGTGCAGGCATTCAATTTGAAAGAAGTCCTGAATTTACTTAGTTTGGGACCGTGAATGTGTGTCTTTTTCATATAGCTTTGAATAATTGGGATCTACGATGAAGGTTATTCATTTAGCAGTATAGAGGTCCACCTGTATGTTCATTGGAAAAAATGAACTCGGGCGTCACGAAAAGGAATAGGCCTATACAGGCACACGTCCCTCGGATAGGGCATAAAATGGAGATCCCGTGTGTGCATAGATGCCAAGTTCAAAAAAAGATTTTATGAGTGAGATTTTCATGACTCAGCATCTCGGCGCGCGCGCATGTGCATAAGCGAGGGAGCGAAGCGACTGAACGAGGGGAGGTGATTGGGAGGGGGGGGGGGGGTGTCTGCCCTCCCACGGTATAGGGAGCTTGTTCAATCTTTAGCTCTTAATGGTGCAAGCTGGTGCATACTTAAGTGACTATTTTTTACTTATTTTGAAAGACAAAAGGGAAATATGCCTTCAGTTGCAACTCTCACTTTAATCCTTTAAGCTATGCTCCCAAAGCGTGAGAAAAATGGGTGTCATGCGTGAGATCGTGAGACAGACCCTAAATGCTTGAGTCTCACTCACAATGCGTATGACTTGGTAGCTCTGTGTGTGAGAGAGTCACACCTCATGCACGTCAAAGATCCCACTTCATTTATTCCTCGCAAAGAGCAGGGTGTTTAGCCCAGTAAAGTGGTCCTGCCTTATACATCCAACTGGACCCCACGGAAGACCAGCTATTGTAGCTCAATGTGGGCTATCCAGCCATCTTCTTATAGTCGTCGGTTGAGAATAAGGCCGTTAAGTTGCTACTAAACCCATAGGCCCGAATTTACGAAGACCATGGAGCGCCAAGTGTCGCATGGAATATTTCGTTACGAAATCAGTCATTTCGTCGATAAAATGATTATTTTGTAACGAAATGACAACATTTTGTAGCTAAATGAACATTTCGTCCACGAAATGGTGATTTCGTTAACGAAACGGTCACTTTGTTGACGAAATGACCAATTTCTTAACGAAATATTCCGTGCGACACTTGGCGCTCCATGGTTTTTGTCCATGGTTTAAACCAAGGTTTCATTTGTACCACCTTCGTGAATTCGGGCCAATGTGTTCAAGACAACTTAACGCCCTTGATGGAAATTGAAACAAACAAACAAACAAACGAACATAAGGCACTGTATAGGCCTACAGACGAGCATAATACGGAAGGTTGGCTGACACCTCCTAAAAAAAAACCACAACCTATTCCGACTACAATGAAACTGATAACTTGAACATTGTAATATATGTCTTGTTTGTTGTTTATTGCTATCTTATTGGTTTACTTTTGCGGGAGTATGTGAGATCATTGTGTATCAGTTTGTCTTTATTGATGCATGCATTGTCATTATGTGGTTAGTGTTGGGGCGTTGCCAGCATGCAGTATCATCAAGAAATATGATTAGATTGTCAAATATCTTTCCTTCTCATTGCGTTGTTGTTGTGTTGCAATAACGGATTTATCCTATTAAATTGATGTAGTATACAAATAATGAATGTTCAGGAGTGCAATGGGCAGAATATTCATGAGATGAAAGATGAAATGATCCATTCAACGAGGCACACAGTCGAGTTGAATGGATCGATGTCATCTTTCACCGAAATATTCTCTATATATTATATAATGTATACACATGAAATATTCTGTGTATTGCACGAATTGAAAAGAAATATTGTTTTATATATAAAACGTGTAAATATATCTTTGTCACTTGAGGCTTTATCAACTTAGAATTATGAGAAATTATGAGAATCATTTGCAAATAAAGATTATCTGTTTAAGTCTGATTGACCTGAAGAAGTTCGTTTCTGAACAAGCCCCCAAGTAAAATTCAACTGTTCGTAGAGTGGTTTAAAGATTGGGAAATCAGTATGTTCTTGTAGCTAAGTAGCGAGGTATTTTGTAATATTTTTGTCCTTACGTTGATTTGTAGTTTTGTTATTGTTTGAGCTGCTTCACGCCTTCAAGTTAGCTCACTGCGGAGAAACATTAAAGTGCTAACTTCAAGAGTAAGATGTGTTTTAAGGAACGATGTTTTACGCTGAATCCAGTTACAAATTTTCGTGTCGAATCGCGTGTGATTATGACTGAAGAAGACATAATTATCTTCCAGTTCTGACCTGAAACCGAAACAAGTGATTACATTATTCAGCGTGGATTCCAGCTCAGTGTAGGCCAAGTTAGCAAGGCAATGAAGGGAAATACCTTGGTTGCTACGATGATTATGTTAACTGTTGGTATTTTTGCTAGGCAAGAACCGGTATCAAAGCAAGTAGGGACCTATAAGAGAACCGGTTTATATAATATTTATGGTAGCTATGTATAGCTGAATGAGTAAAGCCGACGAAATATATCATTATGTGTCCATCAATAGACAATATAGGGGCCTACAAACACTCAAACTTGTGTTAATGGTCACATGTCTGTAGCGGCTATCTTATACTTTATGCAGTTACATGAAATCTTCCCCCTGGAGACATACCGTGTTACAGAACCTGTGTGCGGAGGACACCTGCTGAACACGGCCAGCGGCATCTATGCACTGTATATCCCTTTTCGGAGCCAGCCAGACAAAGACAAAAAGTATCAACGACAAACAAACAAACAAACAAACAAACAAAAAACCACCACCACCACCAACAACAACAACAAAACAAAACAGGAATTCCTTCATTTCATAATCACGTGTTTTTGCGCAGGCTACATGAAGTTGATAGTTATAGAGCCTATACACTACTATTAATGAACATTCATCCGTTAGTGTATGTGCATGAAAACCGCTTGGCATCCATACACATACATCTGAAATGTGTAGGGCCTACATCCATACACGTAAATACTTGTATACTGCATGCAGGAAAATTAAGATGGCCACCACACTGTCTATTGATAGTGGCTACCCGTTTACAAAGGCACCTTTTTGTGCTTTTCTTCCGCAGGCGCTGCTATACATGTACATGCATGTATTTTAGGTTTAATAATACTACGTATATGCGTAATAGGCCTATCACATTGCCTTTTTTATCAGTGTTTGTGTGTGTGTGTGTGTGTGTGTGTGTGTGTGGAGGGGGGGGGGGGTAAAGTTATATCCCGTTCCCCTCCCCTAGTTCCGCGGTCTGAGCATCGTAGGATTTAAGATTAAACATGGCTCTCTGAGAGACGGCATCCATTGACCACAATAAACAGGTTGCATGTCACATATTGTTATAAGGCAGGGCTAAACATCATCTGTTTCTCTTGGACCCGTTCGGACCACTAAAATCTTTGAATTTGACATGTTGGTGGCCGTAATTAAAAAGAAACGTAAGAATCAATTTCGAATTTTAGTTTCCCATAGGGCCACCAAAAGTGGCCTTTTCGGAAATTTGGTGGCCCTACATTATAGCGGCCCCGGGTCACCATTAATGTCGAGCTTTGACCGAAAGATCGGTCTGTATCTGTCCGTTGGGGAATGTTCCGCGGAGACTGCGTCTGGCTTCACGGATCCCCTCCGTATACAGAGGACAGCGTTAATGGCAAAATATAAAAGAGTACCCCGGACAGACGGATCTTTCTGTCTATGTCGAGCTCTGCAATAGGCATAGTGAAGCGAAAATTAAAGGGATGGCATAGTTTGGGTTGAGATGGGGGATTCAGATCTTGACCTTTAGCGAGACAACTAGAAACCACTTACGAAATATTAAAGAGCATAACTAAAATCGGTTTTGAAATTGTCGAGATATCCAAAAACAAAGTAAACTAAAACAAAGTCAAAGTGGTCCTAATAGAAGGTGGGTCCTCTGGATATCTCAGCCAATTCAAAACCAATTTCATCGAATAAACTGTGAATTCCTCCTAGAATTGTATGCTCTATGTGGTTTTTCATCATCGCAAAAAAAAAAGAAAAAAAAAAGAAAAACCTGATGCCCCATCTTAAACTATACAATTGATACTGACAATAATCCAGTGCGGCAATAAACTTCACCTACCTATGACTGGACACTAAGCACACCGGCATTATTTCCACGTCTTCTCCATGAGGGCACACAATGATAATGAGGCAAAATCGTGAAATAGGCCCCACCGCAGTGCGCGTGCACCCACACTGCGTTAGCAAGCAAGGGTAGGTCCTAGGGTTAGGGTTAGGGTTTAGGGTTAGGGTTTAGGGTTAGTTAGGGTTGTATTTATGGTTAAATTGGCCGTTAAATTAGTCGAGGGACATTAGGGAGTCCTTCCGAGAAGAAAGGGAAGACGAAAGATGCTATGCTGTGGAAATCGGCCCCACCGCTGTATCAATTTCGCGTAAACGCCGTTTGGTGGGGCCACATTCACGAGTATTATACTGTGGAAGGAAGCCCCACCGCCGTGCTTACCTACCGATGAAATAATTGAATTCACGAGTATTTTATAGGCGAGCCGCCGTAGTAGTTAGTACGGACACGCAGTGGTGGGGCCTATTTCACGACTATGCCGATAATGATCACGAAACGAATATTCCAACTTGTATAGAGAAGAAAAATAGCAGTCTGAACAAAGTCACTGTCTCAGTCAGTGTCCACAAGAAGACAGTCAATGGAAACACGTAACGTCATTATCTGATCTTCCTGCCTGTTTGACTTAATATGGCTGTGTCATAATATTCATGCGCCGTAACTTTCAGCACAATAAAGCACATCATTAAAAGCCATTTGAACATCGTGTTACTTTATCCTTGCGCGTTAGTCTCCTAATGAAAGTTAGCTCCACTTGTGATTTATTATTCCCTTCTTTTTGAATGATTTAGTGATTATGCCTGAACATGACTGAACCAATTATCATGTCAGCTTTACTCTGTCAGAAAAAAAACAAACAAACAAACAAACAGTTGGTGTCAGTGATTTCTCTAAACAAGTTCAAAAGTTCCGTCATTTCATTAATCGGGTCTGCAGGCGCAAACTAACAGAACAAGTGGGCAGACTTCCTACAACACTGGGGAATCCCACAACACTGGGGAATCCCACAAGACAGTGGCTTGCACTACTGAGCAATGAACGCGTTCTCGAACGCGTTGTTTTTCTAGCATTTTCTGTTGTAAGGTCCTATTATTTGGGGAGTTGTGCGAGGTGAATATAAAAAGAGCTTCAAAACACTAATTAAACAAGTGCAGTAATTGAACAAGACAGGAAATTTCGTAATCCCCCTCTAAAACAAATATAGTAAAATGAAACAAAACAAATTCAACATAAAGGCAAGCAATTATCTCAGAACTACGTGGATGATCTGTAATCTGGTAATATACCAAGGAGGTTCGAGAAATGGAGTCACAACAGTCTTATTCGCTTTGATCCCATGCTAGAAGCTGCCATTCAAAAATATTTGAAGTATGTGCCAAACTGGATCTGCTGCTCAGATGCGAAGACAAGTGACTCGTGTCTCATTGCCTAATCACCAGCACCTTTCCAAGGAAGATTATGTCTTTGTGATGGTAATTACTTTACGCTATACCTACTTACAAACCATGGGCGGTAGACAATGGTAAAGGCACAGGAGTGCGCGAATAGAAATTGTTCAAATATTGCTGAAATCGATATCAAAATTACTCGACTGTACGTGTCTGTACGCTAATCTGACATATTAATTCATAAAGAACTATACTTGAAGATGATACCATATCAGTTTCATTTGGCGGGAATAAGGAGAAAAGTGATAAAACCGGCTTTCCATGAGGGTAAAATCTAATTTCACAAAATACAGCTCAGATTTACACTTTTGCACATATTTTCGAACGGAATTTACTTTTGTTTTATATGCTTTCATTAGGTGAAATTTCATTGCATTTGATATATAAACGAGTAGCATATACCAGATATTATGTTAGCGTTAAAAATGAATCTTCAGATTGCTCAGAAAGATGGCGGCTTCAAGCATCGAACATCAAAGGCACAAATGCACCTGTGGAATTCTTTTGTTCATCCATAGAAAACTGACACCTGATTGAATAATTATAGTCAGTTGTAACTCCATCTCTCGAACCTCCTTGGTAATACGATGAAAATCGCGGACACGTGTAGTGGAATCGACGATACACACTGGACATTACCACCTGCATTACCTTCCCCCCCCCCCCCCCCTTTAAATCAACATAATGGTTCACTTTTTATATGAATACACTTGTACTAGTATGTCTTGATGTTCAGCGCACATCGACATATGTTATATGTATAATAGCAGACAGCACCTTTTGTGGGCCGCGGAACAGCGAAAGGGATGGAGGAGTGGGGATCTTAGACCAAACATAATAGAAGGGAAAACGAACGAAAAATACATCTAGTAATAAAACAACAACAACAACAAATGTCTCAGTCTACACTTAAGAGAGGGATTATAACACAGATCCAATCAAAGTGCGGAGGTTCCACCCAAAATTCCACCCTCGCCTTCCCAGGCGCAGTGGGCATTAGGTCTCTACCACTGAGTCTAGCCAAGACGGATCCCGGCCTGGAACCCCTGCCAGAGCTGGTTGTTCCAGGCCATGCAAATTAACAGATCACTCCTTTTACTTTGTAAAATGTATTTTATTTGGCAAATAATCGGCATGACCAACATGCTTAGCGTGAAACAAAAATAACTCATCTACATACAACCTTTGTCCCCATAATTTTCATTATGTATAACCGTGCACGTATTCTGTACTCTAGCTTGTACTGCATATGAATCATAAATCATGTTTGAACACATCACTGTCATAAAATCTGCTCAACAGCGATAAGTTCTCTGATCATAGTACCTAGTCTTCCATCTCCCATCAAGTCATGGAATCATTTCATTGCAGTAATTATTACCTTGTGACATCAAATTGGCAACACTGAATGCTAGTGCACTCCAACATGTAATTATTCCAGAAAGACTTGCATGGAACTGATTTAATTCATGTAATATGTAAGAAAATATCAGAAAAAAAAATGGTAACTAGAATGTCATCTGAAATATCTCCTTAAATTTTCTAGATGTGTTGCCAAATTTAAGATCAGCTATAATATTTGCAAATTAGAGACTTGATGTTCTCCAACTAAAACAACAATAATGGTGTATTCTTAAAAGATCCATTTGTTTTACCTTACCCAATATTGACAATAACCATATAAACATGTATGCAAGATGATGATAAAAATAATAATACTCAAAATTATGATGATTATAATAAGTTGTTATTGTTATTATTATCATTATTATCATTATTATTATTATTATTATTGTCTTTATCATTTTATACTAAAAATGATAACAATAACAATAGGATACCGTGCTGAACCATAAAAGTGTGCTTTCAAGGTGGTTTAATAATAATTATTATCATTACTAGTATTATCATTGTTATCATTATTATCATTATTATTATTTTATACTAAAAATGATAACAATAACAATAGGATACAGTGCTGAACCATAATAGTGTGGTTTCAAGGACTTTACTGGTTATTTCCAGGCGACAGCGAGAGATAGTGTGGAGTGGTTGTGAGCCACTGATCTCTACAAGAAATAACTGGATATCTCATTGACCGAATGTTTTGAAGCCACTGTGCTGCCATCTTACCACACACATGCACACACAAAGTCCATACACTTAGCCTATGTACGGAGCTCATGACATCAAGTTTTCTCTGTGACAATCTCTGCTGGAAAATATTTTCTAAAGTGGGGGTCCAAAAAAAAACCAAAAACAAAACAAATTCACAAAAAAAGAAACCACACAAAAATACAAACAAACAAACAAACAAGGTACTCAGCGCATCTTTCTCATTCCACATCAGCGTTTCTTCAGCTGACAAGCAAAAAAAAGGGGGGGGGGGGGGGTCTTCAGTGCCACTTCCGGGGTAAAAAAGAAGAAAATGTGGTGAAACCTTGTGTATTCCTATGAGCGGGTGCAAAAGTAGGGGGCCAGAGCCACCCCGGATCCACCGGCCCTGCAGTGCTGTGAGCAAACTGATCAAATCATTCCAATCATAGTTGAATTGACGAATGTTATGTGTGTAACAGAACATTCTTCAATTCAACTATGATTTTCAAAGAAAACTAAATCTTGAAAGAAATGGAGTTATTTGGTATCTTTACAAGAGTACAACATAGGCAACAGTAAAACTTTCATCACAAGGTTAAATTAAATATCTTTGCATTTGTTTATTTCAGTCTTGCACATATGCATGTAACAAGAGACATCACTGCCATCCGTGATGGTAGGCTCGAAAAAAAAAAAATCAAAATCAAAGCCACAAACAAGAAGAAAAGATGCAGAGGACATTAGATGGTAACTCATTAAAAAAAGAAAAAAAAAAGATGGTAACTCATTACTACATAACTTATACAATGTACTACTATTTTCAACATGGTGCGGGAGAAGAACACGTACATTATCAGAACAAAACATGCATACATGACATGCATACATAGATCAGTGGCAGATCCAGGGAGGACCGCAACTGGCGCACGCCCCCCCCCCCCTTTATTTTTTGTTGAAACAAAAGAAATAAAAAGAAAAAAATGGGGGAGGGGTATGTGCGCCCCCCTTTAATTTTGTAAACGCACCCCCTCTTTACGGAATTCCTGGATCCGCCCCTGTAGATGCAGACAATAAGGCATTTATGTGTACCATTTCCATTACATGTATTTTAGAGTGCTCACACTGTACATAATCTCAAGCACTTTGATGATGCCATGCAGTCAATAAATGCCTCTACTTTTTAACACTGTCACTAACTTCTATCGGTGCCCATGGCATTGACACATTGATAAGTCAACTGATATTGTTCACTGACCTTGAAGAATGACCTTTGACCTTTACCACACAATGAATATAATCTTAATTTATTTTACACTCACTACATTAAGCAACATGATTACTGGACTTTGCCTGAGGAAGTTATAAAATCTTTAGCTAAACTTCACACACATTTGATTTGATTTTTGAGCTTTCAGTCAGTAACTTCAGACAACCAACTGTTTACTGTATATGCCATATATTTCTAGAGGTTTTACTTAAATGAATTTACAGAGTTGGGTGCTACTCGCAATTCCAACAACATGCTAGCTAATTAACTGTGATCTTGACATGAAAGCAAACACATGACTATATTTCTCCATTAATTACTGTACCGGAACTCTATGATTACGAATGTAACCACTTGGAAATTGTTGGAAAGTCTCGATTTGTGAAAATCAGACTTGTGATATACATGGTGTATACAGTATTCAATTCTGCCCTTCTAACCAAACAATATATACCAATGGAACTTCTTGAGTTAATATCTGGTACATATTGCAGATCTATTCTCAAACTAGAAATGTTGCTATGGTGACTGGTATGCCTCCACCATAATGCATGATTATCCCAATAGGTCTATAGCAGCTCTTGTCAATGTGCGACAACAGTTTTACATTAACTGGCAAAACATTATAACAATATGCTTGTCACAAATGTGTTAGGTATTAATTTTCCTTTAAACTAGACTTAATTTGGATGGATGGCTAAATTGTTTAAGAGAGCAGTATTCAGGAATTTGAGTATTTTCATTTGACCTCTGACCCCAAGGCACACAATTTTTCAATAATCACTAACTGGTAATATCCATTTTCACAATAATACTTTGAGATACTGTCAAAAAAATGTGGAAAATTGTGACATTTGAACATTTTCCCTTGACTTTTGACCCCATGACCCAAAAATTCAGGCAGGCAGTACATGCACATAATACTAAGCTTCATTATGATACCTTGAGCCATTTCTGAGATACAGAGAAAAAGTGAAATTTTCAGATTTTCAATTGACTTTGACCTACAGATTGTATGACCTTTGACATAATGACCCAAAAAGTCTAAGGAGAAGCCTTTATAGGCAGTACATGCATAAGTACTCAGTTCCATGAAGATACCTTGACCCATTTCCCTGATATGGAGGGAAAAAAAAGGTGAAATTTTCAAATGTTCATTTGACCTGTGACCTTTAAGGCCATGGCCCAAGCCTATTTCGAGAGAATCTTTATCGGGTAATACGTGTATACACTAAGTTTCCAGAAAATATTCCAAGGCATTGCATTAACATGGGGAGAAATAGTGAAATTTTGAGAATTTTACCTTGACTTTTCACTCTGACCCTGATTGTGCACACCCAAAAGTTGTATAGGCACAACTTTGTCTACTCAGACATACGTATACACATGCCAAGTTTCATTAGGATACCTCAAACAGTTTTTGAGTTACGCTGTTCACAAAGATAATTACGGATGGACAGACGGCAACCCAAAACCATTATGCCTCCGGCGACAGTTCGTGGTGGACGCATCAAAAACAGTTTGAGAAGGAAAACTCTGGTAAGGCCTCTACCAGATGATCAGTCCAGCTCTCCAAGTTCTGCTTCCAGCTGCTCAAGGTCCGAGTCCAGCTCATCGGCATTCATTTCGCTGTTGATCTGTGTTTCAATGTCAGCCTCGATAACATCGAGGCATATGCTGTATTGCTGATCAAGTCCTATGTAGCTATCGCTCATGATGTAAAGGCTGTAGATCACACGGCCTATGGGAAAGACAAATATTATTAATACAGTGGACCCGTTATAACGGGCCAAAATATTACCAAACAGTGGACCCCGTTATAACGGGCCAAGATATTACCAATACAGTGGACCCCGTTATAATCGGCCAAAATATTACCAATACAGTGGACCCCATTATAACGGGGTCAAACATGGCGAGATATCTGATATCCTGATATAACATTGTGATTTTGCAAGTGTCACTTCTTTTATATTCTTTCATTTTTATCCTTGATATAGCCAGATATGCAATATAACAAGAACATTTCTCATGCAGCTCGTTAAAATAGTTATGTATGAGGGGTTGGGGAGGAGGGTTACATTGCCGTACATTGAGATGGTTCTTTGTCATTGGTCATGCATTAAAAATGGCACCAGTACTGAAGAAACATACACTACAATCAAATACTTTCATTGTTTCATTGAAGCTTCTGTCATAAATCTACACATTCTGCAAAGATTGTGTTGCATAAAATTACTTATGAACAGCATATCTCAAATAGAATAATCATAGTATACAGGTTGACAGATATGGGATAATTTTCTGTAAAATGCTATTTTGCTCTGTGAAGAATAGCGAATGATAACAGCCATGCCATCCAAATTTACAATGCTTCCCTGAGGTCAGCTAGAGCAAATGATCATTTGCAAAAATGAAATTAATCAATTTTAAGTTTTCTCTCCGAGATTACAAAACCTTTGAAACTTTAAAGAAAATAAAAAGGAGCAGTTGAGACTGTTCATTAGGTTAACAAAATATGGGGGAGGGGGGGGGGGAGAGGCGATATGAAATATTATTTTTTTGTGTGTGTCCTTGTTCTCAAACAAGAGGATGACCATTTTTAAAGATGATATTATCCCAAATAAAACTGTCTTCAACTAACTTTTGCAAATTGTATTATTTCATGAACTTGATAATCATTCTCAGCAATTCAGCAAATTTTATTGTTTAATTAGAACAGGGGTGATATTGAGGTTTGTTGAAAAAATCGGCAATCAAAATTTTCAGATGATTTTTAAACATGGAAAAAGCGAAAAGTGTTCAGACCGGAGGAAAATAAAATCTGAAGTCACATTTACTGTAAATCTACAGAATATCATGCCTGCAAAAAGAAAAGTTTAAATTCATCGAAAAAAGAGGATGTGAAGTCGAAGAGGATGTTTTCATGCTCACCGACTCGCTCTGGGGTGTAGAACGAGAGCTGGACCACCGTCTTCCCCCGGATGAAGCCGATCCTCTTCAGAGCAAGAAGGTCCTTGTTGTCGACATCGCCCAGTACCAGCCACCATCCCTCATCCTTGGCCTTGGGGAAGCGAGGGGTGTGGGCCTTACTCTCCTGGGAGCAGTAAGCATAGGATGGAAGCAACGTTCATTGAGTACGGGGTTAGGTGAAGTACTTCGCTGACCTCTTGAGTTGCAGGTTGTGGGTTCAAATAACAGTCAACTTCACATAACATCTTTCACAATAACACTTTGACCCATATGCTCACGGCATCAAATATATTCTCAACATGAGCTCTTGATATTGATATTGATATTGACACCAGTTAAAAGGATGGCATAGTTTTTGGTAGAGATAGGGCTTCAGTTCCACCTTTTTTTTGTGAGATAAAGAGCATTTCATTTGTGAAATATCAAAAAGCATACAATTTCAGGAGGAATTCAAAGCTTATTTGATGAAAATTGGTTATAAAATGGCTGAAGTCCAACTGAAAGGAGGGGCCCACCTTTTATTTGGACAACTTTATTTTACTTCTGTTTTTTTATATCTAAGCCAATTCAAAACTGTTTTTCATCAAACTTTGAATTCCTCTTAGAATAAACTGTACGCTCTTCCATATTCCATAATTATATCAAAGTAGTTTCTAGTTATCTCCCTAAAAGTTAAAATCTGAATTACCCCCACCCCCAAACACACAATACTCAACCAAAATACGCCATCCCTTTAATTTGGTGTTAAAGAGGAGAATTTCCAAGGGAATAGTGGCATTGCTCCAGACAGAGTAAAGACATGACAAATACTGGTAGCAAGAGAGGAGAGATCAGTCATAGGGTAACAGTTGATGGCCCATAGTGCACGTATTGCAGTACACACAGGGGCAATAGTCATCATCACAATTATTGCAGCTATATCTATCATCTTCACTATTAGCCTTACCTGATGGAGAAAAGAGAAATTAAATTCAAGCTGCAAGACATTTTTTTTTCATATCTCAATGCAACAAAAAGAGATGGCTTTTAATTGCAAACTGTGTATACTGTTGGGGAAGTGGCAGTATTAGCCAAAGCTGGTTCTTAATCAGAGGGGGGCTCACTTGGCGAAACGGTATTTTCTTCCAGTAGAAACTCTTTTTGTATTGTATAACTCACTCGTTTTGCCATATATAAATTATTGCAACATTGTCTGGGCAACTTCATACAGTAGTACAAATTCAATATTTTTGCTCCAAAAGAAAGCCATGCGTATTTGTGCTGGGACTGATTATAGAGCTCACACAGACTCAATATTTCAAAAGCATAAAATTCTGAAAATTGATGACATTAATTTTTTACAGACTGCTACCTTCATGTTTCCCTACAACATTCAGTGTTTACCTTCTTATTTCATGAATAGTTTCCAACTCAATAAACAAATCCACTCCTACCCTACAAGAAATGCCTCCAATATTCATCTTATAAATCCCAGAACTTGTTTAGCTAAAAAATCAATTCGGCACACTGGCCCAGACGTATGGAATTCTTTACCATTTCAGTCCCGTGCAATTCGCACGATTGGTTCCTTTAAAAGATTTGTTAAACATATGCTTGTTGCTAAATATCAGTGACTTAATTAACATATCCAGAACATGAATTTCCTTTGTTACTTGAAGCATCTCCATTCTATGTTGTACTCTGCCTTCTGTTGTAGGCATGCCATGGAATGTTTCTCTATTTTTATATACAGATGTAACTGGCCCGTACGTTGCTACACCCAGCCGTTACCTGGCAACAGGGTGTATGCACCTGCAATAGTGTTGTATTTGCACAGTGTGTTATTGTACAGTGAACGAGGAGTCTTTCTATTTCTCTCTCTCTCTCCTGTTCTTTCTCACCATCTTTCATTATCGCCGTCACCTTCTTCTTTGTTTTTCTTTCTTAGCATCACCTGCGTACATGTCCGTGTATGTTTTGTTGTGTAACTGTTTTTGTTGTGTAAAACTAGTTTGTCTTGTTGTAGTTAACCCGTTCCTTCCGCAATTCTCTGAGTGCCTGTAATGCCCCCAAACGAGATTCTTTTCGCCCGTCGACAGAGAGGCACACAGGTTGGTAATCCAGCTGTGTGAAGGCAGTCAAGCGGTTCATTGTGTCCCCCTTTCTACGGTCAACTACATGTGCCCGTGAACAATGGAAATATCGATCGGGTGCGAGGTATGAATAGAGCGTGCGCTGATGAGCTCTCAGAATCTTTTGTTCTACACAAAACCAGGTACCTGAATGAGGTGACTGGGGTCAGCGAACCCGCATTTCTCACTGATCTCAGCCTTGATCATTATGTACATGTTCGTACGAGTTTACAGCAGAACAAGCAAAAAACTAAATCAGGAAAAGGTACATAATACTGTAAAATCCTTTTTTTTTTAAACAGCAGGAGAACAAATCCTGATAGTTTAAACTCTGATCTTTTGATCAAACCCACTTTTCTGAGCATTTTAGCACAAAGAAACATGAATTTAGGCCACTGAAGCAGGCACCCTTGTCTTCATTTTGGGAACCTGGTAAACCAGGTTCCCGTTTATCAGTTGCTCCCACGGGAACCTGGTAAACCAGGTTCCCGTAAGGAACGGGTTAAGTAAACCGACAGTTGGTTGAAACTGTTTATTCATTTATCTGTGTATGAGGCCCCAATATCAAGCTCGGCTTACCGGGGATCCTCCTGTATGGTACCTTGACTTTTTGTTTATTATCATTATGTCTTCGTTCTTTGTCACAAAGATTTGATTACCTGTCATGTGCAAAATTAACCATGAATTATTATGAATCATGTGTTTATTTCTGAAAGTGATCAGAGTTGATTATATTGTGCCATACAGAAACAATAAAATGAAATGAAATGAAATGAAAAAAAGGGGGGGGGAGACTGAATAGCAGTTAACTGGCACACAGATACAATAAACAGGGATGTTTTTACCTTCACATTATGATCGCTATACCTTATATAGATTGCGACTTTTGATCACTGACTCAAAGGCTTGATCTTAAATCTCCTTCGAAAAAGAATATATTTTTAAAATTCTTTTTATCATCATTACAAAGAACATTCCCGTTACACTTTTAAAAGATACCTGACAGAGTTTTTAGGAAAACAAATCTCTCCCGGCAAAGCTAATTGACCCTTGATCTGAACCGAATTTGTTCAAGATATCAATCACTGAATCTACACCTCATGTAGCATACCTAGGTTTATTGTCAATAATATCCACGAAAGGAATTAATAAAGTCATGTTCACAAATCGGGGGTATATGAACAGATGGAAAGATGGTTAAATGGATGACCTGAACACATAATGCCTTCTACATCCTTGGGTTGTGGAGGCATAGAAAACAAACACACAAACACACAAACAGACACACAGACAAACAAAGAAGTAAAGAGGAAGAGATTCCTCACCCTGCTCCGTCTGAGTCTCTTGAGGTCAACCTGTAGGACATACTGCTGGTCTGCATGGACCTGGATGAAATCGTCGTCTCTAGCTCTCCGATCTAAGAGGCAAAAAGTGAAGCGGAACCAAACAACATCCATCATTAACCCTAAAAAGACTGGGGGGGCCTAAAAGGCCCCCCCCCCCTCGACATTTCGCGCGATTACTCTGCAACACGCAATGCTCTCGCCGCGATGCTCTATGACTTTTTTCTTCAAGTTTCCCGCACATTTTGACACCAAATTTGTGACGCCCGGGGGTACGATTCTGAAGTTACATAACATTTTGTACATGCATGTGAGGCCGAAAATGGCTCAAAAATGTGATTTTGTGTACAAAGTCAATGCAAATTGAGTTTTTTCACATGGTTCATATAAATATGCTTATTTTTACTCTCAATGGCTAAAATCAATTTGTTTTAGGAGTTTATGCTTGAAAAAGTGTCTGCCACAAATTTTGTTTAAAAAAACAGCAAAAACAAAAGGTCAAAAAAACAAAGAAATACATAGGAAATTCATGAAACAATAAAATAAATAAGAAATTAATTTTGATACCGAATTTTTTTTCAAGTGCATTTGCTAAGAATGCCACAAAGAATAATTAGACCAAAAATGAGCACTTTTGGAGCTTTATTTACTGATTTAGATCAAAGAGTCTGATTTCTCGCATAAATTAGCATAATTAATCAAAATAAAGTAAAAGAAGACTATTTTGGAAAATTTGAATATACTATCTTGTAGATTACATCGCACACTACCATTGTGCAAATTTTCGCGGCGATCGCGCGATCCACGGCCGAAATCTTAAGGGGGGGCCCTTTAGGCCCCCCCCCCCCAGTCTTTCGAGCTACCAAAATAGCCCAGTCTTTTTAGGGTTAAGGACTTTTTGATTGTGTGGGGACGAGGACGCCTTTCTCGTCCAAGAGTGGATCCAAATTTCTGCAGCCCACTTGTTACGTCCAGGGTGTTACAGGGGAAACTCGGTATAACGAACACTGCTATAACGAGATATCGGTTATAACGAGGAAATTTTCTCGGTCCCAAATTTCCTTCCACACAAGTCTATGTAAAATGCTACTCTTATAGCGAGATCGGCTATAACGAAATAACTGCTATAACGAGATAAATGTTTTGACTTCCAAACAAAGAAAAACATAGTAAATCAAACCTGCTATAGCGAGGTAAAGCAAAATGCCTTCGGTAAAGCTTTACTTCGCCTGTGCTATCATCTTCCGAGATTGTAAAGCTTGATGCGCCAAAAACTGTCTTGTACACACATAATCATTTTCTTCAGTGCACTCCAGCTAGCACTGCATGTTGTACGTGTGAAGTGTGTGTGTGCACGCACACTGATACATGCAGAAAATGTGGTGGGACGGCCATATGTATACATGACATCATCATGACGTTTAGCAGGTGTGAGGCAATCTGATGCTGTGATTGGCCTTCTACTTAGGGAATTCCCCGTCTTCACACACACACGCAGTCATAATGTACATACAGAATGTGTCACATACACACACAGCATTGTGCAGACCATATTCAAGCTTTCCACACAACACACACCCATACGATCACCACATACCAATCCACAGACGATCTCAATACAATCGCAAGCTATATAAATTTACAAATTCAAACATCTACAATTAATAAGAAACACATTCTTGATATTGGATTTCCTTGGCGAAAAACATCTTCTTACACATAAAGGTGAGTAATTCCCTCACACACAATATCAAGTTATCAGTATTGATTGAAATATGATGGGTAGTCCCACATGTGCAAATTAATGTCTTTATTTTATGCCTTCTTTTATGCCTACTGATATAACGAGATATCGGCTATAACGAGGAAAATGACTCGGTCCCGACCATCTCGTTATATCGAGTTTCCACTGTATCACCAACTTCGATTTTCAGTGCACGTCGTTCACAACGTAATGTTATAACGTCATGGCCCCGTCCCCTCCTGCAGGCTGGCAATTGGTGCTGCAAACGATAACGTCATTCCCATCCTGAATCGAGGACATGAAATCCTTGGAAGATTCCGGTGTTGGACATGCTGGAGAACGTGGAGCACTCATAGTTTCTTTAAATGATGTCATTACCTCGCTGTCCACGTCCAGGAAGGGAAATCAAAAAGTCCCTATTACCTGTGGTTCTTGGACTCTTATCCTTTCCACCATCAAATCGAATCAAATCTGATGGGAGGAATATCAGTTGCACTCACTGCTGTAGATAGGTACATATTTCTCCTTCTCTACGGGGACAAGCACTGAAATCCTATGGCCTGATTTCACAAAGGTGGTATAAATTCAGAACATGGTTTATGCAAAATTCTTCTGTGTATATTCACATGACAGATTCTTTACGCCGACAGACGTCAAAGAACAATTGCGCATTGATATAAAGTGAAAGACAAAGGTACGCCCATTTCGTGCTTATTTTTAGTTAATGGTCTGGAAACTTAAACCACCTTCCAAAATTCAGGACTACGTATGGAAGAATCACATCAGACACCACTGACACCAGTAAAAGATACCATATCAATTCTCTCCAGTAGGAGGGATAAGTCCTAACTAACTCACAGGGAAAATGTCACGACAATCATGTTGAGATTTGCACTCAATCTATTCACATATCTTAGAAAAGGAACTCACAAAACATGCTGTACTGTGGATGAGGGATCCCTAATAGCATTATGCAACAAAAACCATGATGGTACTGCTGCCCCCATCAACAGCATGATTGACTGATCTTAAGTGACTCACTCAAGTAGGTTGATGGAAGATGGCGACTCTCCTGATGCCCTCCAGATGCCCACCATCCACTCATGGAGAGGCCTACCTTTACCACCGGCAACCGCTCCATCACCTGCCATATCTGTGGGAGAATCAGAGAGAAAAATTTGTTCGAACTTAACAACAAAATTGCATAACATTCCTAGTATTTTCACATCAAAGATTTTAGTTGCTCAAGTGATTATGCTGAAAAAGACATTTCATAGACAGCAACAGATGTTGATCACCATCAAATATGCCAAATTTGATTTTGTAGTTTGCTGCTTGAACCAATAGCCTCTGTGGCTAGCTGAACGTAAGAGGAAGTCAGATGACAAATATCACAATCTATCCATGGTTGAGAAATCTTTGACAATCACAATCTTTTCACAATTTTTCGCTGCAAATATTCACAGCAAACTCCACGCCAAGTTTAGAAAGTCATGCTCTGATGTACACTTCTTCAAGCAATGTCCTTGGTGGTTTGATTTTGCTATGACCATAATTTCTTGGCCGTCAGCAAGATTTGGTCTAGCCTATAATCTAGGCGGAGGATGCATCTATTGTCTGTGCTGTCACGCTAAAAGTTTTATGCTGCGAGACTATATATAAAATGTCTTTGCTGCATGTGTAAGCAATTCCTCTAATGTAGCAAGACTAGGAACAGTGGAAGCATCCACTGCCTATACCCACTCATCTTGCCTAACTTGTTTTCTTATTAGCGACTACACATCGTACATCAATGGCAGTTTTTCGTACGAAAACTGTCATCGATTCATAGTCGATAATAACAAAACAATGACTGAAGAGAGAGGAGTGATATAGGCGGTGGATGCTTCTTGCATACCCACTCTTCATAGTCTCGCCACATCAGACATATCACTGAATAGCAAAGACATTATAGTCTCGCAGCATCAGATGTTAAGCGCGACAGTAAAGACCATAGCTGCATCCTCTGCCTAGATTATAGGCTAGAATTGGTCCTGTTAACACACACTTACAGGTAATGCTTTGTGACCACAAGACTTTTTTTCCTTAACTCATTGAGGATGAGCTGATTTTGCTGTAACACACATTTCCCATAGACACCTGCCTGAGTAAACTCGGGACTAGTCTTCAACGGGTTAAAAGAATAGCAGAACTTACCTCATCTATCTGTCGCTCATTCAGCTTCTCCCTCAGCATTCCAGCCAGCATCTGTTTGTTTTTGCATTTGTCAACCAGCTCAGGGAGTCCTCCAATCGGACCAGATTTATTTCTGCAGATAACACACATACTTTCTATAATTAGTATTCAAATATTACCATGCTTTGTTTTTCTTTTTGTTGTTGTTGTTGTTGTTTTTTCGAATGGCGCTGACATCTGGAAGCTAATGAACAATCAAGAGAGGCTACCTAATCCCCCTAATCCCTACTCGATCATGATGGTCTTTCTGTTGGACTGAGGTACACTGCTTCACCTGATATAATGCCAAGTTTACAATAAGGTCAAGTCTGGATGGATGACTTTTCATATGAAATGTTGATAAAAAAGCTTGAGTTTAGGAGCTTGAGCACGTTAAAGGTTTTAAAACACACACACACACACACACAAAAATAAAGAAACAATGAAATTCTGTGACTTTGTAAGCAGCTGATCTTGTGTAACATTAGAAAGTCTCACAGGCTCTACAGGAGTGACAATCTTATCACAATAAAAATTTGATCAGGAAAACAAAAGCATATCAATAGCATGGCCAACATAAACATGAAATTACTTATCTTTAGGCCCGAAGTCAGCTGAAATGTGCAATCGCGTCTTCACCAGCTCGAGCTTCAGGCACGGTCGGGTTTATAAGCTCGATACTGGCGCATGCGCACTTAAACGAACAGTAGCGGCGCGAATACACTCCGACCCGACTGCCTAGTACGTTCCTGCGTGGTGTGCAACGCATGCAGTGCCGATGTTTAAGCTCGAGGTGATAAAGACGCGTTACGATTAGTGTGCTACTAAACTATTTTGCAAATTAGCTGGCTATTCTGCAAATCAGTCCAAGATTTTTTGGCTTACTTTCCGATCAGAATAGCACGCTATTTCAGTCTTCATTGCAAAATTAGAGGGCTATTTTCTGATCGGGCTAATTCTTTGGATCAGAAAAAGCGGGCTATTCTTCAAGCTCGAGCTGACGAAGACCTACCTATTGAGATGACTCACCTGAGATATCGGAGGTGGTTGGTCTCCAGATGAGGCAGGGAGAGGAGGGAGCTCTCCTGTGGCCATCTGGCCTGGAGGAGAGACTGTACCAGCTGCATGGTTTGGAGTGCAGTCACTAGCCAGCCGTGGAAGGCTACCACATCAATCATGGCCTACAGCAGCAGTATAGGGGAACAAAGGATTGGTGTTTATTGTCTTTATGTGCCACATTCGCACTCCTGACTCAGTCGACAGCGTGCCAACTTCGCATATTCCACTCAAACACACAAACCCACCCAAACCGGTCAATAAATCGCCAAATGCGACAAAACTATGAAAATGTTTCTCGCTATTCCGTTCCTCTCACATATGGCTTGCATTCTATGTGGTGATTGACTAGAGAGCGGTGTTGTCTACTGGATTTGTGTGTAAATTCTAAGTTTCTGTCACTATTTCATGCCGACAAACCCCCGTTTGAGACGAGACCCCATTGGCAAACGAAGCTGATGGGGTGCTATACCCCCCCTAACGAGTCCTCGTTTGAGAAGTGGGAGGATATGTATTGGCCCATTGCAAAAGGCGTGGCAAACCTGGAGGCCAAGCCAGGGTTTAATGACTACAACAGCTGTCATATTACGTAACAGCATGATAAGGATATCTGCCTGTGGCAGACCATTCAAAGTGAACTCAATTTTCTCTATTCTTTCTAAAGTTTTCAATTTTATATTCTATTGAGAAATTCTATGGTCATCCGTTGTAAATTTCGAACGAAAAAATTTTACCCATAAATAACGAAAATACAGGAATAAGAAGGAGAGCATTGTAGAAGTTTGCCGATGCTGACAATGCATGCGTACACAGATCGACCACCTGCATGTATACCATGAGCTACATAGCCCATGCCAAAACCAAAACAATCTCCTCCTCTCGCGGGTGCCCCCCCCCCCCCCCCCCCCCCCCCCCCCACCCCCCCCCCCCCCCCCCCGGCGGTGACTGATGCTTAGATTAGGCCAGGGTCAAGAAACAGGTGTTTTATATCTTTGGTTTTTAAGTCCTTCATTGCCAAGATATACACAGGCATTTTAGGAAATTACATTTTACAACAGGAATTTACATTTCTTTCAATCTAGGCATATGAATGTGGTAGTGGGAGAGAAAGAGAGCTAACTAAATTTGGACAGAAGATTATATACAGTGTAGAATAATATTATAACTGTTGTTCACATGTTGTATATCTAACAACACTGAACACTGATTGTAGTCAACTGTGATTAACATTTTTACATGGTTGTTTCTACCCCTAACTCACATTTTCGAACTTATTTTGAAGCACTAAAGCTGGATTTTTGTTAAATCTGCTAATGGTAACTAAATAATGCCTTTAATGTCCTATTCAGGTTTTGCCTCCAACTAGAAGGGTTGGTATGATTACACACAACATCGCTCAGCTGTACTTGGGGGATTGAACTCGGGTTACTTGTACTTGGCGGCAGACACGCTACCGATTGTGCAAATCACAGCTCTTCAAAATGATACATGATACGTGAGTAGATGAAGTCACTGCAGTATTCGGATGGCCTGGTCCAAGACCGACTTCGTATCTGTGAAGTAGTCACTGCATGGAAGTGGGTTGCGGGACATGTGGGCTTGGAGAAGAAGGTGTGGTCTTGGTATGGGGACTGTCAAACGAGTGACGATTCACCTCGATAGGGAGCTGTTCGGCAAGGTTGCTGGGGGAAAACACATATTACATGCAACATAACTAACAAGTGCATGTGAACTCAATAAAAAGATTGATCATACAAGATCCATGCACAAGCATCAGAGGAAATCTGCATATCTTTTAATGTTTATGATAAGTTCAATAACGAGGTCATTGGTTTAAAATAAAAGCTCTACCTTTCTTGATTCAAATTGTGGGTGTATCACACATTTTAAACGCCAGAGTGGAATTCACTACACACAATCAATCACATAAAAAAATCTCAACTATTCTTATAACGCTCAAACAAAAATCAAAATTGTAACAATTGTAAAAAGTAAGCACTGATGTTGCAAATTTGGTCTCAAAAGTTGCGCGAGACTTGAACAAAGAAAGTCAAGAAGCCTCGCGATGAGGCCTTCTCGCGTTACAGAATTATAGCGCGAAACGTCGAGGGGGTGGATTCTGCCGCCCCCCCCCCCCCCCTTTAAGGGTTAAGGGATGATATAGTATTGGTTGAGGTGAGGATTCAGTTTTTAACGTTTTGCGAGATATTTAGAAATCACTCTATGAAATGTTATATGGTTTTGAAATGACTGAGATATCTAAAAACAAGGGAAAACAAAGAGATCCTAATAAAAGTCGAGGTCTGTCACATTTTAATAAGATTGCTATTTTGGATATCTCAGACATTTCTAGACCAATTTTCATCAAATATACTGAGAATTCCTTTGAGAATTACATGTTCTTTCATATTTCATAAGAGGTTTCTCATTATCTCACAAACACATATACAAAATAAGACTGAAAAGCTCATCAAAACCAAAACTGTACCATCCCTTTAAAGTCACATAAGAATCAAAAGTGAAAGATATGCACCTGTTGAGTGAATCCTCATTGTGTCTCACTGGTAGATCCTCGTACTCATGGGCATCCTGGGGAGAAAGAACCAACAGATGAGATCTGTCATCACAGAAGCCTGATATAGAGCCGCTCAACTCTTTGTGTGCCAAGGCACTTGGCTTACAGGACAAGTTCACCTTAACCCTTACTTACCTGGGCTATTTAGCAAGCTTGAATTCCTGGGGGGGCCATTATGGCCCCCCCTTCAGATCTCGCCCGTTGATCGCGCGATTGCCGCAAAATTTTGCATGAGCATAAAGCCGGATGTAATCTACAAGACTGTCGAGTTAAATTTTCAAAAAATTAGCATTTTCTATTTTAAATTAATTAATTATGCAAATATATGCAAAAACCTCATTTTCGTCTGTAATTGACTTATAAAAGCTTATGGAATGCTGATTTTTGGTGTAAATATTTCTAGTGACATTCCAAACATTTGTGCGTACAAAAAAATTCAGTGTCAAAATTAATTTCTTATGTTTTTTATTGTTTTATCATTTTTTTATGTATTTCTGTTTTTTCGAACTTTTGTTTTTGTTTTTTTCAGCAGAATTTGTCATACACATCTTTAGAAGCATAATTATACTAAAATAAATTTATTTCAGCCATTAAAATCAAAAATATGAATCTTTATATGAGTTAATTGAAAAAACACAATTTGTATTGACTTTGTACACAAAATCACGTTTTTGAGCAATTTTGGGGTTGACGAAAATTTTTTGAAGGGGCGTGGCTTCGGAACGGTATGCCCGGGCGCAACAAATTTTGTCTTAAAAGTTGCGCGAGACTTGAAAGTAAAAAGTCAGAGAGCGGCGTGGTCAAAAAATTTTGCGCGGCGGAATGGTCATGGAATTCGTCGGGGGGGGGGGGGGGGGGGGGGCCATTATGCCCCCCCCCCCCCCCCCCCCCCCCCAGGTAAGTTAGGGTTAATGTGCATGTGGGTTGAGTGAATGCAGCAGCAGCAACATCAGTAGTACACATCAGTGAAAGTTTGAGGAATATTGGACAATCTGCTCAAAAGTTATGAATTTTTAAAATTTCTGTGCAGTCAATGCTGGATGAGGAGACTACCACAGCGCGTGATGTCAAGATATAAGGATGATATAAGGATGTCACGATATAGAACGATTAGAAAATAGTCTCCTTCAACCTCCCTTTAACAAATATTCTATGATCTCTTCTCTGTTTTTGTTTGTGAAACAAGTCCAAAGACCTCATAAATATGAAGTCAACCTTCATTTCTTTTGTTTGGGGAAAATTCCTAAAGCTGTCATAACCTCATGCCTTACATTATACCGTATGTGCCCCCCCCCCCCCCTTAAAAAAATTACAATGGGACCCTCTGTAACGATAACTTTAGAAAGGTGAATCATTCCCAATACAATTTCAGGTTATGAAACTAGAACTTATTACCCACATCTTACAGAAAACCCCACCCAATTTGGTTCAGTGGTCAAAGAGAAATGAGGATTTTTGAAGAGCATGTCAGGAATCCCTTCCCCTTCCAAGTTCAGTCCATTGTGTTCACACATTATGCAGTTCCATGAGCATTCAAGCGCTAAACTTGGGAGAATTAGACCCATGACATGCTTTACAACGATCCACATTTCTCTGTGACCACTTAACCAAAATTGAATGAGGTATTCTGTAAAATGTAGGTAAGATGTTACATTTTAAGACCCTGAAAAAGCATTCAGACAGTTTCATAATATTGGAAGTTACCAATGCAAAAATCCCATTGTATTTTTTTTTTTTTTTTTTTTTGGGGGGGGGGGAACATACTGTAGTGAACTACTAAATTACCTTGTATAAGTATAAAGGCATACTCAGTCAACACACACACACACACACACACTCCAGTACATAAAATCATACAATACTACATGACTATAAAACATTCCTAGCATCTAAAACTTGCCGACAGAACTGTGATGAGATCTGGTATAGAGCACTCTGGCCCGAGACTATCTTGAAACATGCGGACGGTACGATGGTGGAGGTAGTAGTAGGAGGCAATCCTTCCCAAGGTTGAGGGCTGCAGACTACGGTTGTCCTGGGTGTCCAAAGGATAAGAGACAAAGTGATAGATATACAATGAGACAGACACAAAGAAAGACAGACACACAAACAGACAGACAGAATGAAAGAAAGAATGAATGAGTGACAGAAAGAAAGGCAACATGAAAGACAGAAAGACAAATGAAACAATGAATGACAGAAAGACTGAAAGAATAGAATGAATGAATGAATGAATGAATGAATGAATGAATGAATGAATGAATGAATGAATGAATGACAAAAAGATAAATGAAAGAATGAAAGAATAAATGAATGACAGACAGGAAAAAGAAAGACTGACAGATCCAGAAAGAAGAGAGAAATAATGAACGTATGAAAGAAAGAAAAAAGGAATTAAAGAAACTCACACAGAAAGAATGAAAGAGAGAAACAACAAAAACTAGAAATAAAAATGAAGAAAGAAAGAAAGAAAGAGATGAAGAATGAAACAAACCAACAAATTACATACACATATACATGTTCCTACAAATTCACACTTACATCTCCTATCTCGATGCAGTACGAGTAGGCCAGATCCAAGAGGGATTTCTCCACCAGCTGGGACAGGAACCGATTGATGCCTTCATGACTAGTGTCCTCCAGCTCATAGTAGCTATGGCAACGAGATGCAAGAGATGATACACACGTTAGAGGGCAACTATGTACATGTGCTATGCATAGCTTTCATACTTACAATAAACTGATACATATGTCAACATCTATCCAACACACTCATACATTTAAGTTTGTTGCAAGTACAACAGCAATACAATTCTTTGCTAATTCAGTAGCTTGATGGCTGGGTGTTGTGACGTGCGCCTATAATCCAGCTACTTTTGAGGCAAGGGTGGGGGATATGGCCCAGTCTGTAGAGCATCTACCTTCACATCCAAGAGTACCGGGTTAGATTCCCAAGTCTCACTGAACAATGTTGTGTGTAATCATACCGTCCCCTCAAAACACTCTGTCCCTCGGATAGGACATTAAATGGAGGTCCCATGTGTGTAGTTAGCCATGACACATGGACGTAAAAGATCCCACTTCATTCATTCATCGCAAAGAGCAGGGTGCCAAACCAGTGAATGGTCCCCCTCCCCACCCACACAAGAAAACGGGCGAATGATGCCGACCCCTCGTGGTTCGCCCCAGGTGACTAGCAATAGTCAGCAAACGGTATCAACCAGGCACTCAGTGCCATACGCTTGAATGAATAAGTAGCTTGATATTGGGTAAGTCTTAACTGTTAACTTACTTCACATGACTTCCAACCATATTTCTCAAAGCACATCAATCAATCATAGCAATAATTTGTAAAGTACTTTGACCTCCACATGATGGTGGGGCGAGGCATTATGATGCACTCCCATAATAACTAACATGGTTATCACGACATTCTCATTACAACGACGTCAAAATTCAGGTCCAGAAATTTTCATCTATATATCTTTGTACACTACAATGTTTGGCTGTAACAAAATTTTCGTGATGAAACGAAAGGAAACCGTCTGTCCTATGGGCTTCCTTCTAACAGGAGTGTTCCTGTACATAGACGACAATCATTATCATCATCATCATTAGTATGAAAGAATCACACAATGCGGTGTTTTACTGTGTATTGTAGCCTACCTTGGATTCATGACGAGCCTACGGAAGAAGTACGTCCAAGTTATGTAGTCCATGGCATCTTGCTTGGACGTCACGGTACCAGCCACTATCTCAGCATTCAGATGCTCTGGCAGGACTTCCAAGAGACTTCAAAGACAGGGAGAAAAGCGCACAAAATTATCAAGTGATACATCATGGGTATATCAGATATTGTGTTTGCCAAAGTCTTTCTTTCATGTACTTTATTCTTCTTTATTTCTGCCATATTTTGTGAATGAAGTATCTCAGCAATCACTTGACCAATTAACATGAATTTGCAATCATCATATCTCATACCATTATCTGTAGTTTCACAAAGCAATTCATAACAATCACTCACTTACAATGTATGATGTCATCCACGCACTATTTTCTGACTTTGAGAAATGTCCATATAATCGATCATATCTTCAAAACCAAAATTAATTTCTGTATCAAATTTGGTGAATATGAACTTCATGACATCTGTAATAATAATGCATAACACATAATTTATCAGTCAGGCCATCACAATTTTAAATTGCTCCAAATGACTTGGAAATCGCTCAGTTATGTCTGCATGTATGTATGTACAGCAAAAATAATTATAGTTTTTGTATGGAATCACTTTGTAATATTCTTGAGAATATGCTCATCCTCTTCTATGCATGTTTTCATTCCTATTGTAAATAAAAAAGTGAGAAAAGGGAATGGACAACCAGCTGAGGCTCAGCAAAACAAAAATTATTACATCGTAGTGCACACACACGTTTTGTGACTCTATCCTGTTGCCTTCGAAATGCGGAGTATTAGTTACATGGTACGCCAAGTTCCCATTAGCAGTATGTCGAAAGAGAAGCATGTGGGATTTGTTGGAGGGTCAAGATATCCATCGCAGCAATGGACATCTTGACCTTGACCGATTCACATAGAATGACAAGATAAGTATGAATGAGATATTGAAATATTTGTTGATCATGAAATGAGGGTCTCACTTTGATTCCACGGGGAAAGGCTCGTAGAGGAATTTCTTGTAGAAGTGCTTCTTGATATCATGAACAAGGATGACTGCCGTCCCCTGGTCGTCGAACTGCGGACGCCCAGCACGACCCATCATTTGGAGTACATCTACAACATCAAATATTATCAGAACCAAAAATTAAGGATCAAATTGAAAAATAATACTCATCCATATGCAACAGACAAAATTCCCTACAAAACTTAAATTGATCAGTTGATTATCAATTACTTCACACACAACAACTAGCATTCAAAACAAGAAATTATATAGACATGGTAAACAAACACACACAAACACGCACATAAAATCCTCTTTTTGAAAGAAGGACAAATTATGGCACACTACAAAGTTACTGACCTCCCCAAAGTAACTGAACTTACAATAGTGACTTCACTACAAAACTAACATGACTTCAGTGTCTGACTATGCCACATTAAAGACCTGGATAAACAATGGAAAGGTGTTTCTGCCATTTAAAGGACAAGTTCACCTTCAGTAACATAAGGATTGAGAGAATGCAACAATATTAGTACAACACATCAGTGAAAGTTTGAGGAAAATTGGACAATCGATGCAAAAGTTATGAATTTTTAAAATTTTTGTGTTGGAATTGCTGGATGAGGAGACTACTACAGCTTGTGAGTCATATGCGTACAACAGTATAAAGAAATATGAAGAAAATTCAACATATTTTCACTTTTTTCGCATAATAAAAGAGCACTTGACTTGCCTCTTTCTAAAGGCAGGGGGAATAATATTGCCCATAACATATGTCGGTAACGAGTCAGGGGAATGTGTACTTTTTTCAAAAGATGAAATTTTGGTAAATTCTCCTTATATTTTTCTTATATTGTTGTACGCATGTGACATCTAAGTTATTCATACACTGCAGTAGTCTTCTCATCCAGCGGTTACTGCACAAAAACTTCAAAAATTCATAACTTTTGAACGGATTGTCCAATTTTCCTCAAACTTTCAATGATGTGTTCTACTAATATTGCTGCATTCTCTCAATCCTTATGTTTATGAAGGTGAACTTGTCCTTTAAGTACAGGACACCTCCTCCTGCCTGGCTGGTGCTGCGTTGGGATTCCCTAGACAGCACTCCCATGGCATCTCAAAAAACACTCGGCATCAATAACCTCCCACTCACTCACTCTGAAGTGCCAACAATATTTCTACACTCCCCTATTCCCACCACCTCACATGTTTTCTTATCTATCCATGCAGATCCTGTCTCCGCTGCCCCACAAATCCTCTTAATCCACCTTCCCCCTCCCACTGCTCTGACCCAACTCCTTACCGATCATCCAGCGATTCCCCTGCACCCCACCTCCACAGTATGCACCTCCGCTCTCCACCCCCTTTTCTCACACTCCTCTCTCCACTCAGCATACCCATCCAACTTTCTTTCCCTTGCCTCATCCATCCTTGTTTCCCATGGCATAGCAACATGACCTGACTATAGTACCCAACCTGACCACAGTGATTGTCCTGATGACACTTATTGGTCCCACTACAGTACTTGACCTGGCTACAGCAACTGACCTCATCACAGAAATTGACTTGACTACAGAAATCATTTAATAACCCGTTGAGGATGGACTGATTTTGCTACAACACGCATTTTCCACAGACACTTGCCCGATTATGCTCGGGACTCGTCCTCAACGGGTTAAACCTGAATATCAGTTATTAACCTGACTACAGTAAATGACCCGACTACAGTGACTTATCTGAATACAGTAACTACACCCGACTACTGCAACTGATCTCACCACAGTAAATAACCTCATAACAGACTCTTGACTCAACCACAGTAATCATTAAAATCAGACTACAGTAACTGATTTTGAATGACTAACCTGTAATGGGGAAGTCAACATATCTCTTGGTCTTTCCGTCAAAGTACTCCGTTCCTTTGATGACAACAAGATGGGCGGGGAAGTTCACTCCCCACGCAAGGGTGCTGGTTGCAATCAGAACCTTGGATGAGGAAGGAAGAAGCTTGAGGTTATGTTCGAATCGTGTTCAAATAATTAAAATTTGTACACGCTCCTTTGTGGAGATATGTTGTGTGAACTCCCCTGCGGAGAGTTTCAATATGAGCTCTCTCGTGGAGACTTTCAATATGAGCTCCCTCGTGGAGACTTTCAATATGAGCTCCCTTGTGGAGACTTCATGAGCTCCCTTGTGGAGACATTTTATGGTATATCTCATATTAATGTTTGATATCTTTAAGATCTATTATGTTTTGACTGTATGTCAGTATTGTTTGGGGCAAATTATTTGTTAAATAGGGCCCCATTTTCCTCTAAAACAACAACATGTTCGAGTCTCACTTTCAATATAGTGGGGTGGCTTAGTGACAAATATACTGATAATCGTGACACGCCGGACAAAAGTGTCATTTTTTCCTCAGACATTTGTGTATATATGAGGATCAAAATTAGGGGGTGCTCCAAGAAATCCGCTAACAGAAAAAATGAGAAAATGCCCTTAATTTGTACATAACAATAATGTCTGAATTCAAAGACTATACACGGGGCATTCGCCAGGTTTCTGTACAATGCAATGCAATGTACATGGTTGCTAGTCTTAAAATTCAGACCCATAATACGACATATTATGTGCATGTTTACAGTAATACACCATTTTTACTGGTTTTCCTATGGTAACAGGTGGTTAGTCTGTGTTGCAGACCTGAGGGAGGTGTGTTGGAATAGTCCAGTTTTCTTAAGCACCTTTTCATTAAATAATTTGATATAATTTCTGGTAAAGGATTTTTTTAGTACTCTCTACCTCCTGTAGAGAAATGGCAAAGAGTGACATGTGACTCTGGCTCAGATACTTTAAATCTTGGGCAATGACTGAGCCAGGTGTAGGACTATGTCACAGCTCATTTTTTCTCCCAGAACTACTAGTTTACCAGTAGAAGAGCTGCATATTCCATTGAGAACTTAAGGTTTTGGGTATTGCCCTACATATTTCCTTACAAATTTAACCCGTTTCCTCCAAGATTGTGTGAATTCCATAGGTTTAGCGCAGGGATTACCTGGTTCCCGTAAGCAATTTTTATAGTCCGCACTTCCCCTCTCTATATGTTTCTTATTTCTTATGGGGGTTATTCAAATGTTTAAAAAGGTTAAAAGTCTGTTTTCATAGATGAAGTTGAATTTAGACAATTTGATTTTTTTTAAAAATATATTGATATTTGTAATTTCACTCATAAAGACTTAAAACGGTTTGAATATTTTTGGTCTAATAGCTATGTATAGACATGTTATTAAAAAGTAAAAGCAATGTTTGATTGGTTCACATTATCCAAAGAGGGTGGGATGTAGTTGGCTGGTGAACAAAGTCTATGGGGAAGTTTAAAAAGTTGATAGAAGTAAAACAAAATCGGCATAGAGCAGAATCTAAATCACAATATAATATGACAAAATTCCCGACCCCAAAGGCGGTTGATTCTATGATGCTTTATGTCAAAATACATTCCACCCAAAATACATGTGATTGATAGGAGGAAAAAGTATAGTACATTAAAAACAATATAGTTCAACTAACCCCATTAGTCCAGCAGCATAATGAAAATATGATTGTTAAGTTTTATCGCCTTGTCAATTGAAGATGATGTTACATAATGACAATTATCAAAGGCAGCTAGATCTACTAGTATATCAAGAAACTAAAAAGAAGGGGTGGGGTGGGGAGAGAAGAATGAAGTAAGTTATTAGTATCTGTAGTTTTGGTTTTCAGTATATTCATTTTAATTTCCTTAATGTCCGTTAGGTCATCATGGATTGGAGCATTTGTGTACTAGTAATCTGCCAGGAACAAACACAAGAAAAACTTAAAGGTCCTATATATACACATCTGGGAGAGTGACTTGAAAAAAATGTTCAGGATATCACATTTTATGCATAATATGTGTAGGTCTGGGGGCATTTCATGAAGCATTTTGTCCGACAAGTTGTCGGACAAATTTGCTCTCTGCCAATCAGATGCAAGGATTTCTGTAGTTTGTAACAGTTTGTCAGAAAAATATCTGACCAAACTGCTTCATGAAATGCCCCCCTGTTGTATCACAAGACATCCTACCATATACAGTTTTTGCAATCAAAGCAAACATATAAAGAGATATCAGTATTTTTCTCATTAAAGCATAAATGCAGACGGTTTAGTCTGGAAACATGTTATCATAGAAATATTGTTCACATTTTGTGTTATTAACAATACTTAACATTGATTATACAGATTCATTTTTTTTACAGAGGTTCTTTCTATCCGTAACTCACACCTAAGAATAATTTTCAAGCACTAATTTTGGGTTTTTACCTTTAATTATCCACAAAAAGGAGGACTCAATGCATAAAAGATGTATGCTTTATTTTTGGAAAATGTTGAGGAGATCAGGAAAATTATATATATTGGATGTAGATTTTGGACCTGAAGGAGCAGTTGAAGCATTTTTAAGAAACAATGCCTTGTGGCATCGTTCTTATCATCAAAAATTAATAATGACAAATTCAAATGAAAATTGGAGGGGGGAAGAAAAGATGAACATAATGACATGAGACAGCTTGGTAAAGATCAAACGCTAAAATAGACAATGCAGCCTCTTTTCTCAGTTCATACTTATCCAGAGTGTGTGCTTTCTTTCCAGTACCGGTATTATTATTTAGATAGGTTAGGGGAATCCCTTTGAATTGTTTTATACATCATTTTAAAGCTTACAGTCTGCTCTTTCGGAATCTGTCCTTAAAGGACAAGTCCACCTTCATGCACACGTGGATTCAGTGAATACAACAATATTAGTAGGACACATCACAGAAAGCTTGGAAAAAATCGTACAATCCGTTCAAAAGTTATGATTTTTTAAGGTATCTGCACAGTCGCGGCTTGATGAAAAGACTACCACAGTGTATGATGTCACATGCGCACATTCTAAGGAAAATAAAATGAGAATTTCACAAAACCATACTTTTTGAATAAAGTTCACATAGTTTCTTTGACTTGCTACTGACGTATGTCAAGGGTAATATAATTCCCCCTGCCTTCTGAAAGAGAAGTCGAGTATCCTTTTGTAAGCGAAAATAATTTATGTTGAATTTTCTTTATTCATTCTTTATATCGTTGTACACATGTGACATTACAAGGTATAGTAGTCTTCTCATCCAGCCTCGACTGCATGAGCAGAAACTTCAAAAATTCATAACTTTAGAACGGATTGTCCAATTTTCCTCAAACTCTCACTGATGTGTTCTACTATTGTTGGTGCATTCACTCAACCCACATGCTATAAAGGTGACAAATCTTTGTCTGGCGACTTTTTTGTTGATCAATTATACCAACCCTGATGGAAATCTCTTCAAATTCATAAGTTCTGAAGTCTCCTTTAAGTTTAGCCAAAATCTATATATGTAGTTGCCATAGCAACATACCACTTAACACTAATGAAAAGTATTTCAAACCTCTATACATCCCGTCGATCAGTTGTACCTATTCAAATAGAATCTCTTCCAAACTGGAAAATAGCCTCCTGTAACTAACTTCAATCAAAAGCCCTAGTTTTGGGTTGCCATGGCAACGTACAAATCAACAATTATATTTGACCCCTGGTTTATACTCTTGGTACCTTCTATACAACGTTCATATCAAATTTTGTGAAAATTGAATCTTCCTACCTGGAGAAATAAACAAAAACGTGATTTTTAGAAAAAGTTCATTGACCTTTGACCTTTGACCTTTGGAAAATTCACTCCAAATTCAATCAAAATATTTTACTTGTTCTCAATATTCTTCCTGCCAAGTTTTATCCAGATTGGATATTCCTGACCTGAGAAATAGCCAAAAAACCTATTTCACAAATAAAGGTCATTGACCTTTGACCTCTGACCTCCTTCCCAGCATCAATTTTCTTGGAGCACCCTATTTTTTGAGAAGGTACATCATGAAGTACCTTTGGTGAAAAAATCATGCTTTTGTCCGCCGTGTCACGATAATTTCACTAAGCCACCCCACTAATAGCAGTTTGAGTTTGAGTTTCTGTTTAAACTAGAACCTCTGTTTTAATAGATTTTAGGGTATAATCTTAACACTAAATTTCTACTTTATGAACGCTCTCTTTTTCACTTAGATACAAGTATGTATGCACAGTGGCTCAAAGGCAACACTATTTTGTATTAGAATTACACAATGTGAAAGAAGTGAAATCAACTAAACAAATTGACTAGAAACAATTGTAAACAAACAGTTAATATCATTTAAGAAATTTGTATCAAGAATTATGAGGAAGAAAACAACAATAAGCATGGGTGGATGTGAATAGAATGGATGTCCATTGAAGGAAAATTACCCCTATATACTGTATATGCAGACTCAATAGATGCTAAAATATCAGAAGAAAACATAAGTGAAGTTTGAGGAAAATCTGACAAATTGTTCAAAAGTGAAGTTTTTTTTTAGCGTTAGTTAAATAAATCCATGTGATTGCTGGGTAAGAACAACAGCTCATGATGTCACTGCAGCTGAATGACAATTATGAAATTATAAAGAGAATTCCATAAAATTTGATCTTAAAGGAGAAGTACATTCAACTCACTATCAAAAGGCATACTGGGCCCTGTTTTATGAAGAGTGAGAATTGATTACAATGTTGATTTCAATTGTAAGTCTATGGCAGTCTGTGCGGTAAGGAAATTTAAAATTGATTTTATCTTTTGATAAAACATGGCCCTGGTACATTGGGGGTAGTATCATTCGTCTGCCTTCTTCAGGAGGTAAGTAAAGCACTCTTTCAATGTGTTACAAAACTGCAGCTGAATGACAATTATGAAATTATAAAGAGAATTCCATAAAATTTGATCTTAAAGGAGAAGTACATTCAACTCACTATCAAAAGGCATACTGGGCCCTGTTTTATGAAGAGTGAGAATTGATTACAATGTTGATTTCAATTGTAAGTCTATGGCAGTCTGTGCGGTAAGGAAATTTAAAATTGATTTTATCTTTTGATAAAACATGGCCCTGGTACATTGGGGGTAGTATCATTCGTCTGCCTTCTTCAGGAGGTAAGTAAAGCACTCTTTCAATGTGTTACAAAACTTAAAATAGTGATTAAGGCATGCAGATTTAACCAAAACTTTAAACATTTTATAGCTTGCAGAATTCTCTGAATTTCCAACAAAAATTCACTCACGTGTACTACGGACAATCTTGTACTCACTGTACATGTATACTTCGTAACTCTTCATGTGCCGTTCGCACTCCCAACTCAGTCGACGGTGTGCCAAGTTCGCATATTCTGCTCAAACGCACAAACCCACCCAAACCAACTGATAAATCGCCAAATGCCACAGTACTATGAAAGCATTTCTCGCGAGTCCACTCTTGTCACATGTAGCTCACATTTTATGTGGTAAATGACTATCAAGTTGTGTTCCCGACTGGATTTGCGAGTAATTTCTACCACTGTTTTGCCACTGTTTTGTGTGTAAAAGTCATGCCACTACAATAATGTATTGCTTCTGGTCATGTGACAGAAAAACAATTATGGATTCATCATACAATTTACATCACAGCAAAGCTTGGCATTTTCTCTACAGCACTGCTCATTACATGTCCAAGGTAACAAAAATCTATCAATTTACATAGATTTTAAAAACAGAATGTTTTCCCCGAAACATGACTAGGAGGCTGTCTCAGAATAATGTGGCACACAGTGGGTTTTCACCATGGCACATGAAGAGTTAATCACCTGAATTTTCTGGTTGCAGAAGAGCTCCTCCACTGTCTTGCGATCTCTCTCGTGAAGTCCTGCGTGATGCATGCCGATCCCAAAGGACAGCGTGAGCCTCAGGTTGCTGTCTTTTGTGGACTCAATGATGTTATCCATCTGGGTTCAGGAGAACGATATGTGACAACCATGCTCAGAACCCAGCAAAAATTTGCAGATTAGGATTCTTCCTAATGGACCAAAATATGTCATTTGAGTTCACCAAATTAAATTTGAAAAGTTTGTTCTGACCTGGGAGAGTAATCTCTTTCTCCACCTACTGTAAAAATTTGGCAGCTTAAAACAAAATAGAAATGGAGATATGAGCAGTTTTTGTGGACTGCCTTTTTTTTAGACAGGCACACTCTTTCTGTGAATTTGTCCATTACTACTTCTGCACAGTATGCCTGAGAGACCCTAGATTTTAAATCCTCCTAGTACATCTAATGTTTAAAGGGATGGAATAGTTTCAGTTGAGATGGGGAATTCAGATTTTAACTTTTGCAAGGTAATTAGAAACCGCTTATAAAATATGAAAGAGCATACACTTCTCAAAGGAATTCAAAGTTTATTTGGAATTGCAGAGATACAACGTATCCAAAAACAAAGTATTAAAAAACAAGTGGTGCAAATAAAAGTTGGATCAACCTTGTACTAGGACCTCTTTGTTTGCGGATATCTTAACCATTTTAAAACCAATTTTCATAAAATAAACTTTGAATGATCTTCAAATTGTATGCTCTTTCATATTTCATTAGAAGTTTCTCACAAAAAGGTTGGAAACTTGAATAGCTATCTCAACCAAAACTATACCATCCCTTTAAGGGGAGACTGTTCCATGATGATGGCACCATTTTTCTCAAATCATCCCTTTAAGGGGAGACTGTTCCATGATGATGGCACCATTTTTCTCAAAGTCCTATCACCAAATGTCTTAAATTTCATATTCAATTTAGAGAGAGGATTTTTCTTAAGTGTTTTCTACCACCACATAAAGGAAGCTATGGTGGTATCTTGCCCTCTTTGTACCCCCACTACCACCATCATTATTGTCCCACCTGCCGCTCCTCCATGTGCAGCCACTGCTTGGGGTTGTCATCTGCGGCCAGGAAGGCAATGAGGTCCAGCGCGGTCAGCCTGGTCTGGCGGCGGGATGACACAAAGATCAGCGTCGGCTTGGTGGGAGAGTGGACTTTGATGGCTGGGAGAAGCAAGGTGCATGAAGACGCACAAGACAACATGAATGCAAAGATTTGGTAGGTTTCTTCAAGCTTCAGAACATGTCTCCTCACACATAATGCTGTATTAACTCTTTATGTGCCACGTTTACACACCTGACTCGGTCAACGGCATGCCAACTTCGCATATTCTGCTCAAACGCACAAACCCACCCAAACCGATCGATAAATCACCAAACGCCATAGTACAATGAAAGCGTTTCTTGTGGTTCCATTCCTCTCGTACATAGCTTGCATTTTATGCAGTGATTGACCAGCAAACAGTGTTTCCTACTGGATTTGCATTTAAATTCTAAGTTTCTGTCACTGTTTTGTGTGCAAAAGTCATTACCTTTACAATATTGTATTGTATCTCTTAGTAATTTGAAAAAAAAAATCAATCATAGATTTGCCATATACTTGGCATGAAAGCAAAGCTTGGGATTTTCTCTACAACTTTACTCACTACATGTCCCGCTTAACAAAAATCTATAAACGTTACATAGATTTGAGAAACAGAATGTTTTCCAAAAGCATGACTACAGTACGTTGCTGTCTCAGAATAATGTGGCACACCACGGGTTTACACCATGGCACATTAAGAGTTAACCCCTTCTGTGTCAGGGACTTCGGACGGTGTGTACAATGCTATGGGTGGTCTCTGTGCTAATTGGCACTCAAAGTACGCAAAGGGTTAGCCAAAAGATTTGATAGTCTTAATTACATGAATTGACACTGAGTTGATCCCTTCCCTACGAAATAACACTTACCCCCTCACAAAACTCTCAATTATTCACGATTCTTAGTTAGTGAATATTTAAGAAACATCGGCTGTATGAATGAATCTGTCTTCTTTCAGCACTATATTTTGTACATCTTGGATGATCATAGAATTCTATCTTGTGATTGTACAGTTGTACTTTTCACATTTTTTGTATATATGCAGTATTAAAAAGGAGGAAACACAATACAGAAAATGATCGTTGGTCTGAATACAACATGAGCAGTTGCAGTGGATACATTGTTTTAAAGGGACTGTACAGTCATGCTTGAGGTGGGGATTCATGTTTTGAACATTCTTAAGTGAGATAATGAGAAACCTCTTATGAAATATGAAAGAGTAGTAATTCCACGAGGAATTCAACATTTATTTGATGAAAATTGGTTTTGAAATGGCTGAGATATCCCAAAAAGTGATAATAATATAAGGCGACAGGCCACGCTTTTTATTAGGATCTCTTTGTTTCACTTTGTTTTTGGATATCTCAGCCATTTCCAAACCGATTTTCATCAAACAAACTTTTGATACCCCTTAGAATTGCATGCTCTTTGACATCTCATAGAGTGGTTTCTGAATATCTCACAAAACTTTAAAAGCTAAATCCTCACCTTGACCAGAACTGTACACACCCTTTAAATTACGTGACTGGTATTGAACCACAAAGTCAAAGAATATATGTGACCCTGCATCACAACCCCCCCCCAAAAAAAAAAAAAAAAAAAAAGTAACCAGATATGGATTTTTAGCTTAGGGCAGATTCTGAAGGACTCTTATAAGCTTTAAAATGATGTATGTATAACTCGATACAAATGGACTTTCCTAACCCGTGTATTTCAATAATATACACACTCTAGAAAAGTGTTTACTGAGAAAAGAGCCTCTGAAGTTTACTGGCTATTCAAGTGGTTAACCTTGTCAAGCTCTGGGCAATTAATGGGACAAAAAACAGGCAGGATGTAAAACTGCACAGCAATATAAACAAAGAAGGCATTATCAAATTAAGCTGAAACACATCCCATTTATGACTAATACCACATTCTATTCATGACAAATATCAGCATTTAAAGCAGAGCATTATCCTTTCAAAAGTTATTAGACTTGAAAGTGAAGAGTGTGTAAAGGGTTTTTTAAGAAATGAAAAGGGGCCTCTAAGACTTACCTAATTACACACTATTCTACAGAAAAGGTGTTCTAGAATATCACAATAAACACAATTTTCCATTCGTTTTATGATCCAAAATTTTGGAATAATGTAGAAAAAGAATTCCTCTTTTAGAAAACTTAAAAAACTGAAGATTGACTAGGTTGACCGATGTCATTTATTTTATGTCCTCGAGTAAAATCTTGGCATGTTACTTTTTGTTGGTTTGTGATGCATATTCACATACACGTACGGTACAATTCTTCATCCCTTAAAGCTACATTGTACACTCTTGAGTACTCAAATCACCTTGGTATGTTGGTTTGTTCATTGTCGCCATACGAGGGCAGTAGTGCTTGCCAGGAAACCCGCTGATGTGCACCTCAAGCGGAACAGGACGCACTGACGGTCGGAAATTGAACAGGCCGACCTAAGTCGTAGAAAAATATGGGCAGGTGTGGAGAATTCAGTCTTCCCTCTCAAATGATTGTCATTTCATTTGCAATACACAAACAGCATTCATGAACCCCATGTCAACGGTTTTGACTCTCAAAATTGGAATATTCTTTACAAAAGGCCAAATTTACATGTATTTGAATAACTTAAAGTTGGAATTCCATATTTAATCATTTCAATTTCTTGCAGTGTGAACTGTATGTGCAAATGAGCACAACTCTTTCTCTCTCTCTCTCTCTTCTATATCAATTTCTTTATCTCTCTTTTAAACATATCCATTTTGGCAGACAATTTACAGCAAAATATACTAACTCTTGTGCCAGTGATTAAACTCTCAGCCTAATAGTAAACCCAGCAGTGGACAACAGGCATATTCTTGGCACTAGCTCCAAAACTGACCAACCAGCTGTTGCCATGGATACGACATTCATTGTAGCCTACAAAACATTACAAACTTCTGCACAAATTGACCCCTGACCAGGTTGCTGGATCTTGAGCGATAACATTAATATTTGATTATGTCACACGGCTCATTCATTGTTTGGTTTTGTTCTTTCATTTGTGAGCTCTTTATTCCCTTAATCCATTTTTCTCTATGCTTACATCAAACCAATCAGAGGGTGTCATCTAGCACTCTGCCAAGGCGTACCGTATCGTACCACACCAAAAGAGTGCTCATACGCTCCAAAACTGTACTGTACTGTACCATACCATACTGAACCAAAAGTGGATCACTTCCCAATGTGCTCCAAAGCATATCATGACTGTACCACAAGTTGGTATAAGAGGAATGCACATAATACTCACCATGTAATAATGCAAAGAGATGAATTTCTTTGTTTGGGATATCTGTACGAAGCGTAAGTGGACCAGGTGCATAACCCTGTTGCAAAAAGTGCAACTAATTTTGACTCGAGTCCAAAAATAACTCATGTCTACACAGAGCGCTTGTACGCTCCCAATCTGGTATGGTACGGTATGATATGCATTGAACTGAATCAGATCAGTTCGCTTTTGAGCGCTCGAATGCTGTCTACGTGAGAGAAAGCTCCCTTACCTCTTTGATCCCTAGCCAGTCGGCCAGATCTCTGGCATTGGCCAGAGCTGTGGACAGACCAACCACCCGCACCTTACGCTCTGTGTGGTGGGAAATGAAGTTGGTTCGCGACACAATGACCTCCAGTACTGGTCCTCTCTCGTCCCCTGCAGAAAAATTTATCGCAACAGGGAATTTGCATTAATACACGACAAGAAAATTCCACTTACAAATAATTTCTACACGGCATTCCTAACAATTCTCTTACACACCTTTCAGTACCTGTAGAATATATGGACACATGAGGTTTATTTTTCTAAGGTGAATTCAGAAGATATTTGTTAATCATAATTCAAAATCAAAAGTTATGAATCTTCAAAGTTTAAGTCCCACCATTACTGGATGAGTAGACTACAAGACAGTTGATGATGTCACATACACGACGACGACATAAAGAAACAATATTGTTGCATTCACTCAATCCACTAATATTATATCAGTATCATTCCCCTTACACATTTACTCAAGCCACAAATATATACTGGTGTCATTCCCCTTAACCCATTGAGGACAGTTTGATTTTGCTACAACACACATTTCCCCTAGACAACTGCCTGAGTATACTCAGGACTCATCCTCAACAGGTTACAACACAGTGTTGCTATTGCAGAGTCACACTTGTGGGAGTCCAGAGCAGATGGATCGGGTTGATGCATGCCACAAATGTAATATAGAAAGAAATTGTGCGTATCTTTGAGTTTACCTAGGAGATGGATCTCATCAATAACGAGGAGAGAAACCGCTTTCACGTAATTCCTGTTCTGCCAGCTACGGCTGACTCCGTCCCATTTCTCTGGCGTCGTAACAATGACGTCGGCCCTGGCAATGGCATTGACGTCCGGCGTGACGTCACCTGTGAGCTCTACGACCCTGAAGAAAAGTGAAAAGTGATAAGTTTCTCTTTTGTTAAAAATCTTATTATAAAGGCACAAGAACATGGTAGCAGTCTTGAAGTTCATACACAGCATAACATGCTTCAATACCAAACTACAACAATGGAACCTTGTTATTAAGTGTTCAGAAAAAACAAACAAACAAACAAACAAGACCTGTTGACACTGAAGTGACCCTTGTGAAACAGTAAAGGTGAAAATGTGCACCAACAGATGGCCAACAGTATACGATCTGGATGAAGTTGCCATACAGCAAAGTTCAATTTGAGGGCTGAATAAATTGGCAGACCCTAATCTTACAGACTATATGTAATCCATATCTAAAACAAACAAGCAAACAAACTAACAAAACAAAACAAAAAAACTATGACAGACACAAAAAGAAAGCTGGCAATGCTGGGAGAGAGTGAGAAACACTGTTTCGTACATTGCAAAGATATGAATCCCAGGGAATGAAGATGGTACATAATATGATGTATGTGGCAAATGATCCTAAAGCAGTATCCAGTGACAACGGCACAACAGTGGAAGGCACTTGACCAGTGCTACCATTCTTTCAAAGAGTTCTACTAGAGCATAACAGTACACCATACATTATGCAAATAACCACAGACAGTTTCTAACTACCTGTCATCATGATTAAGTCACAATAACCCTAACCTTAATCCTCCCTCCACCCTACCCTCCACTCCCCCCCCCCCCCCCCCCCCCCCCCCCCATTTCCTTCTTGGAAGAAAAGGTGTCCAACTCACTTCTTCCCAAGTTTCTCTTCCAGCCGAACTTTCCAGTCTTCTATCCTCTCTCTGACCAGGGCCTTCAGTGGAGCTATGTATACAACCTGCACAACAAACAAACAAACAAACGAATGAATAAACAGACAAACAAACAAACAAATGAATGAACAAACTGACAACATCCTTTGCAGAATGACTTCACAGGCAGACAATATCAATTTTAAAACAATTGTATTATGGAGATGTAAGACAAGATTTTTTGACACCTCTCCATTTCCTTTTAATTCAGCACAGAAAAGAGGCGGTTGAGAAATGGAGCTTTTTTGTGATAGACAATCAGCTATGACAGGCAAGCCGTACATATAGCATCAATCTTTTTTATCTAAATCCTTCACTTCAAATTGAGATACCTACACATGCTGACAAGCAATGTACAAGACAATCAAAAGAGAAAGTCATAGAGTGTGATGTAAAACACTCATTTGAAGTTTACAGTTAGTGACTATAAATCAGTGAATATAATTCCATCATTTCTACCTTCAAGTTTTGAATTCAATTAACAAAAGGAAATTCCTAATGAATGTTGTGAAAGACATGAAATAATAATTTGACACCATGTGAAATAACTTGCAAAAAAAAAACCAAAAAAACAAACATCTTGGCATGATAACATCAATGGGAAATCACTTGTCTTGCAATTGCTCTAGTATGGAGGAGACATATTTGACCTATTCCCAAAAATGAATTAGACAAAATACAAGATAGTACAACACTTGGGGGGGGGGGGGGGGGGGGGGGGGGGGGGGATATCTAAGTAAGAAACATCCCGAAATGCAAACTGTATGTTAGTAGTAGATAGATAGCCAGGCAGGGAGGCAGACAGACAGTTGAAAAGACAGACAAACAGAGAAAGGAATGGATGGATATCAACTGAAGTGTGTGCACCACACTGAATCAATTCTTACCTTGGTCTTGGGAAACTCGTTGAAAACCCTGAACATGGCAATCTCAGCTGCAACTGTCTTTCCTGAGCCAGTGGGGGCGCCAAGCAGAACATTATGGTCCGTGTGATACAGTGTGTGGAATATCTGTGTCTGTTTCAAAGAAGTGAGAAAAAAAATATCTGACATATGAAATAACTACATCATATTGCACCCCATAAAGCTGGAATATTTACATTAAAGGGATGGTACAGTATTGGTGGAGATGAGAATTGGGATTTTCAGTTTTTGCGAGATACCGAGAAAACACTTATGAAATAGTACAGATCATACGTACCATTTTAAGAGGAATTCAAAGTTTATTTGATGAAAATCCGGTTTGGAATGATTGAAACATCCAAAAACAAAGTAAAAACAAAGCGATCGTAATAAAATGTGGGTCCCACACATTATTAGAATTGCTCTGTTTTGGATATCTCAGCCATTTCAAAACCAATTTTCATCAAATAAACATTGAATTCCTCATGGAATTACATGCTCTTTCATATTTCATAAGAGGTTTCTCACTATCTCGCCAAAGAATGTCAGAAACCTGAAATTAGGTCTCAACCAAAACTATACGATCCCTTTAAAATTATTCTATACAAATATCTCATTTTATCAGTGATATACTAATATGCAAGCATAGTGTCATTATTTCAATCACTTTACCATACAAAATGAATGACTGGAAATCATTCTTATAACACATCTGTGTGTACTGCCATGTTGTATAATAACCATACATTTACATTGAATTATCTATAAAAAAAATCATCTGTACTTTATGCTATCATCAGTTTATAACAATGGGAACACAATAATATAAGGAATGTCTTAAGCTACACCTAGTCTCTAAAGACTACAGAACTTGCACCACATTTTGATCTCACAAAATATTGTTGCCATGGTTACCTGGATTGGGTTGAAGTAGTCAAACTTTTGGAGCATTTGGTATTGCACATTCTTGAGAGCAGTCTTTGGTAGGGGCACCAGGTCCAACAACTCTGCAGGATAGACGTTACATAAAAAGCCATGTTTACCTTTTCAGTACATCGCAACTCATCTATTATCAACTTTCAGTGATCATCCTCATTCATTTCATCATCATCATCAGGGTGGTAAAGTGTATCATCACTACCATCATCACTGACAGAGTCCACATCCTCACCATGACTATCATTATCATCTTTGTCATCATCGTTGGTAACATCGTCGTCATCAATATCATGGCTATATTCTTATAGATAAAGAGTTCTCTAAACACATCTAAAAGTTGTATTTAGAGAACTCTTCATCTATACTTATCAACCATCCTTATGGACTTACAAAATTGTATTTTGCAATTAACTTTATTTTTGTCCTATCACTCACTACAAATAGAATTGACATCCTCAGACTATTCTGTATGATATCATCATCATCATCATCATCATCATCATCATCATCACACTTATCATCATCACTTCATTCTTATCTCAGCCCTTGCCACAGAGGCAATAATCATCATCATTATCACCATCACATGCATTATCATTTTATTCCAGCTACATCTCAGTCTTTATGAAAACCATCATCTCTATCATTATCACCTCAAGGATCTTGTCTTGACTGTTGTAAGATCAATGCAACCATCACAATCATCATCGTCACCATCATCATCATTATCATCATCACCATTATCATCATCATCATTATCATATCATCACCATCATTGTCACCGTCATCGTCATCATCATCACCATCATCATCATTTTATTCAAGATACATCAGTCTTCACGAAAACCATCATCTCCATCATTATCACAAGGATCTTGTCTTGATTGTTGTAAGATCAATGCAGCCATTACCACAACATCAACACCATTATCATCATCATCACCATCACCATTATCACCATCATCATCAAAATCATCACTATCATCACCATCATCATCATCATCACCATCGTCACCATCACCATCATCAATTATCATCATCATCATCCATGTCATCATCGTCATCATAATCATCACTACCACCACCAGTATCTCTATCCTAACCCCCACCGTGAGATCAAAACCTACCTGTGTGGGGTGGATGTCGCTCTGGGAGGATGAGATGTTGGAAAGAGATTGGACACACCGTCTCTGAGCCAAGCCACCTGTCTGACACTGCCTTGACATAGTACTGGGATGGGAGAGGCTCAAAGATTGGAATGGTGAACACTAGCGCTTGAGGCTCCTGGTTCAAAACCTATGGCATGATAAAAAATAAAAAATTTAAGAATAAGAGGAGAATACGAACTCACATCAAACTAAACTTAGAGCCCTATCACAACCCAAACTCTACCCCTTCAGTCCTAGGAGAAAATAAGACAGCAGCAATTGTTGTAGGAGCATTATGTCGTGTTATCATCCATGTTACCTGCTTCTTCTGCAGGAGGAAGTACTCTGAGTGGTAGATGTGGTTGTTTTCCGGGTCTTCCACCCAGATCCACCAAGACTCGGAGGCCGTCCCGTGCACCCGATCACTCCAGGTGAAGTCCGGGGTGATGGTGAGCCGCACCCGCAGGACGGTGCGAGTGATGGGCTGTATGGATGCCTCTAGCAGGATGGAGGGGAGCTGCTGGGCGCACGCCTTGATCTTGGGCCCCATGCTGACATGGTGCACAAGGTGACCTGTGTGGGGTCGAGCATTAAACTATCTGTCATATCACATTCATCCAGTCTGGAGGTTGAGACTCTCTGGGTCACAGAGGGTGGAGGATGGGGTGATAAGAAGATTGGGGACATCGAATGAGGAGATGGGGAATACAGAGGGCTGAGAAGAATGGGGGTGGGGGTGTAGAAAGAGGGAAGATGGATAAGGAGGGGGTGACAAAAGAGGTTTGATGTATGAGAAGGAAATAAGGTATTAGAAGAGGCTGACAATTGAGGTATGAAAATGGAATGAGGTTTAAGCTTTGAGAAGGAATGATGTATTAGTGGGGATGACAGATATTCCTTAAAGGAATGAGGTATAAGGCATATTGAAGGGGATGACAATGAGGTATGAAGTATGAGAAAGGAATGATGTATTATACAGAGATAAGAAATTGGGGTGGGATGAGGTATGATGAGGAGATGCTGAATGAGGAGAGAAATACTTTGCCAGCACTTTTGGTCACACTTGCCCTAATCTTTGCACCATATGCAGAAAACATTTCAACTGACACCAAAAATTCTTCCAACATCAGTAAAGAGAAAAATATGCCATCTATGGTCACCATCATGTCATCATCAACATCAAAATCAAGAAGCAATATTTCTACGAAAATATACCATGAACTGAAAAAACAATACAGGAAACAAGCTTTGAAGGAAACAAGTGATGCATGTACTACTAAAATGCATTTCTGATGCTGACTTGTCTTGATTCCTGGTTTTATGTGAACTCTCGGATGAATTCAAATTCATGAAATTCTTCCGTCGAGATGTTTGCAACTGATTTGTCAATCAGTTGCAATGAAAACATCTCGACGGAATAATTTCATGATTTGAATAATTACGCAGTACCCGCTGCATGCTATAAGGGTTAGACCCAACACTTGCTGCCAGGAGAAAGCTTGGTGGTCTAGTGGAGATGACGCCTGTCCGGTGATCAAGAGGTCATAGGTTCAAATCCTGCTCGAGTATGTACGCCCATGATTTTTATCATGGCTACTACTAAAACACTGATCAATTCAGTGCTTATTTACGTCGATGTAGGGCAATTTGTCAATCAGTTGTAATGAACTCTTGGATGCATTTTCACCTACCAATCTCCTTGGACTCCAGTTCCTTGAGCTTCTCCACACTAAGCTTTGCACCTTCCAGCTTGCGCAGGATCTCAAAGGAGAGGTTGGAGAACTGCCGGAGGGGGTTTTCCCAAGCCCAGAGCCGCCGGTCGATTGACTTGGAGAGAGTGAGGAGGTTAGCAGCCATGATGGGCCAACCTTGCCTCAGAGTGATCTCAAACAAGGCCCTGATGATACGAGCAGCATTCTGGACATGGACGCATACAAAGCACCACAAACGCAATATTTAAGTAAAAGGTTACAAGGCTGGAACAGTGGCATATAATGTTATTTCTCGATCTTCAAACTTCAGCACATCCATTTAAATATCAAGCCAATAAATAACTCTATCACTTACTACACTTGAATATATCGTTGGTCTTATACCAAAAGAACCTTAAACCACTTCCACTGTTATGCCAAAAGGCCCTTAATGCTATAGACTTTGTATACTATTAGTGCCCTTTTGGCATAACAGGGGAAGTTCTTTAAGGCCCTTTTGGTGTAAGGCTGACGATATATTATTTTCAAGCATGACTGCAATCCATCCATGTTGTGTTACTGCACAAATTTTGGAAACACAGATCTCTATCTTGCACCATAACATTTGGCCTCTTCCAACCTCAACCAGTATGTCTGCATGAATATAATCAAAAAGCTGCTCAAAAAGCTGCATCACTTCGGTGATCCCTCGCATTTATCCCCAAGTTGAATTATCCTCCGGGTTTACGTCAGGTTTAAGTGCGTGCGTGTATGTCACACACAGAGCGCACTGCTTTAGCTTCTGACCATCCAAGCATTGAGAATTAATTAGGGTTTCTGGGACGAACACTGAACTTGGGCATTCTATAGCTCAGTCGGTAGAGCACCGGGCTAGCAATCCGGAGGTCTCGGGTTCGAATCCCGATGGAATCCCATTTTCTTTGCTCAATTTTCCAATAATGAATATAATCATATCTAACTTTTACTCCAAACTTCTCTACAGTCACTTGCAAACAGCTCTCATGCACCAATACTGCACCAACACAATATCTTGCAAATAGTCCCAATAAATTTCTTTGCATAGACTTAACCAGGCATTGAAGACACAAAATGCATCTATGCAAATTAGGGAAGGACAAGGCAAAAAGACAAGGAATAAGAAAGACATAACTATGAAACCAGAAGAAATTTATGGATGTCGTGCGTACAAACAAGATCTCCACATACATACAAGCCTCTATGAATAAAAGAAAATCTAAGAATTATAGCATCAACAGTCTACTCATGGATGCTACTGACATTGCTGGCCTGTGAATGCATTCTGAAGACCATCGCCATGAGGCCAGCTGACCTCTTGGTATGTGGCGCCCCAATCTCACAAACATTTTTCTGCTACAAGCATATTGTATGATTGCAAATCCAACAGGTTCTCCCTATAGAATGACTTTACCCGTGGGATGGCATAGTTTTGGTTAAGATGGGGGATTTAGAATTTAACTCTTTGCAAGATAATCAAAACCCACAAATGAAATATGAAAGCGCATACAATTCTCAGAAGAATTCAAAGTTTATTTGATGAAAATCGGTTTTCAAATGGCGGAGATATTGAAAAAACAAAGTAAAAAATGTTCCTAATAAATTGTGGGTCCCACCTTTTGATAGGACCTTTGTGTTGAAATTTGTGTTGAAAACCCTTTACCTGGGAAACATAAGCTGAGTCGGACACCAGCGAAAAGCTGTCTACGTTGCCACGGGAGATGAACGTCTGGAGGAGGATGTTAACCTTGCCGTGTGGGTTCTCCACCCCTCCCGCTGCCGGCATCTCGCAGTCGTCCTCCAAATGGTCCTGCAGCTCTCTTATCTCATCCTCTCGCACCTGATGTGAGACGAAAATAACACATTACAGAACGGGTCGAGAGAATCCTGCAATCTCATTGGTCGAGAGCCATGAATTAATTTTAAATGGCAGCACGCTTGATCACTGGCGAAAGAAGCAGTAAAAACATTGTCATGCGTTTTTGTATAAACAAAGAGTTTGCACACAAGCATTCACGCACTTAGCAAGAGATGGCTTGCCGTTTGCACAGTAGTGACAAGTAGTCCATGTTCGCGCGCTTGGCGGCCGTTCATGCACTTGGCAAAGAGATGGCTAGCCATACATCTGTAAAAAATTTCAAGCATCAGTAACCGATGCATGGTTTCATTTATGGCAGCCCAAAAAGAAAGTCTTGAAAACTGTAAGAAACACTATTTCACTATTTCACAATGTACCAGATTGCTTGCTATTTTACACATTGTCTTATACCTGAACTGTTGCACTGTCACTAAGAACAAAAAAGTAAAGAGAAAGTCAACATATTTCATGCAAACAAAAAAGAATAACAATGAGGAAAGTACAAGCGAAGACAAACCTTGATCTGTTCAAACTCCTGCGCCTGAGACACCATTGAGAACACCTCTGCCTCACTCATCACTGTCTTCATCAGTTCGTTGAACTTCTCAATGGTGGCGTACTTGATGTAGAAGTGGCTAGCGATACGTCCCAGGTCTGTGGAGTGCAGGTCTCCCGTGCTCTCCACAAAGCGGATCATGCGAGCCTTATCCAGGTTGCGTGCTGCTGTGGTGACCAAGTCGTTGCGGAACTTTGTCAGTCCTGGATCATTCTGGAAGTTGAAGCATGTTGATTGGCAAAATAATCTCATATCATTTGGATAAAAGTAAAATGTAAATGAAATACCACATTGTATGTGTTAATATTATGTTTTCTTTTAGGACAAAAATATCAAATGAGCTTTCATCAAACTTGTGTGCCTCAAAGGTACAAAACCAATACTCTTGTGACATGGTTAGGAAAACGGGACTGAATGCTCCCTGAACCAAACCAGAGCATGCCACTGTGGTTCAATCTGGCAAGGTTTGCTTTATTTGGGACTAAATGCACCTGAGTTTTACTTTCACCCCAGTTTAATATCTATAGGAATAAATCAACAAGAATTACAAGCAATCCTTGGCATGTCCCTTGGCACGTGTTAGCACAATAATTGCAATTACTATCTGAAGCCAGTATCGCATCGAGTTTATTTCTTAGCGCCAAGAAACTGGAAAGTGGGTTCTGTGGCCACTGACCTGTGAATCTTTGAACATGAGTCCGTAGGCCATGGGGTTGAGGTGCATCCGGATGTAGAGGTAGGTGTAGCTGAGCCAACGCACCGCCTCCTCCACGTTGCTCACCGTTCCCAGGGCGATCTACCGGGATGCAGACATCACAGAGTAAAGAGATTAGCACTTGACAACCTTCTCCCTAGGCACTACTTCATGATGAGTCTTGCCATTATTGCAGATCACACAGATACCACAGCAACAATGTACATACTCATCTCATATTGCATCATGCAGGTAGCAGCAATAATTCTTAAGTTGCCATTATTACACCGACCTACTGTAAAACCAGAAATGTTCAAATGTATTTTCATTTCGTGAATATCTCAAGAGCCAAGACTCCTAAAATAAATGCCAGAAAAAGTTTTTTTCTACACTATATTTCTTTTCTTTTCTTTTCTTTCTTCTTCTTTTGTTACTGTTAACGTTAATTTTGTTAATGTTATTGTGTTTTCTAGTCTATTTGTATGAGTAGCAAAGTGCGCTTAGAAACGTCAGTATGAAGCACCATATAAATGCAATTATTATTATTATTATTATTATTATATGCATTGAATGCTAGTGGCAATTTGCAAATACTTTACGTAACTGTATGCCGCGAAAAAGGCTGTCGGCTTCAATCCATAAAAATTTCAGGCTGCCGAAAATATCTTGCTTTACAGTAATTAGACAGTATTCTTGTCACTAACATGTATTCACATGATTCACATACAGTTGAACCTCTATTATCCGGCCTCCCTTTATCCGGATCTCTCTATTATACGGACGCAATCTCGTCGTGATTTTTTTTTAAACAATTACGGGAGGAAAGGGGGATTCCCAACTCCTTGAGAACTCCTACACAAACACACATGAATTTCATATCAATTCCAACATGATTAACATACATTACATCAAATTTCCTTCCAAATTGCTTACCTTCAAACATTTTAACACCCCCAAACATCCCCAAATCATCGCAAGAACATGGACAGATTATGCGCTCGAGTTCTCTCATATCGCATTGCCACATATAGGTCCATACACAGCCGTCGATATGACTAGATAGACATGCATTGTTTCGAGTCATTGGCTGAGCAACGAATGACATTGAACACTCAAAAATTGTTCACACACAAAGAGAGAGAGGGAGACCATCTAACAATGGCGACCTACAGTCGACTTTGCCGAGCCGTGATGATCGAATTTTGAAACGTAGTTTCGTCGACTCGTACTGTTTATTTTCAAGATCTACTTGATACATTTCTTAATAATTATTTAGGTAAATCATCCCAACAATTTATAAAAGAAAATGATTTCATTCTTGCAAACACGAACCTCTATTTTGGGGTCTGTTACTGAGTGTAACAATGAAAAGGTTGCAATATACACATTACTACATGTGGTACTACAATGGGCTACATCAGTACATGTGTATGTATATGTACATGTCCAAAGCATTGAGTCTCCCGTATCCGGCCAAATCCCTTATCCAGATGAGCCCCGGTCCCGACTTGTCCGGATAAGAGAGGTTCAACTGTAGTACAAATTACACTACAGTTGCCAAAATCCAAGATACCATCATGATGATTAATGCAATGCAATACCACCAATGTCACAATCATCATAAATATACTAGGAAATATTAATTTGAATAACATACAACTTGTGCTATGTGTCTTGGAGATTATTCTTCTCCAATCTACTCCAAAAATCATGAAGATTCCATCAGCCTTCGAATAAAAAGATCACCACCTGATTTCTTTCTGCAACAAGCAACACCTTTGCTCATAAACAACCTGATATTTATATTGCTTTTTACATCAACTTGGAGGCTTGTAGAACATTTTATGCAATCCTACACTGGGAGTCATACAATGTGTAGTTTTGAACATGCCGTTCTTATATGAATATTACATCTTGAAAGACAATGTGACTTATAGAAACAATGATAATAATAATAATAATAATAATAGTAATAGTGATAATAATAATGATAATAATACTACTACTACTACTACTACTACTACTACTACTACTACTACTACTAATAATAATAATAATAATAATAATAATAATAATAATAATAACAGTAATAATAATAATAATAATAATAATAATAACAATAATAATAATAACAATAATAATAATAATAATAATAACAATAACAATAACAATAATAATAATAATAACAATAACAACAATAATACAGGTTATGACATTTCATATGAAGAGAAACCTAAGTGGCATTTAAATAACAAAAACAGTGAATCTCAGATGTCAGTTGGATGCCACATTACATTTTTGGACACTAAAATGGTCAAAAATCACTTCACATGAACTCATCTCAGCCCCATTTCATACAAAGTTGATATAATAGCAACTCTTGCTGGAATGGCAGTTGTCATGGTAATGACAAGAATCCTGCTTCTTGGTTGGCTGTTGCTACAATGTATGGCAAGTTGCCATTCCAGCAAAAGTTGCTCTAATCACATTTTTTATGAAATGGGACCCTGCTTGAAATGTTGGTCAGAATATGAGCTTGTGAATGGGCACATCTTTATCATGGAGCAGGTTTGTATCAGGGCTAGGTTCTCAATTGAGGAGTTTCCTCCGGAAGACATTACAACGTCTCCGGCTCAAGGGGGGTCTCAGGTTCTTACCTCGGCATTGAGGTTGTCAGCTAGGCTGTTGATGAACTGGCTCTCGATGGGGTTCTGCCGTGTCATGAGCGAGAGGTAGTGATTGAGCTTGTCGTGGCTTGTGATGATATACCCCTCGCCAAAGTGATCGTACTGGGGGCGGCCGGCTCTCCCAAAAATCTGCAACACGTCGAGGATTCCCAGGTCCCTGAAGACACCCTTGTTGGCATCGTAGAGTTGAGTACCCTGGGATACCACCAACCAGAATTAAAACGACATTAAAAAAGCAGAAACTGATGGACACACTAACATGCACACAAACTTTCATACACACATACGTACATACAATTACAAACATTTTTGTGCAGTTTCAGTGAAGAAACATATCAGAAGAATAGTAAGATAGACGATGATAGTGATAAAATGAAAATGCAGCTGGATGACAGTGGTTATAATACCAATGGTGATGATGATAAGCGTCAAGGCAAGAGCAATATGATGGGCTGAGTGCTGACATGTGACCTGTAATTGAATCGACCATACGTTTGAATTCTCATGGGATCTGCAGTGCCTTAATTTTGATTACTGTTCATGATAGTTGCCCTGGCCGGGCGTTGTGGCGTGCGCCTGTAATCCAGCTACTTTGGAGGCAAGTGCGGGAATATGGCTCAGTCTACCTTCACGTCCAAGAGCACCAGGTTCCAGTCCCGAGTCTCACTGAGCAATGTTGTAAGCATTCCGTCCCCTCTAGTAAGAGGCAAAATACTCTGTCCCTCTGATAGGACATTAAATGGAGGTGCCATGTGTGTGTGATAGCCACGACACATGCAGGTAAAAGAACCCACTTCATTCATTCATCGCAAAGAGCAGGGTGCCAACCCAGTGAAGCGGTACCCCTACCTACTCACACAAGACAACAGGCGAATGATGCAGATCCCTCGTGGTTCGCCCCAGGTGACTAGCAATAGTCAGCAAACGGTATCAACCAGACACTTAGTGCCATACGCTTGAATGAATGAATACATTGTAGTTGCCCAAGGTTTTATACAGCTACTGAGTACACTGAAGTGAAACAGCACTCCTTAAAGACCAGATATGTATGCACATTACATCCTATTGTTTGATACATATGTAAGACAGAAAAGTCTAATCAAATTACTGATATTTTCTGATTCAGTTTAGCATAGCAGACACCAACTGAACTGGAATAGCCATTACAATTGTAAGTCTTATTTTGTTCTCTTTCCAAAGATGGATTGTTTGCACTAAAATTCCATCATTTAAAGTATTTAATAGCTGTCTGAACAAATATTTACACATTTTTTTTTGCCAGAAATCCAAGTACAATCAATCACCGACAATACCTAGAAGAGTGTGGCAAAAAAAAATGCCTAGAAGACATAATTGAGGACTAGAACAACACAAGCAGAGGTAATAATGAGCACAGTGACCAAAATTGAAAGACAAAAATGAAAATGATAATTGTGGCAAATATACCGATGACGATGAGGAAGATATTAAAATGATGATGAGATCAGCAATCATAGTTATGAAAAGTGGTAGTGATGGTGGTGATGACAGTGATTACTGTGATAATCATGATGAAGATAATGAGGATGACGATGATGCAGTTGATGATGGTGATGGTGATGATGGTGATGATGGTGATGATGGTGATGGTGATGATGATGGTGATGGTGATGATAATGATGATGATGATGATGGTGATGAAGATGATGATATGGACGGTACTGACTACAATATATCTTATCTCCACTAATGAAATGCTAAACTAACCTTTATCACCACAGCATGAGCAGGGAGGTTGACGCCCCAGGCGAGAGTGGCAGTACACACCAGGGCCTTGATGTAGCCAGCAGCAAAGAAGCGTTCAACCAGGTTGCGATCCTGTCTCAGCATCCCGGCATGATGGATGCCAAACCCATCGGGGAAGACCTCTCTGAGTTGCTTGTTTCGGGACTTGGCAATCTGGGCACAATCACAGAATGGCACACATAATCCGACATATTTAAACGAACTTGAAGGGATGGTATAGTTTTTGTTGAGATGGGGGATAGAGATTTTAACTTTAACTAAAAATGATTAGAAACCACTTTAATATGAAATAATAAAGAGCATGCAATGCTGAGAGGAACTTAAAGTTTATTTGATGAAAATCGGTTTTGAAATGGCTGAAATATCAAAAAAAAAAAGGAAGACAAAGTGGTCTTGATAAAAGGTGGGTCCCACCTTTCACTTGGACCTCTTTGTTTTTGGATATCTCAGCCATTTCAAAACTAATTTTCATCAAATAAACTTTAAATTCCTTTTAAAATTGCATGCTTTTTCATATTTCAAATGAAGTTTTTCATCAGCTCACAAAACGTTGAAAACCTAAAGCCCTATCTCAACCAAAACTATACCATCCCTTTAACAATGACTTAATTCAGTTCAAAGAAGTGGCTATGATAATCATCTGTGATCATTGACATTGATATTATTAAAGGTAAGCAAAAATTTAAAAACTCTGCTTGCCTTTACACAGTCAAGCTCTTTGTCATTTCTTCATAGAAACCTTGTGCTACCATACATGTAGCTTGCACTGGTCCACAAAAGCTTAAAACGTCTATTAGAAAGAGTACCTGTTTCAAAGCCGATCCGTAGTCTGAAGACTGAGTTGCGTGGAACAAGCTCGCATCTCCTTCCTCCTTGGCTGTCTTCTGTAGATAAAGGGCGGTCTGTACTGTGGCATTCCGTGCGTGGACGAAGACCATCACCTGCAGGAAGAGGAAATGACAACAATGAGAAGAGTGGCGGTGGAGAGAGGGGAGAGGGGACGGATATGAAATTTCTTTACATTTCTCAATCTGCCCATAGCTCATTAAAGCTAAGACATAGTACTTGGCAGGACCATAACATTCATTTTACACCATTTGGAATTTTGCTTGTTACAATGTATTTGATGACATAAATGGTATCCCAGGGTACCAAATAAAAATCAGCCATTTTGTTGAATTATTTTGTTTTTTTTAAGGTTGTACCCTGGGTTGCCAAAAAGTGGCAAATTATTTTGGTGCTGGAGCTAGCGCGCGCTAGCCACTGCACTGCACTGCACTGTACAGCACTGAAGCACACACTATTGCTAGCACAGCATACCATGCATGCATAGTATAACATGCAGTGGCATGGGAATGACTATGTACACTCAAACACAGTGCATGCAGTTCTCTGTGGCTGTCCTCGAGTGGACGAGAGGTGGCGCTACACAATGTGGTACCTCGGGGTACTACGTTACCCCGGGGTAACGCATGATGCATCAAATATTGGAGTATTTACCAATAAACTTTTCAGCAATAAACTCAGTGGAAAACTATAAAGAGGAATTATGTGCGCGCATTGTGTCTCGACTACTGTAAAAGTAGAAATTGTTGCGAGCATGAAGCTTTCATAGATTTTGCAAGGAGCAAAGATTTGCGAAAGAAAACTGCAAGTTCAGTTTTTGTCTACTCAATGCATTGCATGGCAGTGGCAATTTGCAAAACATTTCATGCCACAATTGTTTCTGTTCTTACAATGTGACGAATGTTTTATTGTGGAATGTACTATCTTTTGCTGATTTTGGCTTCAAGTAATATATGCCATATAGCGAGTCTCAGATTTTCCGCAAATTGGGACTTCCCAACAATTTCGACAGTGGTTAAATTCCTGTCTGCGGAGTACAGTACTGAATGAAGAAATGTATGCGGAAGGAGAGTTAATTTTTTTGTGTTTTTTTTTATTCACGAATAACACCCTATTCGCGAAATTCACAACAACAAAAAAGCGAAATATTTGGCATATGCAGTAGCCTGATTGGTGGATAACCAACAAGGCAACATGTGAATGATTTCTGAAGTTTCACCAGCTGCTCGATATCTAGCGAAAATAATTCTTACATACTCCATAAATGGTGTTAAAGAATTGAAAGTTAAAGTCCTTGAAGAACTTTGTACATGTGGATGGTAGAAAGATAAATGTTATTCAACAGAGAAAAGTGGACTATGACTGAAACAGCTCAGCATCATGGCTGTAATTGGCTGTAGTCCAGTCGAGAAATGATCGGGCAAAAAGTTCAGTTAGGATTTTTTTTTTTTTTTTTACCACAGTGTCAAAAATCACTACTGTTGTTCAAATTTGTTGACTACACAATGATGTGGTTGCAAAAGTAAAAAGATAATACAAATAAGGACAGAGAAATAAAAGAAGATAGAGGTGAATAAAGAAAAGATAAAGAAGAAGTTAAAGAAGCTGAAGAAGAAGAAAAAAGAAGAAAGAGAAGTTGAAGAAGAAGAAAATAGAAGAAAAAGAAGAAGAAAAAAGAAGAAAGAGAAGTAGGAGTAAAAAGAGAAGACAAAGTTGAGGAAAAATAAAAAATAAAAAGAAGGAATGGAAGAAGGAGAATAAAGTGAGCAGAAGAAGCAGAAAAGAAGAGGAAGATTAAGAAAAAAACAAGAACAAGAACAACGTGGAGGAGGAGAAAGAGAAGGTGAAAATGACAATACAGACGAGAAAAAGGAAAAAAACAACAATGGAAGAAAAAGAATGAGGTGGAGGAAAAATAAGGGAAAGAGAAAAGGAAAAAATTGAGAAAGAGAAAGAGAATTGAGTAGAAGACATGAAGGCATTTGAGGAGGAAGAGAAGAAGATCAGAAAAGAAAAAAATGAGAAAAAGAAGAATGGGGAGAAAAAAGACAGGAATCGTAGAAGAAACCAACAGGCAGCTGAAGAGATGCCAAAGAAGTTGTGAAGAGGAGAAATCTGTTACCTGATGGCCCCTGTCCACCAACTCTCTAACTTTCTCGTAGCAAACCATGTCCATGTCCTTGCGCTGCTGCATGATGTTGCTGGTCTTGATGCCGATGAATGTCTGGCTCAGCGGGACGGGACGGAAGCGAGAGTCGAAGAAGAAGAGGCCAATGTATGGGCTGACGTTGAGGAAGCGAGCCACGTCAATGTAGTTGGGCAGCGTTGCCGACAGGCCTACGATGCGAATCATGCTCTGTGAGGATTCCACCTGGACACATACACATACACAAAATCACTGTCAACCACTTACCAAAAAAAAGAGTATCTTGGAATTACATCTGAGGTCTTTCATGTAAGAGGGAGAAGGGAGTCAGATGTTAGCCTTATGTGCCCAGGCACTTTGCTTAATTTGCAGAGCTTTTGCATCAGTCATCAGTAACCCATCTGAACATGACCTACCATATTAAAATAACAGTGCATTGACCGCACTCATGTATTAACCCGTTCAGGACGAGTCTGGAGTATACTCGGGCAGGTGTCTATTGGAAATGCGTGTTATATCAAAATCAGTCTGTCCCCAACAGGGTTAACTGCAACCCCCTTTTTCAGCCGTCAGGCAAAAAATACAGTCCACCAGATACTGCCTTGCAATGGATGGAGATACTGCTGACATGTTGCTTGAGTTGAGTGAAATGTCTTCATGAGAAAATGTGCTGATTTATTAAAAAAAAAGAATGAAATTTACAGTACAATGCCCAAAATATTTAAACATTCAACCATCCTACTTGTAACTATCCACAGGCAAGCTGAGAATGGTAGATTGTAAACATTAGTGAACATTGTCTGCACACTATATGCAGACATACAATAAGTATTGTCTGTAACGATGTATAAACCGCACCCTGATTTTGACCAGTTCAGTGGGAAAATATGTGTGGTTAAATACACCATGATTTATGGTAGTTTTAAAGTTAGCAAGCCCACTCAGGTGTAGCAATGTGCCATAGTCCAATAGGAAGGCCATGCTGACACAATGGGAGTTAGGAGATATTAGGTAATCTCTATTCATGGCGAATCAGTTTTCAGACATCTGAGCCTATCAGTGATGACATCACTCCAGCATGAGTTGCCAATTTGCCAATGATCAGATTATAATTTCTGCAGCACACTTCCCCTAAAACTTGTTGGGTAATTCCATTGGGGAAGTGTTTCAGTACACAGTGAACAATGAGTTGTGAACCCTACCCCATCGGTATCTACAACCTTTGATGACTCAAGCCTAACCTGTCTCAAAGTTCTGGCCACCAGGCTCTCGATCACGGCGCCACGGTCGTCGTGCAGCAGGTGGACCTCGTCGATGATGAGGAGCTTGACCAGCTGGGTGAGAGCGATGTCACCCGTGCTCTTCCTGGTTACAACGTCCCACTTCTCGGGTGTGGTCACGAGCATCTGGATGATTGAAACAATCCAATGGGTTTGTGAGCAAAGATTTGTTCATGTGCAAAGAAGACATATCATCTTTTATCACTACATTGCCGAGTATCATATAAATGGCTGATATTCAAAAGAAAGCAAGTAGTTACATTCATGTCAAAACATTAAAACAACTATTTCACCTACAATATAAAGGATTTACACTTTAGTGGGCCTATGTTGGCAAGGCTTGAACTTACAGATGTAATTTTCTTGTGGTATTTAACACTGACTTATGCATTATTTTGCTTTGAAAACAAGTGAGAACTAGAAATGTCGCTAAGGCGACTGCTATGCCTCCGCCATAATGCATGATTCTCCTAATAGGTCTATAGTATATGTGGACAATGCATAATTACATTTTCACAATATTGGCAAAATATTGAAATTACATGTTTGTCACAAATGTGTTGAATGTTCACCTTCCTTTACCTAGGTTTAATTAGATGAATAGGAGAGCATGTATTTGGGGATTCAAGGACTTTAACTTGACTTTGACCCATTCATAAGTGTATGAATACTGTAATTTTCAAGGTATGGAGAAAAAGTGTAATTTCTGTACTGAAAAGTACACTGTTACCGTTTTCTTTTGGCCTTTGACCCTAAAATTCATAGGATAATCACTGTCAGGCAGAACATGCATAAATATGTAGTAAGTTTCAAGATAACTTGAGCCACTTCTGAGATACAGTATGGAGGAAAAAGTTAGTTCAGCACTTTCCCTTGATCTTTGACCTTTGAGGCAAACCCCCGCCCCCCCCAAAAAAAAAAAAAGAGAAAAAGAAACTTTCCAGATAATCTAGGTTATACATGCATACACCAAGTGTAAAAAAAAAAAATTGCTGGCATTACATAAATATGAGGGAAATAGTGACAATTTGAAGTGTTGCACTTGACCTTTGACCCTATGAACCCTAGATTCTCTAGATAATAACTGCCAGTCAGTACATGTTTATATACTATGTTCCATGAAGATACCTTGAACAATTTCCAAGGTACGGAGAAAAAAAGCGAAGTTTTAATATTTTAACTTGACCTTTTGACCTTTGACCTTTGACCTCATGACCCAAAACTTTCACAAGAGAATCTTAATTGGGTAATACATGTATACACTAAGTTTCAAGAAAATATATCTTCAGGCATTGCATAGATATGGAGGAAATAGTGAAATTTTACGTATTTGACCTTGACCTTTTGACCTTTGACCTTGACCATGTGCACCCAAAAGTTGATAGGCACAACTTCACCCCCTAATACACATACATGCCAAGTTTCATTAGGATACCTTAAAAGGTTTTGATAGTTACCCTGTCCACAAAATTTATTACGGACGGACGGAAGGACGGACGGACGGACGGACGGACAACCCGAAAACATAATGCCTCCGGCACCACTTCGTGGCGGAGGCATAAAAAAGAAAAATCATTTCAACTAATTGACAAATTACCCTACATCGACATAAATAAACACTGAATTATTTACAGTGATTTAGGGCAATTTTCCAATTAATGAAAACATCTTGACGGAAGAATTTCACGAATTTGAAAAGTCATTTGTACCTATAAAGTGCACATGAGCTAATTACGAAATGGTTTTATATTGATATGTCTGTTGTGACATTAGGATCTCACCTGGGTTTTCATGATCTCATTCTTGGTCAGCTGCATGTCACCGGTCAACTCCTTTACCAGAAGACCGAGTGGCGCGAGGCGGGTGCCAAAGTTGCGCACCATCTCCGCTGCCAGCGCTTTCATGGGAGCCACATACACAATCTGCACAGATGAAACAGCAGAGTACAAGATTGGCTACATTATGAGGCAAGCTGTACACTTCCCACACACACGTCCCATATGTGTAGTCTACTATTGTATGTGCCATATATTTAGCAAGTCTAATTTTTAGCAAATCGGGACTTTATGACAATTTCATGACTGGTTAAATTCGCAATTGTGGACTTCAGCGGAAAAATGTATATGTGCAAGTCACATTCATGTTGGGATCAGAGTTAACATTTTTGCATGCTTTTGAATTTGCAAATAGCACTTGACTCACGAAATTTCGTGAAACTAAAAACCTAGCATAATATTTGGCGTATACAGTATCTACAGTGTGCACAGCATGACACTGTCTGGAACTTGAGTGAAATTCAGTTCAACAGCAAAACCCTTCCATATTTCCATTCCCACATACAATTGTAATAATTTCCAAACAAACGTACATGAAAACAAATGCAAACAATACAAAAACAAACACGAAACAGAAACAAACAGATACAGTAACAAGGAAGTCAGAAAATACTTTTTTTTGAGATTCTGTGCTGCAAAGTTCACCAATGATTTCTTGAATGCGCAACAGCAGAGGAGTAACATGGCGAAAAATCTTTCTGTCTTCGAATCCAGTGAACATGTCAAGAGTCTGTGACTGACCTTAAATTCATCCTTCTTGATGACGCCTTGCTGAACATGCTTCCTGACCTCTTGGAGAATCGCCAGCATGGCGATGTTGGTCTTCCCGGCGCCGGTCGGCGCGCAGATCAGGAGGTTTTCGTTGGTGTTGTAGGCCGTCTCAAAGACGACCGACTGGATACGGTTGAGGCTCCTCATCCCTTGGAAAGCAACCCGACCAATCTAGAAAAAATTTCAGGAGTTCAAAACCCAACATGTATGTTTGTAATGCAGCAAAAAAACCCTCGTCTTATCATACTAACTCTTTGTGTGCCAGATTCGCAAGCCTGACTCAGTTGACGGCATGCCAAGTTTGCATATTCTGCTCAACGCACAAATGCGCCCTAGCCAATCGATAAATCGGCAAATGCCACAGCAAAATGAAAGTGTTTCTCACGATTCCATTCCTCTCACACGTAGCTTGCATTCAATGTGGTAATCGATTATCAAGTGGTGTTCCCTACTGGATTTACAAGTAAATTCTAAGTTTCTGTCACTGTTTTGTGTGAAAAGTCATGCCTCTGCAATTATGCAGCTTCAGACTATTAGAAAGAAAAAACAGGCATAGATTCGTCAAACAATTTTCATCAAAGCAAGGCTGGGCATTTTCTCTACAACTTTGCTCATTACATGTCCAGGGTAATAAAAATCTAAATGTTAGATAGATTTGAAAAGCATGACTATGCTACGATCTCAGAATAAATATGGCACACAGGGGTTTCCACCATAGCACATAAAGAGTTAATGTGTCTATCATCTCATTGAAGTTTTATTCGACAGTGGCAAATGCAAGCAATGACTGGACAAGCTTTTGACACATCAGATAGTACACCTAATCTTGCATATCCAAGAGCAAAATTTACCTCTCCTTTTCAGAAGAGGATACTGTGGTACTTCACAGCAATAGCTAATGCAAACTAGTTTGTATCACTGCAAAAGAGGATATCTTCGCGCTCAGCCGGGTAAGAAGAGTTTCGTGTGTTTTCAATTCGGCGGCAACAACTACTGGAACATATGGCAAGCAAAAATATTTGTGTGCTTTTATTTTTGCGCTAGTTTCTGGTTGCACGAAATGCGCAAAAAATTTCAACACCGCGAAAATTTCCACTTTTACAGTAAGTCATACTATACAAATCTAGAATTGCCATTGTCAATCAGTGAACTCAGCAGTCAGGGGTAATCGAATCATACATCGACCTAAACAGCATACGAGTGAAATACATTCCACGTAATGAAAGAGACTGGCCTTCATAGCTGATAAAGACCTTGGCATTACTGGTGAAAAATTAGGGACTCACATCATCAAGCTGTGATATTGGAACGAGATTCTTGCCCACGCTGACGGGCGCCTGCTCAGATGGGGGGATGATCACCTCCTCGTAGATTTTGTTGGCAGATTTCTGGAAGCCACATGGCAGCATCATCTGGGGGAACAGTGGGGAAAAACATCAGAGATGTTGAATATTCCTACATCTGCTAAACAGTCATACCTATGCCTTTACTGCAATGATGCCCGAGTATCTCACCAACTCCTGCATCAAGGTGCACTACATTATGTTTCCTGATTACCGGATGGATATAGGAATGGACTATTATACGTAAAAAAAGAAATGGAGATGAATTCACAGACAAACAAAAAGATTACTACAAAGAAATGGAGAGAATGATAGACAATAAACCATTTAGAAAGATAGATGCAATCACAGACATATAGATAGATAGATAGATAGATAGATAGATAGATAGATAGATAGATAGATAGATAGATAGACAGATAGATAGATAGATAGATACTGTAAAACATGATATATTCGCGGCATCAATTTTTCGCGAATTGGAGCCGACGGCCTTTTTTGCAGCATAAAATTTTTGCGAACTGCCACTGGCATTCAATGCATATAGTGTAGACAAGAACTTTCGCATGCATTTTAATTTCGCGAATCTTGGCGCTCGCGAAATTTGCGAAATTAAAATGCACACAAAAATTCCACGTTTTACAGTAGATAGATAGATAGATAGATAGATAGATAGATAGATAAACAGACAGATAGATAGACAGATATAAAAAGAAGTGGTGGACAGACCAAAAGTGGAAAAGAATTAACATTACAGGCCATGTAACTAATCACTACAATGTATCACTGCTCAATAGGACAAGAGGAAATGATGGCGATTCTTTACAGAACCTGGGAAACAAAAACACCTTGCCTACACACTAACTTCAAACACAAAAAGACAAAAAGCGCTTTAGAATGCATTGACTTTAAATCTACTATCAACTTTTTATTCAATGCTTCTCACCTTGGTTCCTGCTATGAACGATGAAGAGAGTTGTGCTGTGGCCAGTGAGTCGTAGACATTTGGATAGCACTCCCTGGGGGCACCGGTTACTTTCTCCAGACCAAGGGTGGATGTGAAGAGAGGGGCTCGCTTTGCATTCCTGAGAGCATTTTCTCTGACAAAATCAGACACAAGAACATTTTGAGGTGACCATGGTGTAAATCTGGATGCTCGCATGCAATCGCAGCTATAACGATACAGGAGCACTTCAAGAGAGCAGACCTCCCCGCCAGGAAGCCATGGTTGAAATGTTGATTTTGTATGCAGTATCTTCGACACATAATATAGAGGAATAACGACATCTGACCTACACAAAACATTTTGGAGACAAACAAAACTTATGATGTTGAAATATACACAACTATACAATATACTGTACAATATACAACAAAAAAAAAACCTACATGTATAACCTCTTTGGTATCATCTCACCTTTGGGCTCTCAAAAGCTGGGGGTCAAATTCCTCCCCTCCACCACCTCCTCCTCCTCCTCCTCCTCCTTCCTCTGCTCCAATCTGCCTCGCCTCTCTCTTCAGCAGTCGCTTCTCCTCCTTTCGCAGCGCCTTCTCCAGCTCCTTCTCCCTCTCGGACTGGATGGTCACCTGGGTGGCGTAGGTCGGCTTCTGGTTACTCAGGCGCTCCTTGCGTCCCTCTGTGGTATCAGTCGATAAAGATGTCTGCATGTTCATCCTTATTTTATCGCCATGCAACATTCCTGATCCACTTCGTCGGACCAGTACTCAATTGTAAAACAGGCCAAAATGTAAAGATGGCATTTAAAGACTGCATTTTGCAATCCTTTTCCTTTAGACTGGACAGCAGCATTGCCCATTACACACATCTTTGACAAGTAATGTTAACCCATTGAGGACAGACTGATTTTGCTATAACACTCATTTCCCATAGATGCCTTCCCGAGTATTCTCAGGACTTGTCTTCAACGGGTTAACACAAATGGGTGGAGTTGTACGTACTTGATATGTTTGGAATCCATTCTTCAATGGTTCTATTGTGATGGTCCTACTCTAAGGACAGGAACTTCTTCTGATTTATCTCATGCTCTTTGTCTAGTTACAAAGTTTTGGTATTGAAGACCTGCACCTACTGACTGACCACAAAATATCTGGACAATGAAGACCCACAGGGGCAACATTCACAAAAGCACATTCACCGAAAGAAAAATTTTTTGGTTATTAAAGAACATGAACTAAACCAAGCGCCAATATTGTAGGCATATAAGCGTACCTTGCACATGCCAACAGAAACACACACCAATTACTGGATGTCTGCTGGTACAAACGATGTGTCACTACTTTTATGTCACTACTTTCAATCATCACTTTTTACAATTGAATTTGCATGCCCTACAAACTAGATTTAAGGAACCTTTGCAAATTTCAGCCTATGTGACTTTACTGTACAAATTGTCTATGACAAGATTATGGTAGAGAGATTCATAATCTTCATGTAGAGTTTGCCTCCTTCGAAACTTGCAGATACTTGGAAATTCTATTCATATTCTGACCTGCAGCTATTCTGGCCAAGTTGGTCTGAGTGGCCTCCGTCACGATGTCTTTTCGATTGGTCAGCAGCTGTCCAATCAGCTCAAAGCAGTCAAAGCCAAGGAGATCGAACAGCTGTCAAGAAGATAGCAGACAAACACACATTGCTACAGAACTTGAACTGAGATAATAGTTAACCCTTTCTGTCCTATGGACTTCGAACAATGTGTATAACACAATGGGACTTTCTGTGCCAATTGGTACTCAACTGGTACACAAAGTACACAAATGGTTAATGTGCATATTGAGTATGGTGGGACACATCACACATTTATAAATGCAATATGGAGCAAGGCAAAGAGAAAATTTGAAAAATTCTACGTACATAGACAAAACTGAAGAAACTGGTAACATGTACCATAATTTCCCCGAACTTATGACCTCATGCCCTAGTTTAACAGACCTCATTGCAGCAATGCTGCAACAATGTCCGGAGAACAAAATTTCTCGCCTTGGACAATGAAACCGCATCAGAGAATGAGGGGTAGCGTATGAACAGACACACACTCGAAACCTTACCAGGGTAGGTTTCCACAAAGGAGGAGTGTCCACTGATGCGACTACCCCACCCGCCGGCCAGCACCTGCACCACCAACTGTAAAAGTGGATATTTTCACGCGACCAATTTTTTTTTACGCTCGGCCTAGTAAGAAGAGTTTCGAATGTTTTTAATTCTGCGGAATCAAGACAGTAAGTACGGGAACATATGGCAAGCAAAAATATTTGCATACATTTATTTTCGCGCTAATTTCTGGTTGCGCGAAATGCGCACAAATTTCCACTTTTACAGAAGCCGCAATACACCTACTAAGAGCCCGATTTTTAAAATCGCGATATTTTGGTTCCACCATTTACACTTTCTCAAAAGCATGCAAAGTTTGAGCTTCACGAAACATTGTGATTTTTGGGTCAGTAGTGCGCATGTGTATTTTACCTCTCTTCAACATGGTAGACGAGTGGAAGCGTGGGCTATTCATATTCACTGCAGTGCAGTCTTTGCTCACAGCTAGCTAGCTGGTTGGAACATTGAGCCAGGGATTTTTATCAGTCCAATGCACACATAAATTTGTGTTTCTTGAGAGTGTAAACTTACGGAAAAACTACATAGCTTACTATATTAGATCACATACGTAGCAGGTGTGTAAAACTTCAGCTTAGTATGGGAAAGTTGATGAAAGTAGCATCCAGGAGGATCACGAAATTTCGCCGATATGACGAAAGTGAGATTACTGTGAGAAGTAGGCTCGTCTTTTAGTACTGGTATTTCATCAGGCGACAGCAAGAACTCACCATTGTTTTACCGACACTTGTTACGTACTCCTGTATTCCACAAAGTCAATGTATACCAAGAGCAGTATGGGCACTCCCAAAATCAATGCATTTCTCGGAGAACATCATTTTGTTAAGTCGTTATGGGGTGATGATACGTGGTTGCAGAACATTGAGGTTTGTTACTAGTTTTCATAATACAATATAGTTTTATCAGGGAGGTGAGAGACCACGAGCTGAGGATCAGCCGTTTACCTGTACAGCATGTACCCTGAACTCTGGCCAGCGGCCGACGTACATTGTACTCCCTACATGTTCCAAAGAGGGATCAGGATCGTGCGTAAACTCCCAGAGCAATCCGATACCGAATGTCACGTGATGAAAAATCACGATATTTCTCCAGCTTGCTAAACTTTGCCTCAAACATCGCGATGTTTAAAAAAATCGCACTCCGGCTGGCCATTTTTCTGGCGATGTTTCGAGAGCACTTGGGCGTAGTTGCTTAGCAATTTGCACCCAAATGTTACGATTTTAGAAAAATCACAATTTTTCCAAGCAAGTGTAAATGGGCCTAGTATAATTCTAGATTGTGCACATACAATACATGGTTAATTCAATCACTGATCTCAACTTTCAAGTGATAAGTGTGTGTGATTTGGGCACGGCGTGTCAATTATTCTCTATCTGCAATGGTGCCCATACATGTTGAGTGTACCAAAGGAATAACCATAGTTGCATTCTAATAGGAAGATTGCCAGGGTATTGTCGCAGTAACGTAAAGGTAATGCCGCGCCAATTACCCTACAAAACTGTGTAGCTGGCTCGGGTAGAATTTGGCAAGTTACCAGGGCAATGTCAAAGCAACATTTTGCCAGAACTGTTTTAACAGGCAGGGTGAAAAAAAAAAAAAATTACTGGGACGTTACCCAGACATTGTCACGGTAACTCTAGTTTGAAAGGCTATGTTAAAAGGGGGCTATAGAGAATAATGCCAGTCTCATGACATGTCAAACCAAATTAGACTCACATCTGTCTGAAGTTCATCATTTGTCTTGGCCGATGTGAGCTCCACAAGTAGCTTCTGGCAGAGGGCATCCGTTGTCAATCCCAGAGAGTTGCTCCCTTCCCGGCACAGCGTCTTACCTACTTCCTCCTCAAGCCAGGCCAGTTTAGAGTCTGCCTGCCCTTTTGCTGGGCCCACTTTGGCATCACTGGTGCTGTTTGAGGAGTGGGAGGAGTGTGTGAAGCGAATTTCACGTTCAGGAACAGCAGCAGGCTCTACGTGAACATCATCAAACCCATCAACATTGATGGTCCTGTCATCGTAGGAGAAAGTGATGCTGTGTCCAAATTCCTTTGGGTTTTCTTCAGGTCTGTCGGGTTCGAACAGTGCTTCTGTGACATCTTTGGGGACATGCTGCAGTAGACGCAGGATCTCACCATGGACTTTCACCAGGTGCTCTGTGGAGTGAGGTCCCACGGAAGAAGACACAGCTTCGGATTCAGTGCGACCGATATTGACTGCATTGTGGAGAGTCCTGCACAGGAACACGGCAGTTGCTTCTACAGCTTCAGGAGTGGCATCAGCACCAGCTGCAAGGATTTGGAAGACAGCATGAACAATGAAGAAAAGATCCTGATCTATGGCAGCTTTTATTAATGCATTCACAAATTTCAATCTTGCACCAATTAACAAGATTGTGATCAAACCCATGCCATTCATTTTTTATCTTCATTCGAATGGGACAAGGTACTGGGTTGATACGATTGCTAGTCATGTGCAGTGAAGCACAAGGAGTTCTAGTATCAGTACCAACTCATGCACTCTTATGGCGAGGCTAACATGTCATCATCATTGTTCATTGCAATATGTTATAAATTTTGAAAACATTCTTATTCCTCATCCCAATCACTATAAATTGTTAAACTCTGTACTCGGTATAACTAATTTATAGTTGTTCAAATGTAAAAGTCTGAAAATCATCCGGAGGTCCCCTTTAAGACACTAATACTGCTGCTTCTGATGCTGCTGTTGCTACTACTACTACTACTACTACTACTACTACTACTATTGCTGCTGATGCTACTACCACTACTACTATAAAGTGGAAATTTTCGTGGTGTTGAAATTTTCGCGCATTTTGCGCAACCAGAAACTAGCGCGAAAATAAAAGCACGCGAATATTTTTGCTTGCCATACGTTCCTGTGCGTGATGTCTTGATTCCGCGGAATTAAAAACATGCAAAACTCTTCTTGCGCGGCCAAGCGCAAAAAAATTAGTCACGCGAAAATATCCACTTTTACAGTACTACTGCTACTATTTTCTCATTACACTTCTTAAAAATCTGACATTTAATTTACAGAAGCTCTCTAAAGCTGTGTAAACTCTCCATGAATTGGACAAGCAAGCCATCATGCCAAAAACTCCGCAGTCAGTAGCATACATTCACTGACTTTCTTTCTGTTCATGGATAAGAGCCGTTAACAGTGTTTCTCACCAATGCAGCGAGAGAGGTGCACAATGTTCCGTAATGTGGTTGTAGCCTCTGCTTTTGTTTCCTTTGAGTTGTGGAGAACGGCTTCTCCAAACTCTTTCCAGGTCAGACCTGTCACAAAAAAAAATAAAAAAATAAAAAGGAGTTGCTGGTAAAAGAAGGTTCATTATTGGCTAGTTACTTACTAAAACCTTATGCTTTCCTTTTTCTCTTTTTTTTTTGTCAAGCATGAAATTAAGAGAATTGGCCTCTAAATTTGTCAATTAGGGCTATTAAATGAATATGAATTATTTCCAATGACCCAAATGAAAGTAAAAGGGCGTAAATCAATCACTTGTGGATACAAATATACATATTTGAGCCAAACATGCTAAGAAATCTAAAAACACAAGTCAACCCGTTCAATGCAGAATTGTGAAATCCCCAAAGAGACTTAATACACCGGCCATCAGGTTCCCGTATGGAACGGGTTTGCTGTTCCACTTCCCGTCAATTGAGTCGTTACCTGGAGAAGTCGTTCTACGTGCTTGGTAGACCCTCTTCTGTGCTAAGGTCATAGACCCACCGTCTGGGGGATCTTCATCTGCAGTGACATCAGCAAAGGTCCTAACGGCCTGAGTCAGTCGAGGGAGGAGCATTGTTGAGTTTTCTTGTCTGTCTACGGGAATCACACTTGTTGAAGTCAAAGATACAGGAAAGCTGGCTACTTCAGTCTCAATGCTGGTGTTGAGTCAACTCCATCCTGTTGTTCATCTACCAAATACACAAAGGAGAACAAACAATCAAGGGCAACCTTAACAACATTGTACTGGTACTATGTAGCAAACTGTAAGATTTCACACATCAAAAGTTAAATGCATTGACCTCCCTGACACAGCATAAATTTGAAATTTTGCACACACTATGTCGGACCTACAAATCATACTTGTTACAAATGTTAAATGATAAACTAAAATAGTGCATAATTCTTTTGACATGACTTTTTTTTTTCTCTATCTCTCTCTTGCTTCTCAGCATCTACTTTGGGGTTTTCCCCTAACCCCGAGGCACTGTAACCAGTAATAGTCACCAGTGCAGCTCATGCAGTTTGGTTTTCCTCCATATTTTATTGTAAGAGTTTAGCACAATAAAAATATTTAAAAGGCCAACTTTATTGTTGTGCAAAATGAAAGATTAATTTACTGATTTTTTTTTGAAAAATATTCAGTTCAATTCAATTCACCCACTTTATTGATTATCACAAAAACAGAGACATAGTTTTCTAGATCTACATCTGTAAGTAAGACTCCTACATTGTAAAATGGGCTAAATCGTGATATCATCAGGTCCCCTCTATCTTAACTGCGTGAGCGTCTTCACTATGACCCTATGTAATGTGCAAAGTCTGTGGAGGTTGAAAGCAGTCACCGGCTATGACGAAATGAATGGCGGTGAATGGAGTGGCAGACTATTAATTTTCACGATAATGCCGTAAAAATGTGTCGGAGAGTTCACGGTATAATCGTGATATAGTCCCCACCATAGCATAGGCCCCAAAGCAGTGCGCGTGCACAAAGAAAGCCAAAGGCTTGAGGCAAATGTGATCCCCTTTACAAATAGGAGCCTACATACAGAGAAGTGAAAACTTGTCTGGACATGGGTTTTCACTGTGAACTACATAAACCCTACACAATATTCCACATGTGGGACTAGGCCGTCAACGGAGCACAGTATACATTTTCGATTTCCGCGTCTAGGACTTTTAAATAATTATTTACATCACTGGAACTGCTGTTAAACTTGTAAATTCAACAATTTCATTCAAAAGAAGCTCACCTAGGCAGTGGGTCTTCTTTGTCAAAATATTACACTTTTGTTTTCTACGTGGCTCACAGCGATGCAAATACCACCACAGCTACCGTTAGATACAGGGGTCCGTTTCATGAAAGTCTTAGGAGAGACTTTCTCTCTCCTAAGTCATACTTAGGAGAGACTTTGCTAAAAACCGTTTCATGAAAAAGCTATCGCATAAAGCTATCACATAAACTCAGACTTAGGAGAGACTTTTTCTAGAAACCATTTCATGAACAAAGCTAGCACATAAAGTCTCTCCTAACTTGGCAAAGCTATCACATAAATCTAGGAGTGGTCAGGAGCACTCCTAAGTTTATGTGATAGCTTTTTGAGAGAGCCATTGTATCAAACTTTTTTCTCATTTTGGAGTAATTGACCCTAAATTTGGCATGTGTGACCACTGTCAAAGGTAGATATGCAAGATATCTTTCGTTGATATCGCATAATACGTTGTCATGAATGGCAATGACAAATTTTCACAAAAACATACAAATTGTTGTGGATTGAACTACTGCCCTCAGTTTTAAAGCAATGCTGTTGAAATTCTGCATAGAATCAGATAAATGTAATATGTAGTTGTGCAAAACACTTTTTTCATGTGTGGTGTGAAAAAATCTGTTGCCATGGCAACAAGTTTTTCTATACCAATCACACAAAGAAATATGTGAATTGACCTAACTTCCTTAAAATTCTTTTAACATTTGACCAAAAATTTGGCACATGACCATTACAGTATGTAGATGTGCAAAACTAGTATTTGGTTGATGTTGAACAATCTGTTGCCATGGTAACAACATTTTTTCACTTAAAAGCATACAAAAATTGTGAATTCGCTAAATTTGTCAATCTTTGTGCATATGACATGAAATTTGGCACACATCTGACCGGCAGAGTACGTAGATGTGCAAACTTCATCTTTCGCCATTGTTGAACAATGCGTTGCCATGGTAACAGCAGACTTTGAATGAAAATCATACAAAAATATTGTGGATTCTGCTATCTCTCAGCTTTTGAGCATTTTGCTTGAAATTTGGTACATGTGACCACCATGATATGTATAGTTGTGCAAACTTCATCTTTCACAGATATAGAACATTGTGTTGCTATGGTAACAGCATTTTCAATGAATATAATAAAAAAGGTGTAGATTAGTTTACTCCTTCAATATTTGAGCATTTTACTTGAAATCTGGCACATGAGACTGCTACAGTACATAGACTGATGTGCAAATTTCTTCTTTGTTCTTTTTCACACAATGTGTTGCCATGGTAACAGATTATTTTGAATGAAAATCATTCAAAAATATTGTGGATTCAGCTAACTTCCTAAGCTTTTGAGCATTTGACTTGAAATTTGAAACACGTGAAAGTTATACTTTTTACTATGTACTTGTGTATATTCATCTTTCGTTAATACTGAACAGTGTGTTGCCATGGTAACATCATTTGTGAAAATCATAGGACTTTCCAGTTTATTCATTTAATTTACTCAGTTTTTGAGCACTTGACTTGCAATGCATATATGACACATGTGACAAACAGATTTTTTGAATTAACAAAACACTTTATTCAATGTTGAACAACGCATTGCCATGGTACAGCTTTTTTTTTTTTTTGATAAAACCATATAAAGTTAGCGCTGGTTGAACGAACTCCCTCAGTTGGTGGTGGGAGTAAAAATCACAATGATACTTCTAATTTCAGCAGGTATTCTTTGTTTCGTACTTGGATTTGATTTCACTCATCAATTGCCACAATGGGAAAACATTTCATTGAAAGACGCAGTGTAGGCCGACAATGATTCAATTACACTGTATTAAATTCATTCACTGCTATCAATTTCATACTCATTAATATCAATTCCTCACAATTTAACTACATGTCATGTGACAGATTATGTAACTGCACAAACTATTTCATGTATTTCATTCTAGTTGCCTGATTCATTAGAAAATCTGATCTTGAAAACATTATTTCATTATTCAATGTCATCATAATCACAGCACAATTATCACAACCACATTGGTGATACTGGTAAGAGTCCTTGTGAAATTATTATCACTCACAGTATTTTCTGGTATTACATTCTACTTGATTTCTACATTATAAGCTATGCTTGATTTTATCTTTCTAATCAAATAATAATTGCCCGCATAGACATAATTTCTAACTGGGTTACATAAATATTGCCTTCACATGCCTGGAAATAATAACAACTAGAAATGTTGCTATGGCGACTGGTATGCCTCCGCCATGATGCATGATTCTCCTAATAGGTCTAGATAGTGCATGTGGACAATGTGTGATTACATTTTCACAAAAATGGCTAAATATTAAAATGACAAGTTTGTCACAAATGTGTTGAATGTTCACCTTCCTTGACCTAGGTTTAATTGGATGAATAGGAGAGCATGTATTTGGGATTTAAGGACTTTAACTTGACTTTGACCAATTCATACGTTTATGCATTGAGTAATTTCCAAGGTATGGAGAAAAAGTTCAATTTCTGTATTGAATAGTAAATTGTTACCATTTTCATCTGGCCTTTGACCCTAAAATTCATAAGATAATCCCTGTCAGGCAGAACATGCATAAATATGTAGAAAGTTTAAAAATAACTTGAGCCACTTCCGAGACATGGAGGAAAAACTTAGTTCAGCAGTTTCACTTGATCTTTGACCTTTTGACCTTTGAGGCAAAAAAAAAGAAAAAAAGATCTTTCCAGAGAAGCTCTATTAGGTTATACATGCATACACCAAGTGTAAAAAAATAATCCTGCTGGCATTGCATAAACATGAGGGAAAAAGTAAAATTTTGAAGTGTTGCCCTTGACCTTTTGACTCCTGACCTTTGACCCCATGAACCCAAGATTGTCTAGATAATCACTGCCAGTCAGTACATGTATGTTCCATGAAGATACCTCGAACAATTTCCAAGGTACGGAGAAAAAAGTGAAGTTTTGATATTTTTGATTGACCTTTTGACCTTTGACCTTTGACCTCATGACCACAGACTTTCACCAGAGAATCTTAATTGGGTAATACATGAATACACTAAGTTTCCAGAAAATATCTTCAGGCATTGCAGAGATATGGTGGAAATAGTTAAATTTTATGTATTTGACCTTGAACTTTTGACCTTTGACCTTGAGCATGTGCACCCAAAAGTTGATAGGCACAACTTCACCCCCTAATACACATACATGCTAAGTTTCATTAGGATACCTCAAAATGTTTTTTAGTTACGCTTGCCACAAAATTCATTACGGACAGACAGAAGGACGGACGGACGGAAGAACAGACGGAAGAACAGACGGACGGACAGAAGGACAGACGGACGGACAACCCGAAAACATAATGCCTCCGGCACCACTTCGTGGCGGAGGCATAAAAACAATGCACTGCAATGTTCACTGATGTATTTATGTTTGGATCACTTATACATCGACAGATCTTTCATAATCATTTGTATTATTTTCATGGTTTATTAATCAAATTATGAAAGCAGCTGAACTTCACACAATGCTATCATTGCAAATATTTTGTAAGCATAAAATAATATGTGTTGCAATCCACCTTCTTTGCACTCTAAGGTTCCCTATATCAGAATATTAATTATGATATTAATACTAATAATAATGACCTTGTCTACTGCACAATAGCTTTTAATCATCAAAGATCAGAAATCAGACTCTTATGTGCTGACTGATACAGAATTTGCATTTATCCATTTTAAAATGCTTTCTTACACTTTACAAGGCCTATAAATCTTTTTTTTTTTCAGAGTGCTTCAATTCACCCATTTGCTTTTCACTGAATCGTTTGCACGCTTAATTGTTCTGTTCTGTTTTGTATTGTAATGTTTTTGCTTTTTCTTTTGAAGGGGGATTTTTCTCATTTCTGGTTTGGTTAATACATGTACCTGGCAAAGCACTTATGCCATCACCTATGGACTCGTCTATGACAAAACTCAGTGAAGTTCAGCAGTCAGACTGCAATAGTCTGATTGCAGCTTCATATCTAACACTGCAATTGTGACTCTGTATCACAATATCAACAGAAAGTCACCAAACATGGATTTCTGGTTAAAGGGCTGGTAAAGTTTTGGTTGAGACCTGGTTTCAGATTGATAACATTTCTTCTCTTTTTTTTTTTGGGGGGGGGGAGGAGGGGTGATATAATAAGAAACCTCTTATGAAATATGAAAGACCATTAATTCAAAGAAGAATTCAATGTTTATTTGATGAAAATTGGTTTTGAAATGTTTGAGATATCCAAAATAAAGGAATTCTAATAAAAGGTGGAACCAACCTTTTACTAGAATCGCTTTGTTTTACTCTGCTTTTGGATATCTCAACCATTTCAAAACTAATTTTCGTCAAATAAACATTGAATTCTTCTTTGAATTAATGCTCTGTAGCACTTCAATAGTGGTTTCTTAGTATCTTGCAAAAAAAAAAAGGGCCAATCCTGTTTCTGAAAGAGCACACTCTCAGTTTTAAAATGATGTACAACTGAATTCAGATGGACTCTCCTATGTATTTGAATATTAGAAAGAAAGCACACACTCTGCAAAAGCATAGCTAGCAAATAGGTTCTGAAGTATGTGGTCTATCTTACCTAGCTATGTTCTGTGCAATAAATGGGACAAAAACCAGGATATAAAACTCTAGAGCAACAATAATGAAGGAATTATCAGATAAAGTTGAAATTGAACATGCCAATTATGTGAACACAAAATAGAAAAGCAGACAGAAAACAATCAAGATGTTGTTAGGTTCTGTAACATTACTCATGTCATTTGCAGCAAGTGCATAAAATTTGAAAATCTATCATGTGTGTAGGTCTAGCGACAATAGACCTATTCTTATTTTCCAAATGATGTCCTGAAAGACATAATATTCGCACTCCATTTTAGGAATTTTTGTTGTGCAAGAAGCTTTTGTCATAAGGATCTATTACAAAATCACCATGACATTTGCATTCATGACTTTCATTACAGTGCTTCAGGTACATGTCAGATCCTCACATCTAATGCAGCCACCCCCCCCCCCCAAAAAAAAAATGTATACATTGTATACCATTAATTTTTGAAGGATTGAATCCACAGCGGTCAAAACCAACATATGTTATATTCAACCTGTCTGCATCACCTTTGGCAAGCTCCATGCCTTGAGAATCTATATGAAAGAAAATAGAAAGAAAGGACAAAAGAAATAGAATATGGAAAAATAAACAATACTGGTTACATACTGAAATATTGTGACATGCAAATCACATCCCCTCACCCTGACATTATACAGAGTGGTAACATGTGGGTGTACAGTTGAATGAATACACACACGACTACCACACATATCATTACACAGAGCTGCTTGTCAGCAATTTCATATACAGTATATTAGCAACAGTTTAACAGCATCAAGGAAAAAAAAAACAAAGAAAATCGTCTGGGTTGTCATACACAAGAATTAGTGTATCAGATTCTTCCTGATGAACAAAAAAGGTGTGACACAGACTCAAAATGAAAATGTGATTGTGACTTAAAACACTCATCTGACATAATGTCATTCATTCATGTCAGTAGAGACTTATTTGACTTTTTTTTTAGAAAGGATTGTAATTTATGTCAGGCAAGCTGGGAATTCCAAAATAAACAGAAAGATGATTCAATGGGTTATGCAACAAGTCAGCTGCATTGCTATGTCAGTGCATTAATCAACTCTTGTGAGCCGTACTGAATTCCCAATTGTGGCTGATATAGACATAAACATTAAATCAACTCCCAACTGGGGTGTATGAATGCACTAATTTCTTCATTTCTCGTGTGGAACAGTTCACATATAGAGGTGACATTGTTTGTCCACCAAGTCTACAATAATTCCTAAAATAAGAAAGACCGAATTACCTGTAACTGATATGTCATCAACAGAGGTTGCCTTTTTTCAACTGTTACTCAAGTTGTTTATTTTGTAAAATCTTTATACTTTCAAGTTTAATTTGAGAAATGCATACCTGTGTTCTGTCGTAGATAAGATGCTGCTATACAGTTCGTAGTCCAATTGCAGTCTGACTCTGACCTGGGTGAAGTTCAGCTGCAGTTGTCAGTCCCAAGGGCTTGGTGAGGTTCAGCTCTCTTCAGGCCTTTGGGTGTGCAAATATAAGAACAGTTAAATACCATACAAACAGAAACATCGGATGCACAAATGGGATAGTTGGAAAATATTTGAGATGAGTGTACATCTTTATTAAAACAAGCAATAACAACAAAATGTTCATTAATGAATATCAATTTTGTAAGATATATTATGTGAACGACAAGTTGTAATTGCCAGTTTTCAAAGTTTGAATCACTATGTAATGAGCCCCTGTTAGCAAATTGTAAGAGTATGAGGTAATTTTAGTAATGAATGAGAGGGGAAATTAATAACAAGCATTCACTTTATTCAGTTGGCAGCAGAATTATGAACCCCCCTTGCATTATGGACACTATGGCAAAATAAATAACATTACAATTACTAAATCATATACAAATGGTGAACAGATAGTTTATGACAAATGCCTACCTGATCAATAATCTTTGATTTGCATATAGTTAGAAACTTTGATCATTCATGCATGAAGAGATAAGGTCAAATGAGTGCATTATGGTCATTTCAGACCTTTCTGTGATCACTGAAGCATGACATGTTATGGTCTGATGATAACGATTAATTTCTTTTGTTCTTATGGAATTTTAAATAGTATCTTGCCATTCTATACATAACTCTTAGCATTTCATTGGGTTATATTCATTTTGACATGACTTAAACTTTGAATTATTAATATCATGGCTAAACCTCTGTACAAACTCTATGGTGGCAACTTTCACTAGAAATTAGTTCATTTAAATATTTTTGTACAATGAAAAATGCCAATTGAAATATTAAGAATCCTACATCAAATTCCATCATATTGTGTCACCTATCAAAAGATTGAGTGAAACCATATTCAACGAAGCATTTCAGTGATCACTGAAAGGACTGAAAATGACCATAAATGTGCCCACTGGACCATATCTCTTTATACATGAATGATCAAAGTTTGTAACTATATGCAAATCAAAGGCTACTGATCTGTTTTTTACTTGTAGCAAACTATCTGATCACCACTTGTATGATTTAGAAATAATCTCAGTTATAATGTAATTCATTATGCCAGAGTGTCCAACATGCAAGAGAGGGGTTGAATAATTTTGCTGCCAACTGTAGATGATCAAGATAACATGATTTCTCAACTTGCTTCAATAGCTAAAAATAATCATTTAACACACCAGATGAAGATGGTGGAATATCCATGACACTGTCACTTGACTTTTCCATTTGCATCTTGCCCCCAGTCCTTAACTCTGAAGTGGATGAAGTTCACATGTTGTCTGGTCCTTGGCTGTTTGGAGTTTATTCAATATACAAGAACAGTTAACATCTTACAAACAAAACAATAGTGCAGGACATGGGACATTAGAAAGTATGTTAGAGATGGGTGCTTTGCCTTTGCTATAACAAGCTATAGCAATCAAATTGAAAAGCCCTACCATTGATTTTGAAACACTAAATTCACTAGTATCTACTGATCCATAAGCTTTAAATAGGACTTTTCACAGTTTAAAATGATTAGCTATGTCGAATATTCTTGTTTCAAACATTGTAAGAGCATGAGGTTGTTTTGATACTAGAAAAGGGAGAGGGTAAATAAACAATCATAGTAGGGCCTACAATATTAAGATAACGTGACTGCTAAAGTTTGTTTCAGGAGCTTGATACATGTAGACATGCAGGTACCCCCCCCCCCCCTTCCATGAATTATCTCTTTTCAATTGGATCAGTATGTAATATTCTACAGATAGTGAAATTAAAAAAAAAATGCAAAAAACAGTTGTTTCTAGAAGGGTCACTATTCACTGGATAAGAATGTTTGTTTTCAATTACCAAGATGGACATTACAGCAAACATTGTTTTCAATATTTCCTGTCTAACACTATTCAACTAAAAATCCAGAGACAATTTGATGTCCAAATGTAAATAATGTTGCAATTGTAGTATTTGAAAATATACAGATATGTTGTCTGCTAAAATAGTATTATAAGCTAAAATACTTGCATTCTGTTGAAGGTGACCATGCTGGTAGATAAGTCTCGACGAAGTTCAGTAGCGGTCTAGCTGTGGAGAAGATGGAAGTTCAGCAGTTTGGTTCTGTGTTCAGTGAAGTTCAGCAACTGACTCTGGGCTTTATGAGATGCAGAAGTCTGATTGTAGCAGTCTGACTGATGTTCCATATCTAACATTATAATTAAAAATGTGAATACAAAATAGAAAGTGTGTTTTCAAACTGTTGTTTGATTATACAAGATTTTACACACAATATCTAGAATCTGCATGAAATTTGAAATCAGTTCACATGTTTTTGCAGTTTAAATATATAAAGGACCTTATATTATTATTTTTTGGGGGGATGATTAAAAGACATACTACTAGTATTTGAGTTGTCTCAATTCAACATGTGTAAGCCTATAGTTTGGGGTATTATGACATCTTGAGGTTCTAGATCTTGTCGATAGGCATCCACGTTGCAAGGTCTACATCTACCTAAGATAGGCTTCACATTCGGGTTGATCACAGTTACAGCCTGAGATGCAGCCACAGTCTGACTCTGATCATCAACTGTTGTCATGTCATCATCATCAATTAAATTACTAAAAGAAGTTGTGTAAGCGGTACTAGCATCGGAGTATGGACCTATAGAATCTACTAACTGCCTAGATAGATAGTGCCACTATTTAGAAGACCTATTAACTTCCTTACTGATGAGTGATAGGCCTACTTATGTTAATGATAATATGTTTAAGAATACCAAGGCTATAAAAGGGTCTAGTCTGGTTATACTTTTGGTATACACTGGTTAAGTAGTATCTAGGTCAGTAGGTGCTACTCAGGATCACTATACCACTGGATTCTAGATCTATAGACACCTGGTAGTATAGCAGTAGAATTCTAGAGGTTCCATGCCAATGAATTTAGGTAAACATCATTCTCTATCTTATTGTGACACATGCATTGCGATTACAGTGCTGTATGCATTTAGAATTGTGGAAGATAGCTTTCAAGTCTGAACCAAGATCTGAACCATGGTTTCCTATTCATATTCTGTGTAGACCTGGATCTACGTACTACTACTAGGCCCTACTACTACTACTAGATCTAGTTAGTCTAATCACTGTCAGACTCTCCAGATAGTACTACCTGCCCTAACCCCAGGGCACTCCCTGTTATTGTTGTACAAAGTGCTTCGCGTTCGGGCTGGTCGCTGTTATTATAACCCCTAACCCCTAGTATTTTACAAGTTTTTGTTGTAGACCTATAGTAACGTTAGATAGTAACATTAGGACTTGTAAACGTGACAATGACACAGGTAACGTACAGCTGGTTCTCTGTAGTGTAAATGCTAACGCTAAGTTCACGTTAGGGCCTAAAAAAATTAGGCTTAGGCTAGGCCCATAATTCTGTTGGACAAAATAACCTAGATTTTATAGACTGAAAAAAACAACAACAGATTTTTCCTGTCGATTTGACACAAAACGGAAAATTTGTATCACTTCTGAATACTATCCACACAGCTAGTGACAGTGTAATTATTCAATGTTAGACACGTCTTCAAAAATATAGGCCTAATAATATAAATAATAAAATGCAGACCAATTCTTATGAAATTTCCGGTTTCTTCTTCGCTCCCTTCACTATTCAGGCCTTGGTAAGTTACCTGCAATTGACCCACACATGAACAAATCGGGCAATTGCTCTCATGAAATATCTGCACGCTAAATATATCATAAAAATCAACCCACAAACATTTCACTATTTAATACTTGCAGAAGTTGTAGTAGACCCTATGCCCTACCATGCTAAGTAACAAACTACCTATTGTAAACTCAGCTGGCCATTTGGTCATTCAAACAAACGGCGATGTGCCTCCGTGGGACTATTGTGATAACGCTACTACCGGTAAGATTAGATCTACATCTAGCTAGCCCTTGGAGAATTGTAGACGATTCGAACAAAAATATATCCAAATAATATCACATTATGAATCCACATGCATTACTCTTCAATTGTAGACAGCTTTAAATATACTCACTAATAGAAATATGTACTGGTAGCGGTGTAGAATGCAACTTAGCCTCTAGAATCCTGCCTCCGTCGTAGATCTGTTGCCTCTGCGCTGTATACACTGTGTGTATATTATACGTGATGTAGCGAGTGCTCAATGCATGTACTAAGGGAGAAAAAGTTAATGATATGATAATGATATGTTAATTAGTATTACCCTCGAACATGACGATTGAAAAAATTAAAGTCTCTCATAGCTTAGGAGAGACTTCGTGAAATGGTTTTTACTTCTCTGTGAAAGTCTCTCCTAGCTTAGGAGCGGCTTGGCCATTTTAAGATTTATGTGATAGCTTTTATGTGATAGCTTCATGAAACGGACCCCGGGCAGCAGCGTTGCCAGGTCCCAACAGAGCAAAATCACCAAAAGGCTTGTAAAAAATCACCAAAAGCCATCAAAAATCACCAAATTTGGAAAAGCGTAGGTAAAGCTTCAAATTCAAGACAAAATTATATCAATAAACCTTTATCAAACACTGCGCGAGTCTCGGTGCAATTTTCGGCGCACCGTAGTCACACACACTAAGTGCAAAATGTGTACGATGTGTATGGATATATGACTATGAGTGTTTGTGTGTGTCGTTGTGACCAAAAAAAAAAAAAAGGGGGGGGGGGCACATGTTATGTTTGTGCAGGAAATAAGGGGAAAACTTTGGGCAAAATGCATTTTCGTTTTCAATTAGAGTGATTATTTTTTATGGGTCTAAAAATCACCAAAAAGTTACCAAAAATCACCAAATTTTGATTTGGTTACCAGGCTAAAATTTTGTCACCAAACAACTTCAAAAATCACCAAATTTCACCCTTTTTGGTTCCCGAAATCACCATCTGGCAACACTGCTGGGCAGCATGCAACACACACTGGGATCCTTCGAATTTTGACACAGATGTTACTTCATCATTCCAAATTGTGTCGCAAGCGGAATGGGGTTGCGAAATCGCTGTTGTGTCAAAAAGCCAGCTAAAGCAAGCAAGCAGACAATGAAACCAACAAACTCCTCTTCAAATGCTTCTCCACCGATCACCTTCCTTCCCTTCTCAGAGACTCCAACTCTCCCGTTTTCGACGGGAGATCTCCCGCCGAAAACCCATTTTTGCAAAATCTCCCGTTCTCCCGCTTGAGATTTAATTTCTCCCGCCCTGGCTCTTTGTCTCCCGTTGGAAAGAATTTCTTACTTATTTCTATCGTATGTTGAAAAAATAAGCCTTAGATAGCACCAGAGAGCACCTAGAACCCTGGGAATTTAGCGCTTCGCACACATCAAGTTGGAGTCTCCCGTTTGCTAAGGGTTTCAGGCGGGAGAATCTCCAGATCAGAAGGTGCTTGGGGTTGGAGTCTCTGCCTTCTTTCTTTGCTAATTGATTATCCTTTTCGAATACCCTCATACATTCCCTCCTTTCCGGGTTCTCCTCCCCTTTGCCCGCGCCCAGCGTTCCTTCGATCCCGCCGTCATTATTAACATGCCTCTCCTTCCCGCCTGTCCATCCCCTTCAATCCCTTTTGTGAATCACTTCTTTCCCTTGTGGAATTTCCTTCCCTTACGAAAAAGTCCTGTGGTACTCCTGTGGTAATTACCACAGGACGGTACCACAGGACAGTACCACAGGAAAGTACCACAGGACAGTACCACAGGACAGTACCACAGGAATTGTCCTGTGGTATTTTGGGACATACCACAGGACAGTACCACAGGAATTCCTGTGGTATTTTGGGACGTACCACAGGGCAGTACCACAGGAAAGTACCACAGGACCGGTACCACAGAACAGTACCACAGGACAGTACCACAGGAATTCCTGTGGTATTTTGGGACGTACCACAGGGCAGTACCACAGGAATTCCTGTGGTATTTTGGGACGTACCACAGGGCAGTACCACAGGACTAGTACCACAGAACAGTACCACAGGAACTGTCCTGTGGTATTTTGGGACAGTACCACAGGACAGTACCACAGGTCGATCATTACCACACAGCATTACCATAGGCCAGTACCACACAGCATTTCCATGGTACCACAGGAGAGTACCACACAGGATAGATCGAAAAAAAAATCTAGGAGAATTTTAGCCACATATCACGGAATATTCCTGATAGGTGAGTGATGGATTTCAGGACAAACATGGCCCTAATTAATAACCTGTCCTACTCCTAACATATAACCTCAAACGAGAGTCTAATGGCCAAGTGCCAATCTAGTCCTATAATAGATCTATATAGTCATATTCTATTCCTAGGTAGCCATCGATCGTATCAGTACATATATATATGGCCGTCTATCCGTAAAGCATTAAGGCATGGTTACTAACTCGATTATGCTTTATTATCAAGATATGAAATTACACTTTCATAACAATATCTATGATATTGGGAATAACATAACATAATTAGACAATCTTTCATAAAGTTCAAAGTAAGTTCCATCATTAATACTTTGACTTCTTAAGTCATATATGTATTTTCTAAAATCTAGAGTGCTTTTTATGAATATTCATGAGCTATGTAAAAATTTGTACCACAGGAGTACCACAGGAGTACCACAGGAGTACCACAGAAGTCCTTATGAAATTTCTCATGCTTTACATCAGCACTTTCACTAAATAGGTACAATTGTAATACTGTAGGAGCATAGGACAGGATAAGTAATGGCAAATGAATTGCTATAATTCACAGCATAACTCATCTATCAATTAATTGAGGATTATTAATATGTGCTGTTTTGTTTGTATTTTTGTTATAAATTTCAGTTGATTCTGCCTTACAATTTTCCTGTGTGGTATTCCTGTGTGGTACTGGTGTTTGATATTTTCCTGATGTGATAGTCCTCTGGTATAAAATGATAAGAAAAAAAAAGAATATCCTGTAGCATTTTTCTGTGGTACTTACGAATTTAATTTGCTGTGTGGTACTTCTGTGTGGAATAGCACCATATTATGATTTTCCTGTGGGATTTTGGACAGTTCCTGTGGTACTCTCCTGTGGTATACATCAAAAATTACCACAGGAATTCCTGTCGTACTGTCCTGTGGTACGTCCCAAAATACCACAGGACAAGTCATGTGGTACTGTCCTGTGGTACTTTCCTGTGGTACTGTCCTGTGGTACGTCCCAAAATACCACAGGACAAGTCGTGTGGTACTGTCCTGTGGTGCTATCCTGTGGTACTGTCCTGTGGTACTTTCCTGTGGTACTGTCCTGTGGTACGTCCCAAAATACCACAGGACAATTTATGTGGTACTGTCCTGTGGTATGTCCCAAAATACCACAGGACAAGTCGTGTGGTACTGTCCTGTGGGACTATCCTGTGGTACTGTCCTGTGGCACTGCCCTGTTGTACTTCCCAAAATACCACAGGACAAGTCGTGTGGTACTGTCCTGTGGTACTATCCTGTGGTACTTTCCTGTGGTACTGTCCTGTGGTACTGCCCTGTGGTACTGTCCTGTGGTACGTCCCAAAATACCACAGGACAAGTCGTGAGGTACTGTCCTGTGGTAATATCCTGTGGTACTGTCCTGTGGTACGTCCCAAAATACCACAGGACAATTCCTGTGGTACTGTCCTGTGGTATGTCCCAAAATACCACAGGACAAGTCGTGTGTACTGTCCTGTGGTACTATCCTGTGGTACTGTCCTGTGGCACTGCCCTGTGGTACTTCCCAAAATACCACAGGACAAGTCGTGTGGTACTGTCCTGTGGTACTATCCTGTGGTACTTTCCTGTGGTACTGTCCTGTGGTACTGCCCTGTGGTACGTCCCAAAATACCACAGGACAAGTCGTGAGGTACTGTCCTGTGGTAATATCCTGTGGTACTGTCCTGTGGTACTGTCCTGTGGTACGTCCCAAAATACAACAGGACAATTCCTGTGGTACTGTCCTGTGGTATGTCCCAAAATACCACAGGACAAGTCGTGTGGTACTGTCCTTTGGTACTATCCTGTGGTACTTTCCTGCGGTACTGCCCTGTGGTACTGTCCTGTGGTACGTCCCAAAATACCACAGGACAAGTCGTGTGGTACTGTCCTGTGGTACTATCCTGTTGTACTGTCCTGTGGTACTGCCCTGTGGTACGTCCCAAAATACCACAGGACAATTCCTGTGGTACTGTCCTGTGGTACTATCCTGTGGTACTTTCTTGTGGTACTGTCCTGTGGTACTGCTCTGTGGTACTGTCCTGTGGTACTGCCCTGTGGTACTGTCCTGTGGTACGTCCCAAAATACCACAGGACAAATCGTGAGGTACTGTCCTGTGGTACTATCCTGTGGTACTGTCCTGTGGTACGTCCCAAAATACCACAGGACAATTCCTGTGGTACTGTCCTGTGGTACTATCCTGTGATACTTTCCAGTGGTACTGTCCTGTGGTACGTCCTAAAATACCACAGAACAAGTCGTGTGGTACCGTCCTGTGGTACTATCCTGTGGTACTTTCCTGTTGTACTCTCCTGTGGTACGTCCCAAAATACCACAGGACAATTCATGTGGTACTGTCCTGTGGTACTGTCGTGTGGTGTACGTCCCAAAATACCACAGGACAATTTGTGTGTATACTGTCTTGTGTTACTGTCCTGTGGTACTTTCCTGTGGTAATGTCCTGTGGTACTGCCCTGTGGTACATCCCAGAGTACCACACGAGCCTGTGACACAGTACCACACAGTTCCTGTGTTAACATATATTTGTGTGGTACAGTGTGTGGTACCAACCAGTACCACAGGGAGTACCACATGAGCCTGTAAAACAGTACCACACAGTTCCTGTGGTAACATTTATTTATGTGGTACATTGTGTGGTACTGACAAGTACTACAGGGAGTACCCTACAAGCCTGTGGTACAGTACCACACAGTTCCTGTGGTAACATTACAAGTGTGTGGTACATTGTGTGGTACCGACAAGTACCACAGGGAGTACCACAGGACTTTTTTGTTAGGGTTGTACCCTTCCCCGAGAGTAATTCGATCCACTTCTGATTCTCTGCTATAAAATAGTTCCAGCGTACAAAAAGAATGATCGTAAATGCATTGAGAATTATAGACCCATTGCCTTGTTACCAATATTCTCAAAGATTTTGGAGAAAATAGTTTATAAAAGATTGAATGACTTTTTGCTTCTTAATAATATTTTGATCCCCCAGCAATTTGGCTTTCGTAAAAATTGCTCCACTAGTATGGGTGTTTTAAATTTAGTAAATACAATTATTAGTGCAATTGATGATGGGAAGTACTGCCTTGGTGTATTTTTAGATTTGTCAAAAGCATTTGACACCATTGACCAGAATTAAAATACTCTTAAACAGACTTGAACGCTATGGTGTTCGAGGAATAGCTTTGAATTGGTTTAAAAGTTACTTGGAAGAAAGATTACAATTTGTTGTTGTTAATGGTGCCAAATCACAATCCAGTAATGTAACTTATGGTGTACCACAGGGATCTGTTCTTGGTCCGTTACTGTTTTTAATTTATATAAATGATATCATTAATTCGTCTCAATTATTTACTTATTCTCTTTTTGCTGAGGATACATGCTTGTTATATGCTCACAGGAATATTCACACTCTAATGCAGTCAGTTAATTCTGAAATTTGTAAACTCTTTGCATGGTTTTGCTGTAACAAACTGTTATCAAATACTGGTAAAACTAAATGTGTATTATTTAGATCCAGAGAGAAGAAAATCCCTGACAATGTTATTCCCTTAGATGTTGGTGGTCATCAGATCAACCGCAGTCAACGTGTGCAATTCCTTGGGGTTACAGTTGATGAATTTTTATCTTGGAAAGAACAACTTAATGACGTATGTACTAAAGTGTCTCGCAGTGTTGGTGTAATATCCAAACTTCGTTTCTTCCTTCCCCAGTATACCCTAGTTACTTTATACAATGCAATTGTTATGCCTCATTTGATGTATTGCAATATTGCTTGGGGACACACATTTAGGACTCATGTACATAAGTTGTATGTTCTTCAAAAGAAAGTTGTCAGGTACATAACAAATTCAAACTATAGATCATCTAGTACTCCTTAGTTTTTGCAGCTACATATTTTGACGTATGATGAAATGGTTTCTCTTCAATGCTTAATATTTATGTTTAAATGTCGATCTCTAAAATATACATTTTTTGTCTGATGTGTTTGTGGAAAATTCTTCCATCCACCGTTATAATACTCGCCAGAGTAACCTCATCCATCAGCCACATGCAAGAACACCAACTACCTTAAATTCATTCAGAATAGTCTGTGTTAAAGAGTGGAATAAGTTGCCTCGTGATATAATTAATTCCACTACACTGTCTCGATTCAAAATTTTGTGTAAAAGACACCTTTTCGACAGATTGAAATTAGGTACATGAATGTAGAAATGAGATGAGGTACATCGTAGCCATGTGTGAAGTGTGTATGCATGTGTGTATGCGTGTGTGTGTGAGTGTGTGTGTGTGTGTTGTGTTGTGTATGGGGGAGGAGGTATACATGTACTTGTCTGCATTTATTATGTTGTATAATTTCTACATAATAATGTTATATTCCATGTAAATATGTTACACCTTGCCATATACTGTAGTGTATTGTGTAAAGGGGCCCCGACCACAAGCTGTGCTTCACTGGGGTCCCAAACCTATCATTCTGAATTTTTGCAGTTATGTCTTGTATTTTTGTCATGTTTGATTTGGTTTAATAAACTGAACTGAACTGAACTGAACTGAACTATGTATTCACGTAGAGCCGTATATTTATAGGCCTACCTTTATTTCAAGGTAACACACACCTGAAAACATATCTGGTGCCAAATTTCCCATAGACAATTATTCTTAAAAGAGTTAGTGCAATTGACGAAAAGAAAAACAAAAACGAAATGCCAATAAATATTTTGGTTTCTTGTTGTTGTTGGAGTGTTGTTGTTGTTATGTTGTTGTTGTTGTTGTTGATGTTGTTGTTGTTGTTGTTGTTGTTGTTGTTGTTGTTGTTGTTGTTGTTGTTGTTAAACAGAATACTGGGATATTAAGGAGACTTATGTTCACTGTGATGATTATTGTCGGTTTCATTTGAATGATTACGAATCCCGTGATTTTTTTTTCTTCTTTTTTAAGCCTACATTATCCCTCATTTACTTCGAATGACTGGAAAAGAACTGCCACCCGTTATTCAAGTTGCCTATAATAATGAATGAAGTAAACGGAACATGGTGGAATGAAAGCAGCTAAGTTAATTTCAATAATGTTTTCACAAAACAATGTGTAGGCACCTACTGAGAAAACCTTGCATTACTGAAATAGTGGATGATGACGTCACTGTTTCATATGTCTTTAAAGGGGTCGTATAATTTGGTTGAGACCAAATTTAAGGTTTCTAACCTTTTTCTTCTTTTTTTTGAGAAAAATGAGAAACCTCTTATGGAATGATATTATGAAAAAGCATGTAATTCCAATAGTAATTAAACATTTATTTGATGAAAATTGGTTTTGAAATGGCTGAGACATCACCCAAAAAGGAGTAATCCTAATAAAACGTGGTACCCACCTTTAATTACATTTGTTGTGATTTAATTTGTTTTTGGATGTCTCAGCCATCCCAAAACTGATTTTCATCATGTAAACTTTGAAACTTTTTATATAAGCATGGAATAAACTGTACTATTTCATAAGTGGTTTCTTGGCATCTGGCAATACGTTAAAAAAGCCAAATCCTCATCTCCACTAATACAGCTTGTACTATACCATCCCTTTAACTGGCACATAAATTCAAGTCTTCAATATTTTGTAATATTATATTCATGTGTGTATATGTGTGTGTGTGTTTTATTTCTATTATAAAAGAATAAATTACATGCTGAATAGTGACGTGTATCGTGTCGATATAAGAACTTTAATAGCAGTCTGACGTTTAGATATGTATACGTTATATACGAGCAAGTGTCGAGGTTATTAAAGCCTTAACCAAAAATATGACAGTAATAACATTTATTGGTATTTTTTTTGTTCATTCTCATAGCTTGAAACTAGTTGATGAATTTTTAAATTATTATGACTGTTTCGTGGAAACATACTTTCTAGACTGTAGTTTCTCAATTGTTAATTTATGTCAAGGTTTAACATCACCTTAAATGAATGCACGCCACGTAGTTTCTGTATGGCTTCAGGTTTCGACTTTTTTGTGAGGTAATGAGTAAACTCTAATGAAATAAGAAAGAACATGTAATTCCATGAGGAATGCAACATTAATATTGACAAAAATTGACTTGCTATCCTGCTATCTTGCAAAAAGTTAAAATTCAATTCCCATCCCCACCAATACGTTAGGCTTGTTTGATTTTACCCATCACATAATAAGTTCTCATAAATGTGTAGTGGCCTAACTTTCGCTTTTAGATGACCTTCTAGTGGCCTAGCTTTCGCTTTTAGATGACCTTCTAGTGGCCTAGCTTTCGCTTTTAGATGACCTTCTAGTGGCCTAGCTTTCGCTTTTAGATGACCTTCAACAGACCAGGCTCACTGACTCATGGTCAGATGGTAGGCAGGTTCACATCCAAAAGGAAAGAATGTATCTGATTTCTTAAATCCTGTAAGAGTGAAGTTCATTGCACTTGAAAGGTTGTTGATGGAAATTATACGGGTTAAAGATAATAATTTAATTAAACAAGATGATATCCTAGTTTAAACTCAAGTGTGACACTTCAACTGACAACTGATCGACAGACTCGAGGTCAACACATTTGGGTTAATTTTCTTTGGCACTTTTTAATATAGGGGTTATCATTGTTTGTGTTTTGATCACGCTGTTGTTGCTACTTTTGTGAAGAGAGGCATACCTTAACCCTTTGCTTCCGGGAACTTGGCATCCATGCATTTTCAATAGGAGATTGCATCATCTCGGAAAGCAAAAGGATAATTTGTCAGTTGGGGTGTATCCCCCCTCAGTCGGTTTCCCTGTGTAAAACACCGTCACGAGTGCTAAATAGGAGTTACAAGTTGTCAGCTACTGATTGGCTGAATTACCCATAATAACAGGAAGGGGGAGGGGCTTTTCACACTTCCATTGACGGTATACTGTATACAGAAGGATATATTATTCACAATTCTGCCTTCCGAGCTCATTGCTTCCAAAGCGACCACTATTCTCCAGAAGGATTTGTCCAGTCTGTTTACTTGAATTCTTGATAAACCGTTTGCTAAAAAATGAGGTAAGAGTGTGAAGAATTTGATTTTATATCAATATAGTATATGATGGTATACTTCTTCGTAGATTTTATGATCTGATGTCATATTTCAAATAGCGGCGTGTATAGGCCAATATCTATCACCGTTCTCCAAATTTCCACTATTTCATCTAGAATTTTTGAGATTTAGTGCTGTTGTTTAATCAAAGCGAATATAGTGAAGGTCAATCCTTTTCCTGGTGGGGGATCAAATAAATCTTTCATAGACTATCGAAGTGTGAGGCTGTTATTATTATCATTATTATGATGATGATTATGATTATCGTTATTATTATTGATATTGATATCATTATCATCATTAAAGTTATCATCAGTATTATTATTATTAATATTATCATCATTATTTCTATCATCATCATTATTGTTGATGTTGTTGTTGTTGATCATAATATCGTTTTGTGTGTATGTTTTTCTTGGTTTCTTGGTTTGTAAAAATGAGCAAAATATAATAGCACTATAAGCGAAACCAAACGAACAGCGTTGTTCAGGCCGCACTTCCACTTGGCGTGCATACTACAGCGGCTTGCAGTCGAAAACTTCTTTTCTGGCGTTCGTCCATAAATTAAAGACCCAGCTTCTTCTTTTACAGTGTATTTTCTAAATTGTGATTCAAAATCTGTGCTGAAATTTGTTTTTGAAGAAATGGAACGTCTCCCATTCTCACCCACAGGCTAGTCTTGCACCAAGCTCTGTGGATTGGACTGCTGATGATTGGCAGTCCCATATCAAGAACAGTCCAGCCTACCACAGCTTGCTTCACTCCATATTGTCCCAATGACTGTCTCATAGGTAGGCATTTCCCGCAGTGGCGGATCCAGAGGGGAGGGGCGCACCGGGCGCGCGCCCCCTCTTTATCTTTGGTTAAAACAAAAGAAATAAAAAGGAAAAATGGAGGGGTGCGTACGCCCCCTTTAATTTTGTAAAGGCGCCTCCCCTTTACGGAATTCCTGGATCCGCTCCTGCATATAGAAACGTACTCATGTATTGTACGTGTATGGTAATGGTATATGATACGCAAGCTTTACTGTTTAGTAGGCCTACATTAAATGCATTGTTTACCATTTGCAGATTAAACAAAAACCCAGCTTTAGTGCTGTGAAATAATATATAGTTCTATAATACACAGTGAGTTAGGGATAGAAACAACCAATAGAAAAAGTTAATCAGTATAATCAATGTTAAGCATACAAATGTGAGAAATAGTTAAAATAAAATTGTTTCCAGACTAACGCCGTCTATACAGTGATGATTTTGTGAGAAAAACAGTGATATCTCCTCATACATAGTGTATTTCAGGCTTTTTTTTTTGCAAAATTTTTATATGGTACGATGTTTTGTGATACAATTGACCTACACAATGCATCAAATGTGAAAACTCGAACATCTTTAAAATCACTACTCCCAATGGTAAACATGACCTTTAATAGCGTCTCCTGAAAATGCATGCATGGTATTAATTTTGTCCTCCTTCGTCGTCACACAGGACACGTAGGGTGAAGTGTGTGCACTGAGTATTATGAGGACGACCTGTATACTGCTATGAGGGACACAACTCAGTCTTTCACTCAATCATCACACAATGATTATGATCTATTAAATCTCATTTTTAAAGAAAATTATAGGCCTTCATGAGAGATTATGATAGGAAATCATGTCAATTACAGAAAATGTGCATTTCCGAGAGATTAGGGAGATTCCTATCTATGAAGATGCCGACATGAGAAAAAGAGGACAGATTTCTTGCGGAAAGGAGACGGAACGTATTGAACGGTTACATGTCGTTATTCCGAAGGTTCGTTAATCCGACAATGAAATAAGGTTTGTTATTCCGAAGGTTTGATAGTGCGCACCATCTTTACATTTTCGAATTAAGAAACCTTCCTTCATTTTTGGAGTATTAAACCTTCGGAATGACGAACCTTCGGAATATAACGCCGCAAATATTTAGATTAACGGAACTTTTTTCATCTTCGGATTAACGAACCTCTAGGTATTAGGGAATTTATGCGTTTCGGAATAACGAATTTTGGAATATCATCACTCGTTGAATCGCCAATACAGCTGCCCATGATTCGCTTATTATTACTCGTGTTTGTTACGTGCAGCCTATTTCCCCTTTGAGGACGACCTCACCGACAGTTCGGGCAACGATCATGATGGCGTCAATGGTGGCAGTCAACAGGTGGCCTACTCCTCTGCCGGGAAGTGCGGCAAGGCAGCTTCCTTCAGCGGGAGCTCCAAGGTAACCGTGGACTCACTGCGCAATTACGCATGGGGGACCCAATTCAGCGTCAGCGTGTGGTTCCGCCGAACGGGCCAGTGGGGCAACTACCAGGGCATCGTCAACAACGGCTACCACACGGGCGGCAGCTGGGAGATACGGATGGGGCGGGAGAACAGCGGGCAAATGCTTGGAGGTGGCATCATCACGCCGACTTCGAGCAGTACGTGGGACTACAGCCAGCTCGTCGCTGCTCAGAACACTTGGAATCACGTGGTTATGACGTATGATGGCTCCACCCTTTGGTATTATCTTAACGGCCAGGCGCAGACTCCGCTGACCAGGGTCGGTCCGATCCTGATTCGAAACAGTCCGGTCACCATCGGTCAGGCTGGGCCGCCCATGGCAGGCGAGTTCTTCTACGGCCTCATAGACGAAGTTAAGATCTTCGGACGACAGCTATCTGCCACTGAGGTGCTCAACATGTACGAGCACCCTTGCCTCTGAGCGGCGGTGAAGCCATCTCCTTCACTCAATTTGTTTCATTGCGTTTCAAGTTTGTGAGGAATTAAATTTTGCCATTGATTTGGATGAAGAATAATCACTGTAGACACTAAGATTGTTTCCTTATACCTTCTTGTGCAGTTTGTCACATAGTTGTAATGTAACTGTCATGCTGCTTTTGTTTTTAATTTTTGATTATCATATCTTCTTGGTTGTAATGCAACATCGCCATCATGAGATAAGGTTTGTTTTTATGGCGCGTTCCTAATTGTCGTGCCACAAAAGAACATTTCCTTTAACAGTTCTACATCGGTCCCTGTTTGTTTTGTTCTTTGTTTGAATTGTTCAACTTTTCACTTTCTGATAAACTTTGCATTAAAGACGAGACTGGTGATTGGACGTATACGGTGTGTTACTTGTTGAGTTTTTTATTCTATTTTCTATGTTGATCTGCGTATGACAAAGTGTTGACTCGCAGAGCTGCCACAAAGTTGAAATCTGAACACACAATATATACTACATGTAAATATATTGTGTGTGTGTGTTCAGATTTCAACTTTGTGGCAGCTCTGCGAGTCAACACTGTCATATATTATATATATGTGTTATATATATATGTATATATATTATAGAGTTATCAAAACACATGCACACATTATATTTCATTGCTACTAAAGCTGCCAAAGTCTGTGAAGATTGATTTGATACCATTTGGTACTATTGGCTTAACCAGACTTTAAATGAGGCTTTCAAATATAATCAATCACACCAGGATCCGACAGGAAGAGTATAGAAAATAAGAATATGACAATCAAATCACAAATGGTTTGAGAAGTCCACATTAGAGTCTATAGTTGCAGTCACACATGCGGTAGGATGAGACCTTCAAACACAACATTTCCCGACATACCACACTATTATGATTTTTATGATGTCGTTAATTCGACTATACATAAATCAGGGCTCCTGCATAAATCAAGGCAAGGAATATGAAGTACTAAAATGATTTTAAAAAAGACGATATATTAGTTAACGTAAGTCGTTTATGACCATCACACTCACATGTAAATCCGTGTGCACAGACATACACAAACGATACAATGTGAACCCCTGTTGGAGATTGTAAAATGTACAATCATCAAGTACGGCGACTCTTTTGATGAAAAGAGTAGATTGAACAAGGTTTCCCGAATCGGATTGATTATTCAGTGCTTTTATGGAGCAGTTCATTTCCTAGAGATTGCAACAGAGTGTTCAATCGAGATTTAGGTTGATAAATGTTATCACTTCGTATAGTGTAATAACCCAATATCCATTTAACATTTGAATTCAATTCAGACAAAGTATGCCTGAAATGTTTATACGGGCATCAAAATCATAAAATCAGTGACATCAATTCACAATTTGGTTTTTTTTTTTTAAGAAAAGAAAAGAAAAATATATATATAAATATATATTGCTTCTTAAATACTGAGATAAGCAGGAAACATATATTCATCTATCAAATATCACATTTCTTTTGAAAGACATGCGAGTTTTAAGAATGCCCGAACTGTAATACATTAACATTTTTTTAGTTCAAGGTTGTATACACGACAAATAATGTAGATCACGCGTAAACGTTGTGACGTAGGGATAATGACCTTGAGAACTATTCATAATAATCATCACACACCAGCAGTGAAACATCCTTCATAAAACCGAACAATTTCTCTTTTTTAATTTCAATTTAAGACTTTGGAATTCGGAGGGAAGGCAGCAAAAATATCAGACTGTCGAGTTTGGAACAATGAGCAAATTTCATACTTTCAATCAAATTTCCCTAATTTTGCAATTTTCTTGGATATGATGTCTGTGACTGCATCAAGGTACCGTTGCGACGGGTGATAACATACCTACACGTCATCAGACTCATATATGATTTAAAAAGGAAAGATCAGATCTCAACCAATGCCGTAAGTGTATCTGAGCACATGCAATCGTATTAGTGTAAAATATTTCATTGGAATAAAAACTTTGATATTAATCTATTTGATAGTTATTTGTCATATATTAAATTTCCATGGCAGTAGCTTTGGCAATCAGAAATAGTCGAGGATAAATTTATGCCAAGTAGACCTATGGTATGACGACATCATCACGTCATCTGATTTGCATAATGAATGTAGTCGATGTTCCTGCGTCACGAAAACAAAACGTACTTTACAGGTTCAAGAAAAACAAATATATGAGCTCTTTTTTTTTAGGGAAAGTCGTTTATGTACAAAAAATTATGAATGATCAAAATGAGGTGATGATAACACCGACTCTGCTTATTCTTGTGTGTGGGTGCGACCAAAATTATCATTTAGTGAAAGGCTACGACATTTTACAATTCCATAACTCTCTTCAATCTTAGGTCTGACCGTGATGAAACTTCTATTATTTTGTTCGTCCGACTCTACTCTCTAGATATACTCTATTCAATAAAACTGACCTGATGACAAGAATATACATTCAGACAAGTACGCACATCGTATTGATTCTTTGACTTATCACAAGCATAAAGACTCACTAATATAGGTACACGATAAACTGATAAAAGAACCTACGATAAAAGATATCTTCCACACCCATCTATATGCTATACATTCTCATTTGCACCGACCACTTTCATTCAGCGAACTACAAGATACGGATTGTTAATTAATATCCAAGCAGAGTCGAGGTTTCTTCATTAATCAGTGGCTCTTACAAAACTAATTCATACATCATATTATAGTCTAGATTTGAGGTTGCCGGAAAACTAGTAGTCTTCCACAATCGTGGACAAGAACTCCGTTTGAATTGAGACTACAAATGGACAGATCATCCACAGGCCCGGAGGCTTTGAATTTCGCGATTAAAACCCTGCGATATGGCACTGACCATTTATCGATCATGTCGATAGTACATATTCCTTGCTGTATGTCTCTGATAAGCACATACAAGGTATCTCCTTGAAAACTTGCAGCAACGTCAATTACGTCCATATTCTCCCACAAACCGCTCGTCAAGTGGCCTTTGTTCTCACTGTAGAGGTAAACATCAGGGCCACGACCGTCCGAAACTTTGATGGCAGTAATCCCATTTCCGAGGGCATGCAGACTGCGGATCCGTCTATCTCCAACGGGAAAGCCCCCGTCTATTTTGTCCCCATTTGGTTGTAACATGACCACGTCCGATGACCCGACCACTGCTGACTGAATCCGTCCGTCCGTCGTCACGGCGACGGCAATATCTTTACTTACAGAAAATGACGTCACAAGCGACCAATTTGAATCACGGACCATGATTCGCCCATTTGAAGTGCCACCAACAATCCGTCCGTCCGGGAGTAACGAGCAGCTGACAATATCGATATCGACGATATTCTCCTGATCGCAAAAATTCCTCGCTTGCAGCGGGGTGGCCTGGTCTATCATTGCCAGATTCGCGACTTTCAAAGACTGATCACTTCCATCTTTGATTATCAACTCACTTTCTCCCATCAAACACATGAGCTTGGAATTATTGCTTACTCCCTCCAGGTTCAGAACGTCTTTGTCCCATAAACGACGACCAGCAGCCGCCATTTTTGTCCAAAATGCTATAAAACGCAGTCCGCTGTGTCTGTCAACAGAGCAGTGATATCGAGTATTTATCACCATATCCGTCTTATTCTGTTTTGTGTGATAGTGAAAAGTTCGTATAAGAAAATCTGTTCGGAGCAGTTCTGTGCATGCTAATTAATTCATTATACATGGCATTGGACCATTCCTCGAGTTCCAACATAATTATGTTAATGACTGGGCCCTTCAAGGTCCTAGCTCAAAATCGTAATTTATGTATGCATAAATTGGTAGTAATAGATGATAATCAATATTGCTTCGTGACAGGTGGCAGTCTATTGTTGGTGGAAGTAAATGTCCTACCAGAGTATACACACTCACACCAGCTGGCTATGTATTTATTCAGGTTTCAGAGGAAAAAAAAAAAAAAAAACCTTTACAATTTGTGATGGCGTATATACGGATCGTCTTGACACGAGCTTTTCACGAAGGCATAAGACACTCTTGTGGATCTAATGGGCAACTTCACTCCATGTAAGATTAAATCCTCGTTAACTTTTATAAGTATAAAGTAAAATCAAAAACGCAGAAGGTTAGACGTTTCCTCCCTTTCGGGCATGAAATAAACAGTTATGGACTTCAAAGTTTGAAAGGTTGTCACAAAACGGCCAAATAAGTCACAACCACATTATGCAAGTTTAATGACAATAAGAAAATGTTATGATTTCACATCATGTAGTACATAAATCGATAGTGCCATGCATATATTTGTGGGATTTATTGTGGTCCTTGAGAAGATAAACCAATATCCTGAGAAACTCAAAACACTATACACTGAACAAGGATGATTACATAGCGCTCATATTCCAGTAATGTATAGCAACGTATTTCCATTGCAATGCCTCTTGCTTATCAAGTTCGCCATTTTAAAGTTCATGTATACTTTTTTTCTTTTGTTCTGCTTCCCTGAGCCTCCACTCATGCATTCTTAAGCTGTTATGTCGTCATCTTTGTTCACTGCAATTTGTTATGAATTTTGAAAACATTCTTATTCCCCATCCCGATCACTGTAAGTCTTGTAACTCTGTACCCAGTATGACCGATTTATAGGTGTTCAAATGCAAGTCTATAAAATCATCTAGAGGTCTCCCGTAATGATATATGTCATCCAATCACAATTCTCCCATCAACCTACACTAAAAAATTAAAAAAGAAATCTTTACCTAAATTTTCTACTGCATTTAGTCATTGTGTCATAAAACCTTGTACCTTTAGTGACAGCGGCAATAGCTATATCAGCCAAGATCATGATCGAAATGATATTTCGTCACGTACGGTATATGTGTGTAAACCAATGTGTGTGTGTTTGGGGAAAGGGGTTGCAGCCTCCCCCCCCCCCCCCCCCCCCCCCGGTTCCGCGACCCCTCTGTATTTACAATCACGACGACAAATAATTGTAGGGTATATCATTTTACGCTGTACACAAGCAAACATTAAGTCCTTGACTGCACTTAAAAGAAGAGACTTTCTGCGTCTATTTCAACCTCGGTATACCTCCTTAGGAGTCCTAGGATATAGCTACTTACCTTAACAATACTCACCAAGGCCTCTCATAACAGGTTGGTCGATAGAAACTGCTATCGAGAGGAACACTGAGTATATCAACGGTCAACAAAGTGCGATCTCGTGTCGGCTGCCAAGTATACCTAAAACACAAAATGGCGTTCGTAATTGACGGCGGGAAATCCCCGGGCATTCTCAACATCAAAAGATATTTTGCTGTACGTGAGTTCAAGTTGAAAAAAAAGAAGAAGAAAAGAAGCGAAGATGAGGCGCGGATGAATGGAGAAAAAGCGGGAGACCTTTGTCCTATCTTTTGTTATACTCGGCGGATATTCTAACTAACAACTGATTGTAGCAATAAGTTCGATATAATAATCACAATACAGGTGTGCTATACATGAATTATGATAATGATGAATGAAAATGAGATCAGACAATTAAAGGCGTTTTGTTTTGCTTTGCTTTGTTTTGTTCTGTTTTGTTTTCTGTGTGTTTTTGCTATTACTCTCCGTGAATATGATTGAATGGTCGATATGCAATCATGAACACCAAGTGAAAAAGATTGGACTAGCCTGAATTCATTGTTATAACCCTCCATTCTTATAACAATTACAATGATGAAGATAATAACGATAGTAAGCCTTTGTAGTAGTAGCATGATCATGATGATGATGAACAACGACAAGACAATAACTACACTAGTTACTTAGCCTTTGTTTTCCCTTCGTATGATACCCATTGCTTTCTCTTAAAGGTCCCGGTAATATAATGAACCCAGCATTGTCAGGTATACACGATGGTGTGGTGTAAAGCGCTAAAACTAAATAGTTTGTATTAAAGAGCGCTATATGAATGTAATTGTATTGTATTATATTGTATTGTATTGTATTGTATTGTATTGTATTGTATTACATTGTATTGTATTGTATTGTATTGCATTGTATTGTATTGTATTGTATTATATTGCATTGTATTGTATTGTATTGTATTGTATTGTATTGTATTGTAATATATTGTATTGTATTGTACATATAAGGATTGTACACATCGTGAGTGAATGAAAAAAAAAATTGGCACAGAATGTTTGTCAGACGATATCATCAAATTATTTCAACTAATGTTATGTCCAACTGGGCAAATCAATACAAAAGCTAATCGTTGGGTTGTTCTTATAATAAGGGACATAACTCAGCAAACTAAATCGTTTGATTGAACGTGCCTGCTGCCTTCAAAGATACAGACATTCAAACCTATGACAGAAGGTTGCACCTTTATAACTAATGGGGGCTTTCCCAAGCCCACATTAATGCCAACATATCACATACGCATGCCGTTTAACCAAGACCCAGTCATTGGGCAACATTGTCGAACAGTCATCCGCTGAGCCATAAACTCCCGAATAGTGCGAACATTTTCTGCTATAAATATCAAAGTGTGTTTTCAGTCTCATGGAGCTACTTGGTGCGAATTCCAGAGCAAGATTGTACCTTGGGAGGCGACGCAACAATTGCAGAGCGATAGGGATACCTAGACTCCCCCCTCCCCCCTTCCCCCCCCCCCCCAGAAGTATGAGAAGGGGCATTCTCCTCCTCCTTCTAGCATACATAACACTGTTTTTCACCTAATAAATCTTGCATATTTTTGTTTATGCAAAAATGTGTGTCACTTGCGTGTCACTTGTTAGTTTTATAGTTGAATCTTGACGGAAATATCATGATAGAAATGTTTTTATCACACACATACGCGCGCACACACACACACCCACACACACACACATATATATATATATACATATAATATATACATATATATATATATATATATATATATATATATATATATATATATATAGTTCGAAAAGGTGAAGCATTCAACGGACGTATAATAACGGATATAATTATATGCCACACGCCTACACACTGTCATTGATACATAACATACCACCTACTGCAATAGACTATACTGATCGTATAAAATGTATCAATGGTTAATATTGAGTGGAAGAAGCAACTTATTTCACACAAGTCGCAAAAAAATAGTCTTGTAAAACTGACGAATACCGACAGACATACAACCTGGAACACACACGAACACATTGAATAATTATGATATCACCTAAATTGTAAATATATAAATACCTTTATTTTGTCAAAAAAAGATCATCTTTATCAAAACAATCTGTATAAACATTGCAAACAACTGCATTACGTTCCGAGTATGATTTTGTCGTAGTAAAACATTTCATGGAATCAGACAATTAGGAGGTGAAAAGGATGTATGTACATAATAATTATTTATCATAGTCTCTCATAGAATAGGTTTTAATATCTCTTATTTATATCTGTGCTGATGTAGAATCTCCAGTAAGTACAAGAAAATGTAAACACAAGAGACATTCTAATTTCTTAAAGAATGTTAGACGTGCTTCGCATCGACAACATCTTTAAAGTTTTTGACAAATCAAAAATTGTGAGAGACTTCAAATCGATGCGAATGACAAGAGTATTCCTCTTTTTCATGAGCTGTAGCATTTGCAATCATCCGAGAACCAACAAGATTTTGTAACAGCTTTTTGTCGACAAGTACATTGTGGATTCTCGACCAGAAATAAGCACATCTTGATAGGGCATTGCGACTTCTCTTTTAAGTGTATGTACGCATATCGACGCATGTTACGGCGTCTACAAACTCACATCTGGCGATCATCTTCTAGCGGTAGACAGCAAAACATCTTCAGAATTCATTCTGCCTCCTCCTCCTCCTCCTCCTCCTCCCCGAGGGAGGGGGCATTTCATCGAATGTTTGTCAATGATTTTCACTGATAAATTTGCTCTCAGCCAATCAGATGCAAGGATTTCAGTAGCTTTAGAGAAAAGGGTGCTTTGTCAGTGACTGACAAGTTTCATGTGACGCTGCCCAGAAGAGACTCTGGACAAATTGATAATTTGATGTCCTTATAAACAAATGGGAGAGGTGTGAGGTGATAAAACCGCCACAATTTTATTGGCGTATGTGATTGCGACTCATATCACAGATTTGTTGAAACATGTGGAACTTTTGAGGTCCCGTAACATTCTTATTTCACTCGTCATTTTGATGAAACTTCGGCCATTCGGTTTCCCTTTATTTTAGTCTATTAACTAAGAATAAGAAGAACATGGTTTAGAATTGCAATTGTCAAATAACACGTTTACGCACTTTACGTCTGATAGACAAATTACCCTACATCGATATTATAATAATAAGCATCGATTATTAGCACTGATTGCTTACGTCTATGTAAGGCAATTTGTTTATCAGTTGCAATAGAAACAAGTCGACACAAAAATATTCATTAATTTAAACAGTTTACGTCGTCTACATTATTTCACCAAACCACAGTATAACAGCTAAGCTTGTAATCGAGGCACACTCGACAGGGGTGAATTAAATCAAAACATGATGTGAATCGATTCCGCGGGTCCAAAGTTATTTTCAGTATAAAAAGAAGACTTTTTTCATACTAATATGATATTTGAATCAGGACATGCAGTGGGTGTCAATTTGTCTCTCAGTTTCGTGATAGAGGAAGTCAATGTCTGTAAACTGAAATTCCTTCCGTTTTCGAGGAAAGCGTTCAAGTGTCTTTCAGCGACCTTGTATAGAAAAACAAACAAACAGGCAAACAAACAAACAAACGCCACAGTGTCAGGAAGCCACTTATAGAGTATGTTTCCGAGTGCAAGGATGTATCTGTCCGCAATTTGCAATACAATACCGTGATTTACGGTGGGATGTAACAATGATAATCAAAGGGGCATTCCAGACAATTTCAATAAAACTGTATAATTCTACATCATGTTGTAGATAAAGTGGCAGGTAGGTAGAGATTTGTGGGATTTATTGTGGTCCTTCAGCATATAAACGAATACTTCGAAAAAAAAAACCTTAATACATCTAATAAGGATGTATCAGTTCGCAATTTGCAATATTGCGTGACACGGTGGGATGGAACAATGATTAAATGGACGTTCAAGACGATCTATATAATTCCACATCATGTTGTATAGGTAAGTTGATGGTGCCATGTATAGAATTATGGAATTTGAATTATGATCCTTGAGCAGATAAATGCACTTCGAAAAACCCAAAACCTAATACGCTTACAAGGATGACGACATAGAGACTCACATATTCCAGTAATGTAGCAATGTCATTTCAATACAATACCACTTGCTTAATAAGTTCACCCGTGTAGAATTTATGCATGTTTTCTTCTTTTGTTCTGCTTCCTTGAACATTCAATTATGCATTTTTATGTGAAACTGCTATGTCTTTATCCTTATTCATTGTGATTTGCTGTGATTAAAAAAAAAAAAACCTATTCCTCATACTCACAAACCCATTAACCAATTAATAAATGTTCACGAGCAGAAGTCAAACAAGAGACCCGCGGGTCTAGCGCTCACCCGAGTATCACAAGTTCACCTTTCACGCAGTCACTAATCTAAATTATTCACAGCTCTACCAAAATTTGACCAGGCATTCTCAAGTAGAAGATGAAAATGTACAATAAGGGCCCAATTTTTTTAAGATTCCTTAATTTGGGGGGATTGGGGGCCCCTGGGGCCCTCTGGGTGGGGCATGGTGCCCATTTTGATAAATTGAGATCCTGACCCCCTAGGGATGCTACCTGCCAAGTTTGACAAAAATCCATCATGAGATTTTCAGGAAGAAGATGAAAATGTACAATTCAGGCCCCCATTTGGACTCTTCCAACCACCCCCCCCCCTTCCCACCCAAGAGGGGCACCCCTGGATCTCCTATGAACAAACTTGAAACTACAGTCATTAATGGACTCACTCATAGTATTATCTCAGCTCTATAACTTCTGATTCTAGAAAAGATTTATAAAGATTCCTTCATTTGAGGGGTTTGGGACCCCTGGGGGCCCCCTGGGTGGGGCATGGTGCCCATTTTAACAAATTGAGATCCTAACCCCCTAGGGATGCTACCTGCCAAGTTTGGTGAAAATGGGTCATGGGGTTCTCAAGAAGAAGATGAAAATGTACAATTTAGGCCCCATTAGAACCCTTCCCCACCCCCCTCCCCTGGGTCCCAAGGGGGGCACCTCTGATTCTGCCATGAACAAACTTGAAACTACAGTCATCAATGTACTAACTCATAGTATTAACTTAGCTCTATCACTTCTGGTTCTAGAGAAGAAGATTTTTACAGATTCCTTAATTTTGGGGGGTTTGGGCCCCCCTGGGGCCCCCCTGGGTGGGGCATGGTGCCCATTTTAACAAATTGAGTTCCTAACCCCCTAGGGATGCTACCTGCCAAGTTTGATGAAAATCGGTCTTGGGGTTTTCAAGAAGAAGATGAAAATGAAAAAGTTTACGCACGACGCACGACGCACGACGGACGACGCACGACGCACGACGCACGACGCACGACGGACGCCGGACGAAGGGCGATCGCAATAGCTCACTTGAGCCTTTGGCTCAGGTGAGCTAAAAATTATCTTTAGGTCTCCTTTCATGCGGATCGATTTTTCCACATACAATCATTTTGTTATACAGGTGTATATAATATATAATATATATATATATATATATATATATATATATATATATATATATATGACCCCTCGACGTATCCTTGGGTACCAGGAAAAAGGAGTGTGTTGACCACGTGACCACTTCTCCTACAATAAATCAATTCTACATCCGTGCTTGTATTTTTCTGGCTCTATTATTTCCATTAGTGCGTGCATTTGCAGGTAGGCTAAATTTTACTGGTAACACAATGATCCTTGTTTTGAGGAAAAAGGTAGAATTCCAGATACAATGTTTCATCATGTCAGCATATGATTACGAAGGAGACACTTTATCACAATAATCATTGCTCTACTATATTCAGGTTAGCATTTAAAGACATCACAGGCCAGCAATTGTCTTCATGTTGTTGTAGGCAAAAAAGATTATTGACAGACAACGAAATGAGAAAAAAATGGAACTGTTGACATATCTGTTCAATAAGTTTTGCCCATCATTAAACTCCCCCACATATATCCAGGCATTCATGGACGTAAAATCTTGCCAGATAGAAAAAACACCAATAACAACGTAAGCCTCTTCCTTCTGCTATATAAAACGACAAAAACTCAGCAGTTTTATAGGCCCTTCAAGCCAGTAGAAACTAGTTACAAGTATAGTATGGTAAACGATATTCGTTGAGATGTAAATTGAGGTTCGTTTACTTGTTGCATAGGTAGATTTTGACAGATTGCCAATCAAAGGTCACAAGCACAGGCCTATTCGAGGGAACATTCACAGCAGATCACAATTTGCATCTAATGACAAATAAACTATTACAGTATCTATATATTACAGATACACAGGCTGGGAAACAATCACAGACAAAACGGACAAACCTCTTTCTGCTGTAGCAAAGCGCACAGTTTGTGATCATCACAAAATTCTAGTAGAATGTCATATTTTCATGACGCATGTAGGACTACAATCAATCAACAATTCCATTAATGGCATTTCCAATTAATAGCGTAATGACCGAAATATTTTATAAGATGGACGGTGCACGATTTATTATCTGCGCAGTTTATTTTGAAAGTAGCGCACAATGTTGTGCAGAGTTGCACCAAGTTCAAACAAAAAGTGTATCACAAACATCTTAAGTGTTAGCGTAATGCTTTGCATTAACGCACCAAAACAACGAGACTTTAACTTCCAAGTGTGAACACGGGACGAATCGGTGAGATGTTGTTGCGAGGACATCATAGTCGCCATCTTGGTACTCCAATTTTCCTGGCCTTTAGACGATCAAGTACAATGCGCACGTGCGCGTCTTGTTGAGGTGTCACTGTTATGTTATTCAAGGGCGTGTTTGCATACAAGGGCATCTTGTGGCGACTCAAGACAATTCCGGAGATTCAGGCGTAGCGATTTCTATCCGGGATTCATACATTCTAAAGATATATACAGATTGATGTGGAAGACATTGTATTTGCAATGCGGCCGTGGCATCATTTAGCGTTCATAACATTTGATCTTCCATTGGAGAGTAACACATTTCACTTTATAACATCTCTTCTTCACATACAAAGAGCGGAAAGTCCTTAATGTGTGTTTTTCCCTGAAGTCTAATTTTCGGGACTGAGTGTTCCATATGTAGCACTTATCACGTTCCTCTTGGACAGATGTGATCGGCCGCAATGGCTCTAGCTAACGGACACGGGTTGACGAAGAGAAGGAAGATGAAGACGATGATGATAAGTGCACCGCCAATGAGGGCAGCATTCCCCCAGTTTCGCGCCGAAGCCGAGGCTTCCTGTGCTTCTCGATATTCGCCCCTTTCAAACTTCTCCCGCACCTGCAGTCACAATGGAAGAAGAAATTGAATTTATTTCAAAGCATCATCCAAAAAGAGTATTTCTTAGTTTGTGAAATCATCAGTATATGTACTGCCGATAGCGATATTCACTTTACCAATATAGCGAGGCGAGGTAGAAAATGTAATCATGAACTCTTTCGTCATGATGCAGAGTAACGTCGGCCGTGCATGTCCTAATTGTCCTACAGTAACTTTGTAGGTAAAGACACAGGGACGCGGTGCTTCATCTATAGATCAATGCGTCCAGTAAATGTTTCTTCTTTTAAAACGCAAGTTCCCTTTTGGAGAGCTGTATTCGGGGCATCAAAAAGAAATTGTGACTCATCAAAAAGAAAAAGTGCATCAAAAAGAAAAAGTGACTAAGAATACTCTGTTCAATCGAACGCCACCAGAATATTATGGTGACTAGAACTCCCACGATAATATTCACGGTATTTGGACGATACATCAGTTTACTTATGTTTGTGAATGTGAGGACATTCTATCCCCTAGTACCAAGCAACAAACTTTCCAAACCACCTGTTCTATTCCCATTCAATGTATTTCGATACGAGTAATCGAATGGCGCTCGTCGTCAACTTTCACAAACAGAGTTTCCTATATTATACGGAATTGTCTCACCTGTTTTGACCTTGTAAAGGACATGACCCCGAAAACAAAGCAACAGAACATGCCCAGTATGGCGTACCACTGGTACTCATTAGGGAGCGCTGGGGTTCCGTATACGATCTTCGTGTTCGGTGTCTCGTGCTCTTCGTTCTGCAATACAGGATGAGAAATTATGAAACAATACATGAAGAGTTTTATTGCAAAAAGAGCTAAGCGCCATTTTTAAACATTTTAAAGTAAGTCCGTCATCAGATAGAGCAAAATTAAACCTTTCCAGTAATACCTCACTTGTGACATAACAAGGAATATTCTAGAAGCTATGATTAAAGATATCCTGTATTGTCTTAGTATTTTCTTTGTTTTAGCAGCTCTAATCACAAATATCCTCACTTAACAAGAATGGAGTTGGCTCGTTTTGCGATAAAACTCTTCGCAAATACAAGAAGTATCATCTCTTAAACGTTCTATTTTCATTCGTCATGATTCATTGTCTGCAGGGAAAAATAACATACACATAATCATTACCGCAATGTGACTTTTCTTATAAATAAACATTACAGAAATAGTATTGTTTTTGACATGAAACTTTTAATCTTTATCAAGTTGCACGGTTACACTCCTCAGGGATTGTTTATAACATGAACCACCAGTGTGTTTCTCTAATGTATTCAAATTCTATGCATGCTATCTTCACAAAAGATTGCCTAACAATCGCAAAGCTTGACGGAGGCTTGTCTATCTAGCAAAAACTGAATGGTAAGTGAATTCCTATCTAAGAAACTTAATGGGAGGGGGCAGGTGAATAAGATGGTTCGATACTAGGCAGTATAGGAAAGGAAAAAACCCATAGAATTTAATGCATTGATTACCGAAACTGTCTATTCGCAATACTCGTTCTGACAATGGGAGTGAATCATTTTACAATAATGTTCCGTCTGGTTAGTACCACAGAGAGGAGGAAAAAAACTCTCAATGCGGCCTTAAAGATTATCGCAATCTGTATGTCGTTCATGCACTCCGTTTTAAGGCTGTTGCTGTTGTTTTTGTGATAGTGATAAAACACGATCGGAGAGGTGCCAATGTAAAATCGAATCTTAAACATTTTTGATTATATGAACCATGATCGACGTAGCTGTCCATGTATTACCAGATACCAAGGGGAGGCTGTTAACAAAACGTCTGATGATAGCCTCTAACATTTTCAGCAAGAACATTACTTTGGTGATAATAGACCGGGTGACATTGCAACCCTCATGTGGTACATTGCGGTTGTACGGAATAATGCTACTGCAGGAAGAACGAGTTTGTACAGCCCGTTTTGTTTTGCAGACCGTTCACCCTTGCGCGCCTATATAATCTGAGAGAGGAAATTAGATAAAGAGGGAAAAAGCATTCACAACGCACGGGAGATCATGGGAGGAATGTAATACCACTGTGTTGAGACAGTCAATAACCCTTCCAGACATAATGCACCACACGTCAGACAGGAAAACCTGGGCCACTGAGCAGCTGCGAGATATTTGCGAGTACTAAAAAGGAGTTGTTCAAAACATGGTGGATATAACTCCTTGTTATTTGTCAGAACGGATTACACTTCCGATATCCTTCAATTCAAGGGCTTACCTTACGATTCCTGTCTGATAGTATGCAATATAAGGTGATTGAGGTGGCCTGTAACATTCTAATAGTTCGACATGAACTTGCTATAAGACCTCTCCTTTTGTTTGGCTATCAAAGTGAAAAATTGTACGTACACTGGCACAACATTCCTGTGAACGGATTCACCTTTCGATTTCCATCCTTCAATTCAAGGGCTTGCCTTAAGATTCTCGTCTGATAGTATGCAAATACAGGGTGATTGAGATTGCCTTTAATAGCATTCCAACACGTTAACATGAACCCACTGTTTTAGACCTCTCCTTTTGTTTGGGTATCGAAATGTAAAATTGTACATACACTTGCACAGCAGTCCTGTCTTATGAGAATTACGCAAACTCCCTACAGTTTTGAGCAAGATTGACGCAACATCATAAAACTTGCTGACCATGTTTACTCTCATCATAAGTATCATAAATCTACCGATTACGAGACACAGCAAAGTTACATTCCCTACTTTATGAGTGCTTGCATCACACACGTCTAATCAGATGGTAAAGAGTCGATAGTACAAATCACTCTTCAGTGAGATGAGACGCGAAAGAAAGGAGTGGGTTTCACAAACAAACTGGTCTTACCTCTACCACCACAATGCTCATATCACGCAAATACGTCCTGCCGTCTGCTCCAACTCGAGTCACCATCGGCTTCATCACGACGGGGTCGTTCGCAGTTGTCGTCGGCGAGGTTGACGAACCTTCGCCACTAAGCTGGTTGTCGTACGATGACGATGTCGTGGCTGCTGCCATCGCTAACGCTGCCTCGCGTTTCGACACAGAGCGCGACGTCGATTTCTTGTAGCGCTTTTCTTTCGTGTAGTGTCCCGGCGGGTCGGGCGGAAAAACTGGAGACTTTGGCGTTGGTGAGGGTGAAATGGGCAAATGCACGGTCTGCGGCTGCAATAAGTAGGTAGGCTGGATGGCCGTGTGTGAAATGGTCGCAGGTTGGTCTGATCCGTTTAGTCTCTTTCCAGTCAATTCTTTTCGTAAATCATTGTCAGTTCTTTGCCTGTAAACGCCTTGTAAAGGTATGGAGGGCTCTTGGTCATTCATCCGACCTAATCTCTCCATAGCCTGATCGTACGAAGGAGGCCGACCTGTGGTTAACAAAGTAAAGAAATGGAGGAATACACAAAAATTTATGCAAATTCGTACGTAATCTATTTTATGATTATTACAAACAAAATCTTATATGCTATTGTGAGGAATTTGAATGCAAAAGTGTTTATGCAGATTCAATATCAAATATCTCAACATTACAAAAATAGATGCATCGGTTTTCTAATTTATGCTCTTAATAAGTGTATATATATATATATATATATATATATATATACATATATATATATATAATATATAATATATATATATAATATATATAATATATATATAATATATAGGCCTATATATATATATATATACATGTATATATATATATATATATATATATAGAGAGAGAGAGAGAGAGAGAGAGAGAGAGGGGGGGAGTGCAGACGTGCAGATAATAAGCAGACGTGTTAGTTACTTGGATGTCTTGTGGCATCCAAGTAACTACCTGCTTAGCAGGTAACCATATTATTAAGTTTATTTATGACATGTGTTTGATATTTTTTATTGCATGATATGTCTGCATGCTACATATATACTCATTATATATCTATTTACAGTTATACATTGTTGAATGCTTCACAAGTGCCAAAAATGTTGCCAAGTATGCTATGAAGCTGTTAACTCGTGTATTTTTGTGTTAACTTGTATTTAGTGTATTATGTTCATGACTCCAGATCTGTTAGGCTTAAAACATATATTTCATTTCATAAACAGATAATAAAGCTGAGGAAGACCAAGGTCGAAAGTTTCGTAACAGCCGGCTTCATGCGACATCTTTTGTCATCTACATTGTCTCGACTATATATATATATATATATATATATATATATATATATATATATATATATCATATTCCTTACTTTAATATCATCTTTATCACTATTATACAGGTGTATTATCATCATTATTGGAAAGTTCCAACAAACAAAGTGAAATCCTACTTTCCCATAATCAAACTTGATTGAGCAGACTACATGCACCTTCTGCAGACAAAATCTGTTTGAAATAATACACTTGCGAGGAGTGCGATAAGGGTGACCCACACGGCGACAGATAAAATCCTAAGCTCATGTCTCGTTTGTATAATAATACGAGTACATGATTAAAGGCAAGAACATCAAATTATCTGCCAAGGATAGGCCCACAGATATCCATCTCAAAGAGCGCGCCTAAACTCCCCCAATCTGTAAATACTGAAAGTCACGTGATTAAACGTCACGATCTTTTCTGCGGCCATAGCATTTAAAATTGTTAACTTCTCTAGAAACTTCAAAAATATTTCAAATCACCCAGAACGAAATGAGGGCGATGAATACACCATTTTATAGGCCTAATATGTATATATACTATAGGCCTTTACCTGCGAGGAACACAGATGTGTGTACGCATGCGATTCACAGCCCATCTACAGTAGATGCATTAAATAATGTTCCACCCAAACCGAACACAAAATATAGCATGCGCTTTCTATCTTCTACCGTCCGACCTGGAAAGTGAAAAGGAAAGAGATTGCATATGCGCACTACCATTTGAAACAAAAATCGCGATGTTTCGTAAAATTGATGGTTCGTGAAACTCGGTAAACTTGGCGATTTTGTGCCAAAAGGGTACATATGCTGGGATCAAGACATCGCGACGTTACTAATGTAAATGCGTCTATACTTACAAAATAAAACGATGCGCTGCTTGAAATAATAAAGACGCAATGTGAAACACGATAATGTCTCGAAACAGCTTACTTGCAGGGACCTACATGTAGGCCTTTATCCCTGAAAGTGCAGTCCCGCACCATATTCAAACTGGCTCCAACAAAATCACACACACTGACTGCTATACGCATCTCATCGATATCAGATCTGAAGTGACGATAAAGTTATGGAATTTTAAGAGCCTTTCTATGAAATAGTGACACAAATATAATACGAAAACACATCAATGTGCCAACGAGATGAGATGATGGCATCATAGCCTCACTGAAAGAAAAATCTCACAAAATGATATAATCTTCCCAGCAAATCTTTGATGAGTTACAGTTACCATGGATACCAATCCAGCACGTGGTGACTACCTGGAGGTAAGTGTTGCAGCTGTTAAAGGGAGGTATAGTTTCGGTTCAGAGGGGATTCAGATTTTACCCTTTTTGCGAGATATTGTAATTAGAAACTCCTCATAAAATAATAAAGAGCATACAATACTAAGAGGAATTCAAAGTTTATTTGAGGAAAATCAATTTTGAAATGGCTGAGATATCAGAAAACACAGTAAGACAAAGTGGTCTTAACAAAAGGTGGGTCCCATGCAACTTTTATTAGGACCTTTTTGATTTGCGATATTATCGCAGACATTTCAAAAGCATGTTTTCATCAAATAAACTTTAAATTCCTCTTAAAATTGTATGCTCTTTTATATTTTAAAAGAGGTTTCCCATTATGTCACAAAAATTGGAAACCTGAACCCCCATCTCAACTATACCATCCCTTATATTATGATACCCTTATACCAAAACAAGATTTTATTGACAGGTTTTTGTTTTTGTTTTTGTTTTTGTTTTTGTGCGCAGCGAAACAGAAGAGTATTGAGTTCATGATCTTGCAACGTAGCTCCTCGATTTGCATTTTATTACGTGGTTGTAAATGCTATCTTAAGGAACTCTAAAATTTTATTTGAAACTTCGACCGCTCTGATGGTCTGATTCTACTCCATTAACTCCATCTGTGTCACTGAGTCTATAATGTGCACAAAATTCACACATAATACTTATTATGGACACGAAACGAACGTAACACACAAAGGATTATGGTCAATTCAAAGATGGTGAAAATTTTCACTTGGAAATCCTTGATTCAATTTCAGAATAAAATTTCGGTATTTTACATTCTTTGTTACTAAAATCAGCAAGATTTTTGTTGCAGTTTGAAACAACAATTTTCAGAGGCCGAGAAGTTAATGTCAATACGAGTTCAAAGGCTTCAACATCACGTGCCATTCTAACACCATTAGATGATTTCTTGATAGTCATAATACTATAATAGTCAATAAAAATATGCTGTTATAATTATGCATTGCCCGATAGCTCTAGCTGTTGGCCTACATAGCTGTGCAATGCTCTATCTGCACACAGATAGATTCAGTAAGTAAGTTTTGCATGTCTATCGAGTGATCCAAACTTTTTTCCATCGCCCGTATAAATTGTACGTAGACGTGAGTGTTTCCTGTGTACTATCCGTCGCGGAGCCCAGTGCGTATCCAAGTCCCCACAAGGGTTGCAGCACCTTGGGGGGGGGGGGGGGGGAGCCCTCCCCCCCCCCCCCCCCTCCCCCATTTTTTCGGCTCTTGGGGAAAACTAGGAAAAATATTGAGAAAAACAATTACCACAAGTCATGATTCCCGAGTCGGCCGGAGATTTGTCCTATCAGAAGGGTGGGGTGGATTGGGGGCGGGGGGGGGGGGTGGAGGTGGGTTCATTGTTCATCGACCCTTGAACTCTAATTGGCCCACATGCCCCACCCCCACCCCGCACCAAAACACACACACACGCACGCACCCTAAAAACGTCCCGCGTCCCCTGATCACGGTTTGAGATTTTTCCCCCCTGAGGAAATAATTAATTAGCAGTGATTTAGTAGTGTTTAGTATCAATTTCGAAATGACAACAAAGGTGTACGAGACAGGGCGACATCACTGCAACGAATAGAAACTAGGCTTTGAGTTTCTTTAACCCTGTACTTCTTGCACTATAGTACAGTGCACTATCCATAAACGGTTTTCGTAACATTATATTCAAATGTATAATGCATACCTTTTTGACAAAGGTTGTTCGTGACAACCTGAAAGCTTATCCGAGGCTTGTCCGACATAGCAACAAATAGTATTTTTTTCAAACTGAATTCCAGCAATTGAATTTCATTTACGTAGAGCAGGTTAATGGAATAGCTCGTCTCCATTATGTTCCTGGGAATGAAACATCCATACATTATTGGCGACTGGACTCCCTTTCATCCCCAGCATACAGTATATTTGTAAGACATCGCGGTATATGTTGTTGCGTTGCCACAGGAGTAGCAGTGCTATCGAAAAGATTACATCTACACAAAACAGCTGCATGATGACTACATTCGAAACACCACAAGTGCTCTCCATATCATGTCTGCGATTTCGACACTGCGCTATAGATTTCGACACAAGTGTTTCAAGAGCTTCACTCATGCTAAACAGTCTGGCTTCCATGAGAATCCAAGACGTTTATCATTCTGGGCGACCACCGACACTCGAAACTAGTCATTGATAAACGCACACTCCAGGTGACTCTATTCGTGTCTTGTCATTGCTATATGTTTCCCTATTCACCGGGAGCACCCATCTCCCATAACGTTCAATCACATCAATCTTTCAACCCACCCCAAAATCCAGTATTCCAAGACAGTATAATGGTACACAAAATCTCATCAGATGAGATACGATGCCTTATTATAGTAATTACATTTCACCTAAAAGAAAACTAGCATGATACTAGAGTACATTGTGTTCATAAATATCCTGAACGTTACCTGAGGATAAGTATTATCGCAATACATGAGCTGGTGAATACAACATGAGCATTACAAGCTTCCTCGCGGCAACATAGTTTCGCCCGTTCAGCCCTGGTGCAGCAGTGCAGTGGTAGTGTACGTACTGATAGGAAGAGAGTTACAATTACAATATCATGCACTTCTTACCTGCACCTCCAAAGCAACCAAGCGCTCCATTCTGAGTAGGCGATTCGTTAGCTCAAGTTCAGAAATATTTTCCGCTCCACTTCAGGTGTTATTGTCGCTTTTCAATCTTTTTCCACAAGCAAACAACGGGTAAACACGTACTTCACTATTCCCAACAGTCGAACTATCTTGTTTCTGCGGTCTTACACAAGGTCATGATGGTTTAGGCGGCTTTGCAGAGGCACAGAATATTAGTCATTTCGGCATAAAAGCGGGCGAACAATACCATCGTGATTGAGTGGTACAATTGTAGTCTGCCTGGCTCAGCGCCGCTGTATTATCAGTAGCCTGCTACAGTAACTCCAACAAGTTCAGGCCTAGTGAATAGTCTTTCATCAAAGCTCGCACTTTGCGTCTCACATCTTCCGCAGTTCGCGCAATAACAACGCTTCAGAAAAAAAAAAAAATCCAGAATACATAGCCGTTTCATCACCATTTCATAATGTTGACTCTATAAACATTGCCAGCTGATGACATCTAATTTGCATGTAGTGGCTGCAACACATGCGCAGAGAGCATGCGTAAATCATCGTGTATATCTTTTTGCAGTCATAATAGAATACGAAAGAACGAAATACAACAATCAATGACAGCCCGTGGGATATAAGGTCATTATGAATTTGTTATGATTTGGTTTAGGGGTTTTCACAGGGTGAGTCAACCACGAAGCATTAAAGGGATTGTACAGTTTTGGTTGAGATCTACTGAATTTCAGGTTTCTAAATTTTTTTGTGAGATAATGAGAAACCTCTTATGAAATACGAAAGAGCATGTAATTCTATGAGGAATTCAACGTTTATTTGACGAGAATTGGTTCTGAAATGGCTGAGATATCCAAAAAAGAGCGATTCTTAGAAAGTGTGGGACCCACACTTTATTACGATCGCTTTGTTTTACTTTGGTTTTTTTTTTTTTTTTGGATGTTGCAGTCATTCTAAACCCGATTTTCATCAAATAAACTTTGAATTCCTCTTAAAATGGTATGCTCTGTACTATGTCATAAGTGTCTTCTTGGTATCTCTCAAAAAGTTAAAAGCCCAATTCTCATCTTCATCAATACTGTATCATTCCTTTAAGGTCATTATGAATTTGTTATGATTTGATTTGGGGGTTTTCACAGGGTGAGTCAACCCGGGAGCATTAAAGTAATGAGATCCGGAAACTCGGCAAGACGATATAGACACGTTACGTTCGAAAAAACGACAGTCATGCATAACAATGGGAAGAACGCCAGCGAGACAAATCAGGGCCTACAATACTATTATAATTATTGTACAGAAAGAATTTGCGGTTGGGCAACATATTAAAGGACAAGTTCACCTTCATAAACATAAGGATTGAGAGAATGTAGCAATATTAGTAGAACACATCATTGAAAGTTTGAGGAAAATCAGACAATCCGTTCAAAAGTTATGAATTTTTGAAGTTTTTGTGCAGTAACCGCTGGATGAGAAGACTACTGCAGTGTGTGAATAACTTAGATGTCACATGCGTACAACAATATAAGGAAAATATAAAGAGAATTTAACAAAATTTCATCTTTTGAAAAAAGTATACATTCCCCCGACTCGTTACCGACAGATGTTATGGGTAATATTATTCCCCTTGCCTTTAGAAAGAGGCAAGTCAAGTGCTCTTTTATTATGCGAAAAAAGTGAAAATATGTTGAATTTTCTTTACGTTTTCTTTATACTGTTGTACGCATATGACTAACAAGCTGTAGTAGTCTCTTCATCCAGCGGTTCCAACACAAAAATTTTAAAAATTCATAACTTTTGCATCGATTGTCCAATTTTCCTCAAACTTTCACTGATGTGTTCTACTAATATTGTTGCATTCTCTCAATCCTTATGTTTATGAAGGTGGACTTGTCCTTTAAGTTATGGAGCATTAGAAATAGCGGGAGGGTAGGGGAGGGGGGGGGGGGGAGGGGAGAAGGGGAAGTAAGTCCTGTGACAGATTAACATGAGTCGTGCATACAACACTGGTGGGGCGGGGCGATCGCAACCAGCTGTTCGAATTTAAAGGGAAATTTACCCACGGCCACATTAAGTTTACGTCGACTCAGTGATAAGAAAGCATCGTTGTAAGTTGTCCAATCCGTTCATAAGGTTGTTGTTGTTGTTGTTGTTTTGGAAAGTTTTGGTTAAATCCATGTGCTGTTGTGCTAGCTCTACAATAGATAAGAAGACTACAACAATTTGTAGTTTAACATTCTCATATTTTGTTTATATCATAGCATAGTGAAATAGCATTTGGTTCACCTCCTTAATAATACAGAAAGCAGGGGGAGAGTATTACCCATAACATAGTATAATAATTAGTCAGTATTATACATATAACATCATACATTTTGTAGTCAGTAGTAAATACACGTAGTCAGTATAACAAGTGAAAGAAATTTGCACTTTTTTAAGGAAATTTCCTGGAACTCCCCATATACTAGGTGTTACAAAAAACATTTCCCACTTTTGATCCTTGATAGTTCAAAAACTAAATCAGATAACACTGACACTGATATGAGCAAAAGCTGAATAGTGTACGATTTTGTTGGAGGCAATTTTAAAATGAAAGCATAATTCAGTTTCATTATTCAAAATTCAACATTGATTTTCAATTAGGTTTCAGAATTTGCTCTATTTTCAACCCTCTGTACAAAACTTTAACTTTGCACAGGAGTTATTGGTGTGTATGGGAGTGTGTAGTTGGCAACTTATGGTGGGGGTAGCTTTGACAGTGGGGGCATGGTGTCCATTTACATATTCCATCACACTGGTAAAAAAAAAAATACCTACCAAGTACACTGTACTTCACAGAATGTTGGATTATGCAGCTTGGGGAAAAAAGACTTAAAGCCCTATCACTTTTGATAGAACTAGAGAAAATATTATTGAATATTCATTAATTTAGGAGGTTTGGACCCCCTGGGGGCCCCCAAGGAAAGCATGGAGCCCATTCAAACACTTCGAAATCTTATCCCCTTGGGAATGCAACTTGCCAAGTTTGGCGAAAATCCATTATGTTGTTTTCAGCAACAAGACAAACATTTAGGCCCGCATTTGGACCCCCCCCCCCACACATCCCATCCCGCTTCCTTGGGTCCCAAGGGGGTGGAGGGGGGGGGGGTAGGGTACCCCTGATTTTCCCATGAACAAACTTGAAACAACAGTCATCAATATACTGACTCATTGTATCAACTTAGCTCAATCACTTCTGGTTCCAGAGAAAATCTGTAAAGATTCCTTACAGGAAGGGGGGTGGGACCCCTGGGGCCCCCAGGAGGGGCATGGTGCCCATTTGATAGAATTGAGATTCTACCCCCCCCCCCCCCCCAGGGATGCTACCTGCCAAGTTTGGTGAACATTTGTGATAGGGTTTTCAAGAAAAAGATGAAAATTTACAATTTCGGTCCAAATTTAGGCCCCCTGATGGGGCCCCCAGGTGGTGCATGGTGCCCATTTGATGGAATTCAGATTCTATCCCCCTAGGGATGCTACCTGCCAAGTTTGATGAAAATTTGTGATAGGGTTTAAGAAAAATATGAAAGTTTACAATTTTGGTCCAAATTTAGGCCTCCTGGGGCCCCCCAGGCGGGGCATGGTACCCATTTGATGGGTATGAGATTCTTTCCCCCTAAAGATGCTACCTGCCAACTTTGGTGAAAATTCATATTGGCATTTTCAAGAAAATGCTAAAAATGTACAATTTGGGCCCCATTAGGACCCCTCCCCACCCCCCTCCCCTGGGTCCCAAGGGGGGCACCCCTGATTCCACCATGAACAAACTTGAAACTACAGTCATCAATGTACTAATTCATAGTATTAACTTAGCTCTATCACTTCTAGAGAAGAAAATTTTTTTAAGATTCCTTAATTTTGGGGGGTTTGGGCCCCTCTGCCCCCCCCCCCCAGGTGGGTTATGGTGCCCATTTGAACAAATTGAGATCCTATCCCCCTAGGGATGCTACCTGCCAAATTTGGTAAAAATCGGTCAAGGGGTTCTCAAGAAGAAGATGAAAATGTAAAAAAAAGTTTACGCACGACGGACGACGCACGACGGACGCCGGACGAAGAGCGATCGCAATAGCTCACAGGTGAGCTAAAAAATCATAATTTTTTTCCTCAAACTTCACTGAAAATATACGCATTACTAATTTTCTACATTTATTGAATCCACACATACCATATTCAAGGCAGATTTCACTAATTGTCTTCAGTACATCTAAAATAACACTTTTCAGACACATTTAAATGAGCACCAGTGGGAGAGATGCACGGTGATAACGTAAGCACCTTGTCTCATTTCTTATCTCATTGTGACCGTTATGCTTTCGCCAAATCATACGCAATTTCTCATTACAGATCCAGTTCAACTGAAACTTCAACCATGCCAGCCGTCAGTGATGAGTAGATTTTACTCCTCTCTCTCTCTCTCTCTCTCTCTTTCAGTCAATTGGAACATGGAGAGCTGGTTGAGATAGGAAATTCAGGTTTTACGTTTTTGTGAGATGATTAGAAACCACATATTATGAAGTTTTAAAGAGCATACAATTCTAAGAGGAATTCAAAGTTTATTTGAAGAAAATTGGTATTAGAATGACTGAGATATCAAAAAAAAAGGTACAACAAAGGTATCGTAATAAAAGGTGGATCCCATTCACCATTTATTATAGGATTGCTTTGAATGGGATATCTCAGCAATTTCAAAACCAATTTTCGTCAAATAAACGCTAAATTCCTCTGAGAATTGTATACGCTCTTTCATATTTCATATAATAAGAGGTTACTCATTATCTCACAAAAAAGTTGGAAAACTGAAACAATCCATCTCAACCAAAACTATACGATCCCTTTAATGCTAGCATCACAATGTTGGGAAGGAGAGGAACGGGATTAAAGTATACAGCGTGAGAGGGCGGGAAACAGGAAGGGGCAAACTATATAGATCAACGATCAAAACAAATACAGTGTTCAGCGTTTACACCCGCCAGAAATTCGATATATGCAACGGAAATTCCCTGAACAATTCCTGTACTTACAAATCGTACGAAGTATCCTGAAAGCAAATCCAACTTTTCTAACGTATGCTCCAGAAAAATGACTGAAAGAACTTGTGTATCATCGCCACTCGGCGCTTCTCTCTGAAGCCTCGCTCCCCTCAACTCCTACCCCTCCCCCCTCCCCCCCCCCCCCAAAAAAAAAAAATATATATATATACACAAACAAAAACAAATAAACAAACACAATAAAATGACATAACAGATCAAAACAGAACCAAAAAATTGTATAAATTTGGCTTGGTTATTGCCGCTTCTTTCCAAATTTCCCGGTCAAATCATTTTGAAGAGGTCTCACGCCTATAAAACAATTGGATCTCTTCGGACCCTTCGGCGTTGTCCCAAGTGATGCTGTACTGGATTTAGGAAATTAAGTAATGTCAGATATAATATAGCTTATAAAACAGAAGATTAATTAAATGAGTTATGGAATGAATAGATCACTTGACAGTAGTGCTTGTCAAGAATTGAATGGGTTTACATTGTTTTCTTTATACAAATAAAAAATACTTTTTATTTCATTTCATATCAATCTATCTTCGTAATTCTCAAGAAAATATTATACAAACAGTACAATCATACAATACAAGAATTACAAAAGTTAAAATTAGGTGAAACCTTTACCTGTATTAAACAACTGTGTCGATTTAGAAAAACAAAAACTAAACATAATGATCTGCAGAGTAGTAGTTACATAGGACTATATATTCTTATTAAGCAGGAGAAATACCCAAAATATAATGAGGACTCAGTGAATGCACAAATGATTATTGGTAGAAAACAATTAATAGTGAAGTTTGAGGTAATTGGGACAATTCGTTCTGTTCAAAAGATTTTTTCATTCATTTGCAATTCGTGATGTCACAATATAGTGGGATGATATAAAAATATCATATGCAAAAGAAAATATCATATTGTCATTTTTTTTTCAAGCATATAGTGCAAGAACACTCACCGAACCTCTTCAGATGGCTGTGGGAGGGATGTGTACGTTTCAAGATGAAAATGACATTTTGCAGAATTCTTTTTATTTATTCATATCGTTGCACTCTCTATAACACGAATTATTGCATTACCAAGTGATGACAGCACATGGATGTAATCAAACTTTATAAATTCATAACTTTTGAATGGATTGTCCAATTATCCTCTTCTAAATTCATCGATTTTATGTTCAAGCAAGATTGATACATTCACTGACTCCACACTCATATTTGAAATAAATTCCTCTTAAACGGACCTTAATTGAAATTAGTCATGGCAACAACAACAACAAAAAGAAAAGAAAATCAGTCTCATCTGATCTGACATTCCCTGACGAAGCGAAAACGATGTAAAGGGAATGTTGATAACATTAATGTGGATATATTCATGTATTGTTAAATATGATAAAGATGCTATTGCTATATACAATGTTTATCTTCAGTTGCAAAAAAAAAGAAACTCTTGACGCTCAAGTGACTTTTACGAGGACAATCCTTCCTTCCTTCCTTCTTCTTCTTCTCCTTCTTTCTTTCTCTCTCTCCCTCTCTCTCTCTCTCCCTCCCTCTCTTTGCACTCTCTCTCTCTCTCTTGCCGAAAGTTATGTACATAGTGCTAAGTAGCACGGCATGAAAATATGTATCATAAAATTTGGATTTCTTCATAGTAGAACGTAATCATAGAAAGGTTTACTGATGTGCTTCATTTAGGGGTGTAGGTTTGAGTCTCGCACTAAACTGAAGAAAAAAAAAAGAAAGCGTCCTCGCATAAGTTACTCGCACCTTAGCCGGTGATAGGACATTTACTGTGTCTGCTTCAAAACACTGGAACAATTTACCACTTACCGTAAGACAGTCTCCATCAGTCAGTGTTTTCAAAAAAGCCTTGAAAACACATCTTTTTAATAGCAACAAGTTCGTAGCTGTAACATTTAATCCAATTACATAATAGTCGTACATGCTTTGAATTGATTGTAAGCGCTTTGGGCCTTGTGGGGAAAAGCGCATTATAGTAATAATGATAATAATAATAAGTTAAGAAAGTTTAGCGCTCAAACATGATCTACAACAGAGAAAATTAATCGGTCAAAATTTGAGCAACATCGCTTAAACAGTCAACTAAGGAGTGCATGACATCCTAATATACATTTTTATAGGCCACGGTTCAATTGATTGTCAAGTCACCATCACGGTAAACCTAATATCATTTGTTCATGAATCATTTTACTCATTCATATCTTCTTGTAAGAAAAAATATTTTAACGACTCTGTCAGAAGATCACATAAACGTCCTCTGTACCAGCAAAATATGTTCTTCTTTCTATTCAAGCTATAAGAACAATTCAAAGACAGATAACGGACATGCACGTACTGGTAGGTGATGTTATAATTATTTGATCGAAATTACTTTTTTAAATTCTCAGGGAAATATCTTGTTTAAATACACATTAAATCGTCAATAACTTTTTTTTTCGAGATTCTTCAGAATTTCAAACTGTTACTTTCACTGTTCGGTGTTCACCCCGCTACTCCGATTGAGGCCCTACATATTTCGTATTTTGTCGATTAGTATGGTATTTGTTTGTTTGTTGTTGTTGTTTGAATGAATACAAAACTCAAGCGAACATACACGGAAGTGTCAACTACAGCTGGAAGCTTACATCCAGTAATCGTGATTGTTATTGTATAACTGGTGGAGTTTCTGGGAACCAGTTTGTTATGATTTACAGAATAACAAACAATGTCTTTGACAGAAATGATCTCTGAAAAAAAAAACTTTGTTCAAAATTCATATATATTTTACTCTTAGCATCAGGAACACGTAACGCGTTATTCTTATCGGGTATGAAGGGAACCATTTGCTAATAGACCGGTTTGTGGTTGATGTTAATTTTGATATTAACTCAAACAAAAAGTAATCAATTCCATGGCAACGGCTAAACTCAACTTGGAGTTCACAAAATGTTAATATCGTATCGTATCGTATCGCATTTTATATCATTATCAGCATATTATCATCATATGATATCATAGATAACCTTCTAATCTAGATGTGTGTATAATATATTATAAGAATATATAATTATATCTGACATTGTATATCATATATCATAATTATATCATGTAATTACATCATTTATATATGTATATTCTTCCCATGCATGAGAATGACGTTGTAGTTCATGGTTACAAATGTTTCTTTAAATATGCTATATTGTCCTAAATGTCTTTTAATGTCCTGAGCGCAGTGAAGTCATCTTTGGTGTATGCTATATTGCCAAGAGGTATCTTTGTTCTAGGCCCATGGTATCACACACCTCCTTAATTATTGTAAAGAAAATTTCAGTTCCCCAGTCGTGATAATATCTTATTATGTCGTATAACAGGACCGGGAGCTGCCGTTGAGCTTGCAATCATTCACCTTTCACAACTCGTCGGATTTGTCTCGACAGCGAACGCCACCTCTTGACCCGACCCTGACTCGCCTCATTAACGTTTAAAGCCCAATAAGGTGTGAACTATACTAGCAAATATACCGGTATTATACACAGTAAAAAAAAAAAAATTGCGACCGAATCGGATCGACTTGAGTTCTCAAGCCATGAGTACATGGATCAGTTAATGTACAAGTAGTACATTAGAACAGCTGTCATGATAGGCCAAAAAGGATATAACTAAAAAATATTTCACATTAAATAGCAGAACATGTCTTAGCTACTGCTACAAAAAAAGTATATTTATTATGCCTATGCACTGTATACATTAGTTGATAACATGCTTAAAGACTACTAACTATGCAAACAACAATTATGTATGAAGATTAGGGAGAGAAAGAAATAGTGTAACCCAAAGTTTGAAGTTCTATGATGCGAATATAATTATTAATCTCAAGTAAAAAGTTATGAGTCAATATTTTTACAAACATTTTAAGTTCCAGCGAACGAATCACCTATTTTATACCTCTATATACCCACCAACCCCCCCCCCCTTGGTATACAGACGACGTTGGACATGCTATTATAATCACATCATCAGCTCTAAACATTATCTGCAATATATTTTATAGCTGTATACCACTGTATAATACAATGTGTCCCCTATTCTCGCACCTTTCCGTCGATGCTGACTGCGATTTGTTGTTGCTGTTTTCGACGATGGGAGCACATTTGGTAACTTTGGAATCAAGAAACTCCAACTGCTTCTCCTAACAACACGGTATAGAGTTTGCTTCGTACTATCACTACCCTGAATCATCTAGCACTCGTAACATAAAACATGTAAAATGTTGTGCCGTAATGTACCAAACAGTCGAAAAGGGTGACATTTAACGCGGGAATGTAAACGATCTCGAGTGTATACTGTAAACATTGAGCATACGACCAAGTCGTTGGTGGCTATACGTGAAACAGTGTTGTGAATCATACCCATATGATGGAGCCATGGTTTACCCTTGCACCCTAGGAACTGAAGGCACAGCATTTACGACCGGGGGCGGGGGATCTCAAAACAAGAATGCTAACAGCGTGTTGTAAAAATAGTCGTTTACATTTTTGCGCAAGCCCTCTGCATATCAATCAGCGTCACAAAGCAAATGAATACAGCAATGCATGCATTCGTTTTGTTTTGTCATATTGAGATTATATTGAGATGATTTCTTTAACTGAGATTGTCTATTTCCCCCAGGTGGTGTTCCTCGAATTTGCATTGAGTATAATGGAAAAAAAAAAGATTACAATGAAGACGCGAAAGTCGGTGATAATCATTAAATAATGATAAACTATAGTCATGTAACAGGGAAGTTACAAAGCAAAAATTTATCTCCTACGCATACTTGATACCGGTGCAAACTGCGATGTTACACAATTATTGTATACACTATAAGTCCAATATAGAAAATGAACAAACTCGCGTGTCGCAAGATCTCAGCGCGGGAATGATGATTAAAAAGTTACTTAGCCATTTTAAAAAAGTCATACTGCCATATATATTAACACAGAAAAAGTTAATTGCTCCTAAAAACTGACATTAACGTCCACTGTCGTAATGTCATCGAAGAGTATATAAGCCTAAATGTCTGTAGACTTACTGTATCTAGACCGAGCGGCAACATCCTGTAATACAATGATCGACCTGCCTTGATGGCACTATAGTAACTGCAACTTTATAAAACCTGAAAGCATCCAGGGAAATAGAGGAAGGGTCTGTCGTCTCCAATAAAATGAAGATTATAAAGCCAACATTTCATTTACTATGCAATCATTACATAAATCGTTATTTCAGGAAATTATCGTACATAAAACAGTGGCGGATCCAGAGGGGGGCGCAACCGGCGCACGCCCCCTTTGTTTTTCGTTCAAAACAAAAGAAATAAAAAGAAAAAAAATGAAATGAAACCCGGAAGTGGCACCAGAAATATTAGTCACGCCCTCCCCCCCCCCCCCCCTTTTGAGAATTCCTGGATCCGCCCCTGTAAAATCACGTCTATAACATACATGTAGGCCTACACTGTACCTGATGTCGATGAGAAATACTTCGAAAATCTATTTTGATATCATTACTTCAGAAATTCACACTGTAAATAATTATCTATACACATACGTTATATATATTATGCATATATATATTTGTATTATACATATGTATATTATACAAGAAAGATTCAATGTCTTTTGCGCTTAAAGTAGGATACCCTATATACCCAATTATTTCACATTTTCACCAAAATCGAATTTTCTTATTCATTTGCCTTTTTCTTTTCTTTTCCTTTCTTTTTTGATTGGGGGCGTCAGATGTCCTTTAATAAAGATACTACTAGTAGACAATGGTTATACCAATCCGGTTGGCCCCTACTAAGGGGTGTTGGACAGTACATACGAAGAAGAAGAAGAAACATTGAACGGGTTTCTGAATCTACATTAGTCCCCCCTAAATTTAAACGATAGCATGTCCAACCTCTAATGTGGTGTATTTTGTGCACGAATTCCCCCTCATCTACCACATATATATGGTCTGATTAGTTTTAAACGGGCTTGTGTATGACATAATTTCTCAAGAATCTTTCCACTTTATTGACAGGTGTGAAACCTGTTATACCGTAATACGGATAGAGCTGGGGTTGGGTTTGGGATTCAAGCTACAGTAGGGGGTACGTCTGGAACTCTTGCCTATGTTGTTCATGAGTAATTAGTTGCAGTCTGACTATTTCATTACTATTGACACATTTGGAATAACATGTATTTATAAGCTTCCTCTGCACTGGATCTTAAATTAACCGTCCACCCTGAGGTGGTGGTAATTTAAGATGACGTTGGAAGAGGGGAGAACAACCCGTTGTGTTAAAGGGATCGTACAGTTTTGGTTGAGACCTAATTTCAGGTTTCTAACATTTTTTGGTGAGATAATGAGAAACCTGTTATGAAATATGAAAGAGCATGTAATTCCATGAGGAATTCAATGTTTATTTGATGAAAATTGGTTTTGAAATGGCTGAAATATCCAAAACAGAGCGATTTTAATAAAGTGTGGGACCCACACTTTATCATGATCGCTTTGTTTTACTCTGTTTTTGGATGTTTCAGTCATTCCAAACCCAATTTTCATCAAATAAACTTTGAATCCCTCTTAGAATGGTGTGTTCTGTATTATTTCATGAGTGTTTTCTTGGTATCTCTCAAAAAGTTAAAAGCCAAATTCTTGTCTCCTCCAATACTGTACTATCCCTTTAACAACGATCCACCAAGCCCAACTATAAAATGATGATGATGATGATGATGATGATGATGATAATAATAATAATAATAATAATAATAATAATAATAATACAAGTAATAATGATAAGTATCAATATTATTTCATTTTCCCAGGGCAAGGAAGTACCAGGCGAGCTCCTTGATCTTCCCTACCTACCTTTTCTAGACAACGCCATGTTAGCTTCTATTGATGGGTGCTTCTCTGCAAACCGAGGACGAGGTTATATTGATACTTAAACCACCATCACGACCAGTCTGATAACGCAGTTCTGGGATGTGCACCCTCCGTCGTTCATCATGTACACACCGCACGGTAGGCCCACCATTTGGCATGGGGTTACTGCCATGCATTTGGCATGGTGGCAAACGCACGCTCTCCTGTCCGCCCAGTTGTCAGTGGTGCCGTGACAAGCTACACAATCCGATTGAATATTTTCGTATTAATGGAGTCGTAATTCTCCACATCAGGTTGTCACAGCAACATTCAGAAGGCCCCACGATGTTACTAGACGTTGTATACTCGCTACTACTTCCGTATACTTTCCTTACTCTGCGGTGTTCCGTTGCTTACCAGACAGTGATGGTCAAAATACACCGCTCCTTCCTTTACTGATGGAGCTGGAAGAGTGAGCTCATTTCAGGCGCCGTGTCACTGGGGAGGTGATTGACGCTGTGCACATAAAGCCAACACCGTATGATCAGTCAAACAAATGAAAAATAATAATGTGACAGTTCAACAGGTCAATGGCATACCCAGTTTGCACGTGATCCATTACCGGCGTAATAACTGGTGTCCAACTATGTTTACTGCTAGTGACTCAGTCAGTAGCCGCTGCATAGAACGACGTGTACAAACCCGTCGCGTAGTAAACGTTGAACAGGGTCACCAACTGACCTTGCACAAAAGAAAATTTCCACAGATGCTGCTAGACGTTTTATTGTCCTTTTTCGTGTAACAAACCTTGTGCATAGCACTATTTGTGAGTGTGTGTGTATGTGCGCGGCGCTACCCTGGTCACACCTGGGTAGTGCCAAAAGAATGCAGCATGAGAGACCACGCCCACTGGAGGTAAAAACTCGGTGGTAGTACATTTTGTTTTTGTCCCGTCTTCTTCTTCTTCTCCTTCTTCTTCTTCTTCTTCTTCTTCTTCTTCTTCTTCTTCTTCGTCTTCTTTTTCTTTTACTTTTTGTTCCTTTTCTTCTTCTTCTTCTTCTTCTTCTTCTTCTCCTTCTGCTTTTTCTTCTTGTAAAGTACAGTAAACCTCGCATGAGTCGAAGCTCTCGGGACTGACGAAAATGCGTCGACTTAAGTGAAATTCGACTCTCGCGAGAGTCGATTTTTTTTTTCGACTCACAGTTATGTACATGTATTATAGTACATTTGCAGGCTTATGTGTGTGTGTGTGTGTGTGTGTGTGTGCGTGCGTGCGTATGTGTGTTTGCATTCAAATTTGTCTGTTCTTGAAGATAATGCTCCTTTTTTATTCTAAATTGAACATGGAATTTGTATCAATACTAGTAGTTAAACGTAGTTCCGAGAATGTCTGCGCTGTAATGTGGCAATGTGCATGTGCTATGTCTATGGTGCAACATCTCTGTCAACCTACCTTGAGACAAACACTCTCCCAGGCCCATCCCACCTCCATTGAACAAAACTATTCAGCCAGCCAGGCACGCACAAACAAGCTCCGCCCACTTGGCCTGTCACTAAAATATTAAAGCAGCGATTGGTTGACCAAGGAGTTCTGGCTTGACATGGATAAAGTATGGATGTGCTGTGTGTATGGATAAAGTATATGGATCGATGTGCTGTGTGTATACATGTATACATGTGTATGTATTCGACATGCGTGCAGAGCGGTACGGTGAGTGTGCATGCTTACCTGCAGCAGGCCAGGGACGGGGTTCTGCGACATGCCGATTTTTTTTGTTCTCCTCTAAATGTAATGAGAATGCCAGACAAATCTTTTTCGGCTCAAGTGATGTAAACTACGTGTATTTTGTACAAAAGGGACTGAATGTTTTACTTCGACACAGCCGAAATTCGACTCTCGTACTTCGGCTTATCCAAATATTTCTTAAAGAAAATACATAGGGAAAAATCGGGACTTTTTATTTTGCTTCGAGTTAAGTGATTTTCGACTCACTCGACGTCGACTTATCCGAGGTTTACTGTATAACAACAGTCCAACTTCTGGTGTCTTACGTAGGCTACTGTTTGGCTGGTAAGTGTCGTGCATAAATGGTGCATTCAAACAAAATAAAAAGAATATAAGGAATACTCTATGTCCAGTGCTCCCTTATCTCTAAATCTATGTAGGCGTTGTGTAAACAAGTAACGATCACTTTTATGTAGACACCCATACGCATATTATAATATTTGTAGGTGTATATCTATGTATATGATTATATGTAGT